>NW_028186623.1:284513-508613 GCF_003343005.1 Rhea americana | reverse complement strand
GGAGGGGGCTATTTGCTGGTTTTCCTTTTTCTAATTCTCCAGTAGGAGTAATGGGAGCAATTTGTATACTAGTTTAAAAAGGGAGTAAAATTTATAATCAGGCTGGTACTGTGTAATAGTAAGATCCTTCTCAGCTCCATGTAGCTCTGAATAATATATGCTATTAATTAGAGAAATACTGGGAAATCAGCGATATGGTCCAGCGTTTTGACGTTTCTCTCGCATTTTACAGGTCATTTCAGGACACTGTGTGCCTTAGCAAAGACGTTTCCACCCTCAGAAGAGATTTTCTTCTTTGTCACTTTCTATAATCTCTCTGTGCCAGTAACAGGCCAGTCTGTGCATCGTCAGATGCACCAGTTCTGTGTGAGGAGCTGCTTTCTAATTTTATCTGAGAAGCCCAGGTGCAATAAAGAATTGAGAATCGCGTTCAGATGGGCGAAGGGGCGGCAGAGAGAGAGCAGGAGCTGGCAGGCCACCACTTACTGATTGCAACTGGTTTCCTTGCACAAAGTAAGACTGCCAGTGAAGTGACCTGGGCGTATAGTTTAAAGGCACCAACTTCCATCATTCCCCAGGTTGTATTTCCTTGATGCCACGATACCAGCCCGTARTCTCTTTTACCCAGGTAGCTGAGAAGCAAGCTTATAAATTCTGCCGATTCGTCATGCTTGAAAACATGCTAACTAGTAGCATCTTCTGGTAGGTTTTCCACTGTACTGGTTTAGAAGAAACTTATAATGGAAAGGGATTTTCCAAGGTTTGGCAGAAGGTAGTGTATTGGGGGAGGAGGGAGGGAGCCTGGAAAGAAACAGCATTTCTTTCTCACAGTGCTAATTTTCACTTCTGCTACGGCTTGCGTTGAGCATTACAGCGATAGGAATTCTCTGGGGTATTTTGATGGCCAATAAAACACAGAGAAACTTTTAAGGGAGAAAATCAGCTAATGGAGAAGGTTTTCTAAATTTATTTTTTTTTACTGTAATACAGTGTACATGCTTGCAAAACGAAAACTGATGAGTTTTCTTCACAGTCGTGTTACGTTCTTGTTTCCCACCCAAGAGTTAGTGTTAGTGGTAACTGCTTGGGTATTTGAGAGGACATGGAACAAAACCAGCTTCAGAGTAGGTTGTAAATACGCAGAGCTACTGCTCCTCCTTTGGTCATGGAGAATAACAGGACATTTGAGACTACAAAGTCAGATTTAACGTATCACATCTGATTTGTTGCATTAATAAGAGTAGGAGGAACGATGCTGAAGGGGAATCCAGTGTTCTTAAAACAACAGGATTTTGATGGTAAATGTGATTAAACAGTTGTCAGATGGGAGAAAAGATGTGCCACTGAGTTCTGTCTTAATTTTGAGGTAATTTGTGTGACTGAGGTTACGAAGGAGGGAAAAAAGAGCCCCAAACAGTGATAAACGTAAGTAAAGGCTTAAGGTCATAGTAGCTGGACATGTAAAAGCAACTGAAGTTTGTTGCAGTGCAGGCTAGATGCAGGGGAAATTGCCCCTAGAGGACCAGGTGTCAGGACCAGGTGTAGCTSTAGAGCATCTTCCTGCATCACAGACTCCACTTACTGAAGAACTGRGTTTGTTTAAAGTCTGTACTCTGCAGAGTTAGCCTTAAAATGTGAACTTATGGGAAATTCCTAGTGAGTGATGTTAGTGGAACAAGCCACTGTGTTAATGCTGCTAGATGCTTATGTGACAGTTTGCTGTCACTTTTTTGTGCCAGTCAGCCTGTCTCTGGCATTGCAAGCAATGCAGGAACTTCAAACAGGGCACCATCAAGAGTAAAATACATTTCATTACCTCTGTATTTATTTATTTAAGACAGTCTTCTGACATATTCAGGGTAAGCTCTTCATGCTCCTGAAGGTTCATGGAGGCACATGCAGCAACCTGGCAACTTCAGAGAACTGATTAACCCTTCCTCRGTGTTGTACAGCCTCACTGAATTAGGCTGCAAAGCTAAAGCAGAGTTTGGCCGGGCTCTTTGGCCAAGCTTCGTAATAGAGGAATGAGGTTGTGCCAAGAAACCCGCAGGTGTTAAGATTTCCCTTTTGATCTGCGTGTTCAAAAGCGTAGACGTGGGCAGAGTGACTGCTCGGGTTCCCTGCCTTGCGTGAAGAAATAGTGCCAGGCAGGGACAGACTGGCTAAGGTGAGCACCACTTACACGGGCAAGAGTTTGCCGAACGCCCCTTCCCGAAGGGAAGCGGCCAGACCGTGGCAGTCCCGGCCGGCAGCGGCGCGGTGGTCAGCAGAGCTGCTCGGAGTGCCGGCATGGCCACGCCRGCTTAAAATCGCGGCCAGACTGCTGGGCTAGGAGGAGGAGATCTCCTTGGTAGTGGGTGTCTGTGCTCAGGTGCTGAATGATAAAATCCTGTCAGTGAATAGCGATCTGCAATAATTGGATTTTGCAAATGCTGCAGTCATGGTACAGACCTCTTGGACAAGCTAACGGGTTTAGGCTGTTAACTGAACAGGGAAGAGTTTGACAGCAAACTTTTCATCATCGGAATACTTGTTTTCTTTAGGGAATATGTTCAGTGAACAGAGGACTGTTGTACTGTAGGCATATGGGGACACATCCTGCACTGATTTGCAGTTGCACAGCACCAGGGACCTGAGTGGAATTTCACGGAGCTTTAGCTCGGAGCAGTTTGATACCAGCGGAAAAGCAGGAGCGATGAGGAATCGGCTTGCCTTAAACTGTGCTGTGTTTCAGGCATGTGATGGCAGTTTGCTGTCACTTTTTTTTTTTTTTTTTTTTTCCCTTTGAGCTGTAGCAGCAGCCTTCTGTGCCGAGCCCGAACACGAGCCCTGCATGCATTCCCTCGCGCTCTGTTTCTTTTGGCTCTTGTTAAACTCCACGGCTTGTCTTGTGGGACCTTTCCAATGCGAGAGCGAGCGGGAGAGAAAGGAACACCACTGATTTCTCTGCAGTGCAAATTGAGCATGAAATGGGCAGTGTGGAGACGGCGAGCAGGGCTATGGAGGCAGGTCTTAAAYGCTATTCCTAGGCACGTTCATCTGAAGAAGCAGCAGCACCAGGAGGAAAGGCGAGTGAGCGAACTGACTGTGGGGAATTTAATTTGATTTTGCTAGCCCGGAGTTCTGGCATTTTGGAGCTGATGCCTGGAAGGTTTTTTCAGCTAGCTGCTGGGAAACGGAGGAGAGACCTGGRGCTGCTAGGCCTTGGCTAGGCATCCCACTCATGGGAAGAAGAGATCGGTGCAGCAGGGGTGAGTAGTACACAGCCTTTCCGAGAGCCGCGCCGCTGGATCTAGGCTCCCTCCACCCCCCCCTTCCCTACTGGCACGATATTATACAAATTCTGAAGTAAAACAGCTGGAAGAATGCCTTAAGGGTGACACCGAAGTAAATGAATCAGGTAACAATTTAACAGGCGCTGTTTCCTTCACAGGCTTCTCAGAGGTGTTTTAATTTAAAGGGGGGGGGGGAATTTCCTGTATTTTTGTGCAGACGCTCTTAGCTTGCAGCTTCTAACACTGCAGTATAATGTGATCAGCGSTGCCCTTCCAGGGAGAAACCTGTGGCCTTCGGGAAGGTCTTTGCGAGGAGGAAGCGGGCCCGGAAGCCGCGCTGCCGCTGGGCAGGGAGGTGTCGGCGAGGGGCCGGGGCGCACCGGCGGCGGTCCCCGCCTCGGCGGCGCTGCGCGGCTGCTTGGGATTTTCGCTTTGCAACTTTTTGTGAATCTCTCACTCATTACAGAGGGGAGATGCTGCTGACAAAATTTGCTGCGTGTTTTTTTTTTCTTTTAACTAGTAAATACGTTCCAAASTGTTGCTAATAATACCTAGAACATTACCTTTGTTATGAGGCTAGGTTTACCAGCAATCTTTTTTTGAAGATAAAATATTATAATTCATTTCTTTTTCATTAATCTTGTCTGTATCTGTCTTCAAAAATAGCCCCTGGAATATAAAGCAATATTTRTTACTAAAGAAGCTATATATTCATAGTAAATTTTATCTGCATAAAGAATTTTATAAACCTTTATTTATGTTTTTCTTTTCAATGCAGATATTTATATAAACCATAGAGTCAGCCGTATCCTTAATTGAGCACAGGGACATCTGATTCGCGTCTTAGATGCCATGCCATGCTGTAGAAAAGTCTATGATAGACAGCTAAGCTGTTTCTAGATTACATGGCATTTTTTCATTCATAGCCAGTAAATAATTAACTTGACATAACTGACCTTTCCTTTCTGGACTTTCTAGGAGTGACTTTGTCCATGTGCCAGCTTCTGAAATTCCTATTACATAGCTCCAGGCTATTTTAGGCTCTAAATAGGTGGCGCAAATAGRTACAGAGTATAGACAAGACCCCTGCGATATAATTATGAGAATTTCCCTTGCAGCTTTTTTGGACCTAGGACCTCACTGTGAGCTTTTAGGATACGTAGTAACCTCTCTCTTGCGCTGGCTCAGCTCTCCTGCCTTTTGTGAAGGAGAGTTGGACTTAAATCAGTTCCTATTTCCTGCCTGTCTTTGCTCATTGCCTTTCCCGTGGCCCGGTACGCCTTTTATCGCTTGCACCCGGATCTGCGTGGGTGAGCAAGGGGGGGCCCTCTGCCTGCCTGCGTCAGGCTGAGCGACACCCGTCATTTGAGTTGCTGGTTAGAGTGTGACAGGAGGCGTAAGAGCTGCTGATATAACGCCTGCAGTGCTACGGGATCGGAGCTTAGTATGTGCCAGAAGTCCAGGAAACTCAGAAAGGTTTCTTCGGGTTTTGTTTACGTGTTTCTGTTTGGCTGAGCGGTGAGAGCGGAACAGCCAGGCTGGTTTGGACTAGCTGCTCTCAAAATACTGTGTTGCACGGCAGGGTTTCTCAAACCCCAAACTTGGTGACTGAGAGATTTAAATTAATAATTTGGAGACTTTTTATTTGACTTCTGTTTTTATCTCGTGTTGATTCCTTACAGTGCACTTCAGTGAGTAAGTGGGTTTGGTTCTGCCATTTTTATCTTGCGGATTTTAAAAGCTATGAATTCGTAGATAACAGYTTGATAGGACAACCCCCTAACAAGTACTCTGCTACTAACACTGAAAKCCGAGGAGTTAGAAACACAGAATGAGGAATTTTAAATCCTGCTCCTTCCTGCCCCATGTATGCTGTCCAAAAGGCACTTTCCATAAAGACACTCAAAGATGTCTTCATGCTTCATACACCAAAATCAACCCAACCCGCTGTGCTCGGGGCCTGGTTTATTGTCCCTGCAGGTATCTGTGCYAGGAGTTGCTGCAATGTTTGTAATTATCTTTTGTCAGCAGTGTAATATTAATGAGAGTCTATACCTGTGAACACGTAACACCTCCTTGCAAATGCTTCTGTTAAGGAAATGTGTCATTTATGTGATGCGCTGTTTTATGGAAAACGAACTTGAAAGAGATGGCTTGTGTACCTCAAGATTGTTTTMATTTCCTTTTGGCTGCTCTGCACTTAGTGCTTTCCGTGCTTTCTGTGCGAGCCCTGAGGTCTGTACAGCAGGCCACGTGGGAGCTCTGGGCCCCGCGCTGATCCCTGCTTTCCTCTAGGAAGCTTGGCTGGGTGCGCCTGGACGGGGTGGCAGAGCTTCACGGCGTTCAGTGAAAATCCCGGGGCTGTGGAGTAAGACATCCGTGCTCCTCGGTGCTGTCGGGGGGGGACTGCTCTGGTTTTGCTGAACAGCAGAACAGTCGTTCAGTCCGCAGCTTGCCTTTGTACTCAGTGGAACCAGATGCCTCTGCTCTCGTGCCTCTGAGGCTGCRTTTACCCTGTAAGCTTTCTTTGCAATAGCTGTGTTTATGATTTGCATCATAAGTGCCCTAGCAAAACTGTTTTTTTTTCCCATGGATTTTATTCCACAGTGTGTGTGTATTGGTGGTCAGAAGGAGCAGGTGGAATCAGTAACAGATTCTTCTCGTTTACCTTCTAGTGCTTAATCCTTGGAGCACCTGCCTAAGCAGAAGAGCCCCTGCGTGTTTGCTCCCGTGCTTCAGGGCTGCGGTAGCCCTGGAGTCGGGCTAGCAGGGTACTGAGCATGGCCTGATAAACTCTCTTGAGGATGAGTTTGCAGGAGTAACACGTGGCTGCCTGCGCCCGTCCATGCAACAAACTCTCAGAGAGGCTCCTGCAACGATTCCCCAAGTGAGGCCGCAAATGCGGAGTGCGGGGCCTGTGCGTGTGCTACCACGGGTARCTTTATACCCCGCTGCGTGTCTGGCTAAGGTGCAGCCGCCCTGTGTCCGTGGCCAGCGTCTGATTGCGAGCCGCTGCTTAGGGTCGTGTTTCCTTGTTCTCTTCTGAAACCCCAGAGACTGGAAATAGTTCCCACCACGAGAAGAGGAGAAAATGAGGTAATCCTGGAAGCAAAAAACCAAGTATACATGGAGAGAAAGAAATCTGTCAGGCAAATCTGGTAGTAGTTCTGTATTTCTTCCACCTTTTCCCCAATTTCTTTACAGGTGTGAGAGATTTTACTTCATACTAAGGAGTCAGAAAATCCACGTTTCAGCTAAGGTGAAAAGCAGGTTTTAGCCTAGTGACCTTAATATGGAAAGTTCTTGTCTCTGTCGTAAGGAGAATGTTTTGGCCATTATTTCTATAGCCTGGTATGCGTGGAGTGAGGAAGTTTCTTAACAGTCAGATCACATAGGGCTTTAAAGATGAAAAACAAAAGCAATAAATTCCAACCAGAAAAACCATAGGTGGCAAATTCAGCTTATGGAGCATTCCTGGATGTTATGTACTCTTCACCAATCACCGAATGCTGGAGGCACTGCTCTGCATGCAACCGCATGGAGGGGGTTATTCGTTAGTTTGTTTTTATTAACATCAGATATTTTAACTTCATGAAAACATTCTGCTTCCAAACCTTAAGAAGTTGTTTTTGCCTAATGGAGTCCCTAACGGCTGCATCTCAGAAGTTTTTATGAATGTTTCATTGCTTATGAAGAATGACCTTCTTACACCTTTAGACAAAATGAATCGTAGAATCATAGAATCGGTAAGGTTGGAAGGGGTATCAGAAAACACTTGCAACTTAATACAGGAAAATCTGGAAAATTTGTCTCTGATACAACTCTGTGAGATTTTATGTCTCCAMAAGCTTAAGGATCAAATATATTTGGCTGGAGAATAAAACAAACAAACTCCAGCAGTATGTACATAGGCTGCCTGCGTTGTCAGCTCATCCTGGGATAAGGGCTTGGAAGTGAGCTTTTCCCAAGTCAGGAGTTGCTGCCTGCAGTAAAGAACCAAGTTCTGTCCTAGGTCACTCCTTATTTCTTCTTCAGGCTAGATCCTGCTGTGCTTTGTGGTTTTGTGCTTTTGAGCAACATTGCAACAGCAATCTAGCCTTGCCGAAAAACCTGAATTCGCATCCTCAGCCGGAGCAATGTAATGGAAATCGCCGCTCGTCAGACTGACTCCGGTAATTGTGGTCAGAGCTGACAGCAGTAGTTCAATTTCAGTCCTAAGCTGCTACCCTTGCATGTAGGTGCCGTGTATTTTTCTGTGTACCGTCTGTTTGGGATATTCCCCCACGCTTCTCTGCTGCAGTTTACCAGCCACCTGTGAGGGAGTTCGGGTTGGTAGGTGTGAGTCGAAACAGCTAATTCCCCCTGCAGGAACTGTTTTTCATATGCTCTAGTCAGCGTGGGTCCCCAGCATACTGCCTTTCTCTGTCTTTAAAGTTATCTGCTGCGATAGTTTTGATTTGGGGAGGAACTCGAGGAGAGTCCCAGCTGTTCTAGTCTCTCTCAAAAGTACAGATGCACAGTGTGCATGCATGATCTCATTGGAAACTTATATTAAAGACAAAAAAACAAGTTAACACCAGAAGAGACCTGATCTTGTGCGTATGAGGCATGCATGGAACTATTATGGCATCCAGCATGATTAAAGCCCTTCAAGGACCCTGCTGTGGGGTATCTGCTCTAGCTGTGCATATTTATAAGCAATGGTAGGTGAAGCTTAGCTGAAAAGATGCTGACTATTGAATAATTGTGCTTCCATAGGAAAACTTTTCTCATTTAATTTGCAAGCTTAAAATAGTTCTGAAAGTAACTACAGGCCAAATGCACTTCCCACAAACGTTTAAATTTACTTAGTTGTTGTCCTTGCATTAATTTAGGCTTTCCGAGTACAGTTCCYGTTCCAGTCTTGTTTCCTATAGTACTACACCCAAGCCGTGAACGCTTTACCTTTTCACTGCAGAGCAGCATTTCAGTTGAATTTCAGCGTGCAAATAAAAAGTTAAGTTACTCAGTCGACCTCAATTCCGGTATCAGCAAACTTACGTGGCCAGAGTTAATCTCTGATGCTTTATACAGTTTTATCATACACAATTCACAAAACTGACCTGAAAATTCAGGCACCCTGAGCGAGCTTTGCCTGAGTGTCTTCCACCGCGGCGCTGCTGGCTCCGAGTGGGGCAGCCCCCGCTGTTGCACTGATCCTGCGGAGGTAGCGKGTTTCGTGCACTGTGCTCTGTGCTGTTCAGACGAGCACGGCTGCCAGCTTGGAGCAATCTCTGCACAGCTACGGGAAATTGGATCTTTTCTTTGTCTTTATTTAATTTTTGTTTTTCTTGAGTGCCTCTTTTGAGGTTTCAAGGGGATGTTTTCAAATCGCAGTAAATAAATGGAGTTCCAGGCATAAAAATATTCTTTAAACATTTCTTTTYTGCCTTTACTTTCATCATTACCTCAAAATAGTTGTGCTTGAGTGAAGAAGCCGCTGTGTCACAAAATGTTCTTTCCCTGCTCTGACGCCGCAGGTTCATCACGAAGAGGAGAAGGCAGGAGAGGATGGGGAGCAGCGTGGGAGTAAAATCAGTATATTTGCAAGATAAATTCTGGAGCTGGTGGGGGGAAAGGACAGACAAATACATTTATGTTGTCAGCGTAATTAGTTGGAAAATGCTTCCCTGTACAAAAAAGATTTGCCCATCTAAAACTTTGAATATARTAAAATAATCATTTCAAAGGTATCCCAAAACAGGTTTTGAAGGTGGCCCGTTACAAGAAAGACTGATACAGGTAATGGATTGAACTGAATGAAGGTAAATGGTGTTTGAATCACGAGGCTAATTTAGGAGATAGTAGAAGTATTGCCTGTTACTTGAGAAGCTAGAGCTGAGAGAGGTAAACTTTTTCTTCCAGTGAGTCTACATGTCTGAGTTTGATCAGTGTTAAGGCTTTTAACTTCTTCAGGATTTGTCCCAAGGATATTTGGGCCCTAGAATTTTTTTTTATATATATATAAAGCAGGAAAATATTTAACAGGGAAAATTAGCCTCATATTTCTTGCTCTTAGCCATCAGACATACTTTTCACCCAATACATACATTCCAAAGTGATGCATAAAGGTGGCATTTTGTCCTGTGGTTTTTCACTCGTCTGATTTGCTAAATTGGACAAACATTGTAAATTAATGAGAGGACAGACATCAAGGAGGCATTAAAAATGTGGTGGTTTAGAAAGAAAAAARTATTTCTAATATTGTCAGAAAAATTATCAGATGTAATAGTGGTTTGGAAACTTAATGAGCTTTTGCTATGGCTGAGCTTGAGCAGCAGCAAGCTCGGTTGCATGTGTCTGGCTGCTTTTGCCAGGGAGTAAACCTTAAATTCCATCTTGGAAAAATGTAAAAAGATTACCAGGTTTCCCTGGAACAATGACACAGTCTCTGCCAGGAAAAACATCAGCCTTTCCACAGACTTGTAACTCCTGGCAAAGGACAGTTCTTCAGCGTTCTTGCCATCTCTTTTCTCCTTGACGTTTCTGCAGACGAGCCCTGCGCTCGAGATGAAACCTGCTGAGGTTTGCGCTTGCCTGCGAGGCTGATTCGCTGCTGCCCACAGCCTCGCGCGGGGCGTGGGGGCTGGCGCCGCTCACGGGGCTTCGCTCATCGCGGCCCGAGAGGCGAGGGGCGTCCTCGACTGTGCGGCTGCGAATGCGGCTCCCTATGAGTGAGGTTATCCCTTTAGAAAGGCAGCTTTACGGTAGGGCGTAGCCGTGCCTTAATATCGCTGCTTCCTTCGGGTCTGCGTGCTCGGGTCTCCGCGCGTGCTTCCACGGCATACGCCTTTTGCCCCGAAGAGTCTCGCCTCGCTTATGCTTTACGGCAAACCTCTAATAAATATGCGTGGGTGTTACAACGATTTTCATTTACGAAGCCTTGCTGTTTCTTTTACTTTGCAGAGAACAATTCTGTTCATTTGACGTTCCTGTCCGTTTTCACGGGCCGTGGAGCACGTGTTTGGCGTGAGGAGATCGTGGCTTTTCGTTGTGTTCTCCGTGGGTAGGGATCGCTTGGGCGTTGCTGGAGATGCTCGCAGCGGGTTTTATGGCACGGGCCGCACTGCGTCCGCGCGGCTCCGGACACGTCGGAGGCCGGACCGTGCGTTCAGGGATGTGCCGGGGGTGCACGTGCTGCTCAGGGGCAGGGACCGGGTGCGTTTCGGTCAGCCCCGTGTCGGAGGTGCCAGAAACGTGCCTGTTGGCTCATGCGTGGTAGCGCACGCACGGGCTTGTGCTTAACGTTTTGCTGAAAAAGCTGCTATGAGTGCGCCCTGCGGCCTAAAACCGCGTCGATTAGGTGTCGATAGCGTCGCTAAAACTTCTCGCAGGAACCAGACGCGAGCGCGGTAACGCGTGCACTGTCGGCTCTGCGGCTTCCCGCGGGCTCGTGCTCGGCGCGTGGCGCCGGCGGGTGTTTGGAGGAGAGCTCGAGGGCTCTCCCGTGGCATCCTGACACCGGCCCGGGAGCTGTGCCGCGGGGTTGTGCTGTTGCCTAGCGTTGTCTTTCCGTTCGGGGTCAGAACCGCGGCTCTGCCGTGAGGAGGTTCCCAAGGGGCCTGGTTTTCGGAGGGGCAGACCGACTGCGGCTCGGGCGAGTGATTCGGAAACRGACAGGGAGACGATTGGGGGGAATCAAGCGTATTTTCCTAGCCCACAATTTTTCATTCCCAAATTATTCTTACTGCTAACAAATTATTTAATGTCAACAGCATGCTTTTTTCCCCATCTTGTTTCTAGCCATAACCCTGTGTCTGTGTGATTTTATTTTGTTTTGTGTTTTTTAGTTTCAAGTAAAAATCTGAGCTTTAGATAGCAACGGTACATAGAAAGATTTATGGCATTGGAAGCAAGGCAAGCTCATGGTCTTAGTTATCAAACGCATAGGCTAGTTCTGCCAAAGCTCTTTGTAACCTTCTCTTTAAGTGTGCGCCGTTCCGCGCGCCGGCTGTCTGCCAGCGGCTCTGCGTTATTCACTTGCTAAGACACATGTGTGTGTGCGAGATCAAGAGCAAGCGTTCATGGCTTTATGAAGTAAAAGTTGAAATAAGTTTCACAGACGGATCCAGTCTTTAGCTTTCCAAGCTGTGCACAGAGTATTTCCTGAGGAACTGGGTGGTAGTCAACATCATTTGGCAAACTGGGAAACGAGGAAAGTGAGGCCAAAGCTRTCTACGCGAGATGGCTTTGACGTCTGGGGGTCCGCGGCACAGCTAGGAGGAGCAGGCACAGCCCCGTTCACCCTGGAAAGGAAAGCCGTGTCTCACCTGGCGAGGGTCTGGCTCTTTAGTTCAGTAGCCAACAGTTCTAGTCAGCAGATTTTTGCAGTAGTTTTTCTTTGAAATGATTTTAGAAGTGTTTTGTAGTTTGAGAGGAGCAYGCAAGAATGTGACTGTGTGTAAAGCATGGAAAGGAGTGTGTTGCATGCTTCTCAGAAGTTGTATTTTTGTTGCATTTCTGTCTGTGGTCGCCTTGACAAGGGACATGTGCTCGTGAAACAGCCACTTAGATGCCTCTGTTCTCACTGAAGTCCTCCCTGGAGTAGCCAGCCCTTGCTTTCGGGTAGTTGAGTGTGGGATGTGGCAGGTCCCCCACGCCGTCCAGACAGCAAGCTTCGCAGTAGGTCTGTAATTGCAAAGCTCCAGACAAACAAATGAGACTCTAAAACGCCTGCTGTTTTGCTCCAAACGCAGATCTGCCAGGGTGTGATGTGAGGATTATTCTTGGAGCGATAGCAGAAGGGAGCTTCCAAAGCCACTTTGGAGAGGGCGCATGAGAGCGTTTGTGTTTTGTTGTGGTTAACCCCTGTTCTAGAAGATCAACAAAATAGGCATATGGAGAGCTGTACACTCTAGAACTATGAGCTTTTCCATCAGACTTTTGAATGTGCTGTATCTTAACGTAGTCTCCTATTTGTTGTTTATCTCTGCAAGAGGAGTAACAAATAAAATCCCCTCTGCAGGAGACCCTGATAATCACTGTTTATCTGCTAGCTTACCATTGATGAGCTGCTTTTTCTCAGATGGAGGGGAGACCAAGTGAACTTGAAGCATTTGTAAGCTAGTCCTGTCTTTATATATGATTAATAAAATCTTGGCTAGCCTCATTGCTCTTTTGGGACATACATATGTGTATATATAAACGAGATATACAGTTTAGTTTTGTCTTTCAAGTGACCAGGGTGAAACTTGCTGTTAAAGTGGATTGATACAGTGAGATCACGATCATTTCTTTGGCCAGGCTCCTGCTCTTGGAAATCTTTGCTGCTATTTGGTCTATCTCAGTGAGAGGTTATTCGGCAACTCACTGCATTAGAACTGCAGCTGCACAAGGTGATGTAGTGTGAATTTGCAGGTAGAAGAGAAAGGACGTGCCCACTCCGGCATTCARCGCAGTCCCCAGTTCTTTGTTGGTACGTGCTGAAAGGCAGCGTGGAGATTCACAAGCTTGACTTTAGCTGTGGAAAGGCCAAGCCCTTTTTTCCTAGCTCAGCTGTAGTATCTGAAGTTCAGTACGTGCCAACTGTGTTCTGCATTCAATCTGCAAAACCTTTGRTTGCTGTTGCTGTACTAGTGTAAACGTTTTTCCTGCTGTTTACCTGCAACTCTACCCTTGCTCTTTTGCGACCTTGTAATCTCAGCATGTTGTTGTGAAGTGCTGCCGTTGAAAAGATTAGGATGCTGCAAACTTGATTTATGAAATCAGCTGTATCTACCAATGTTAGCTAAGCATACATATTCCAATAATCAATGAATCTAGCATAAACCTAGTGCTTCGTAACTGTTTATCTTGTTCAGGAAGTTTGACAACCACTCTGAAGGCRAAAAATGAACATTCCAGATAAAATATCAAGCCGTATATGTTGAGTATGTTGCTTAACACTTTGGTTGACTACCYCAAATGCTATTTACAGCTTATTTCAGCTATCTCAGATTATACAGATTGAGGCTCTTAGAAGTGGTATCCTTGAGACCCAGCTGTCTTTGGTCTCTCCTGTAAGGAGATGAAAACAAGTTTCCCAATTTGGAGTCRACCAGATTCTGCCTACTGAGCCATGTTTGAAGTCTGCCAAGGTCAAGAGAGGCCTTTGCTTTGTGTTCCCTGGATTTTGCGTCAGGCGTGGACACACCTCGCCTTTCTAGGATGTTTTGTTCATGACAGACACTGCAGGAGGAAAAGCTTTTAAACAGGGTGACATGAATGATTTTTGTAACAACATTTCTCTGTTAATAGAGCAAAACAAAATTACAGCATGTGAGAAAGGGAGCACAAATACCTTCTGGGGTATTTTGCTGCAGGGATAGTTACATTACTTCGGTTAAAAGATAAAAATAGTAAGTTTTCCTGCGTATGMAGTTTTACCTTCTCCTTCTATCAAGGGGCATGAGATTAGCTGAAGGAAGAGGGACAGTCATTCAGTCTGCTTTTACAACTTTACTCAAAAATAGAGTTGCATTTATTTTGGGCAATACAATGGATTTAGAGCAGCATGTCTTACTACAGACCCACATTAGAGACAAGAATTGCTAAGGAATGACCCACCAAGTCACACCAACGTTTAGGAACAAAAATACCATCCTGGTTGCTAATACTACACAGCTYACAGTTTTACAAGATATGTAAAAACGCTCAGGAGTTTGTTTTGAGACACATGTCCTGGGATGTCATTTAAATGGCTCCAGGGAGTGACTTGCTCTCCTTGGAATTCCAGTAGCTACAGTCATCGGGCTGTTTCGGAGCAGCCGCACAGCGGTTGGGCCTGTTGGAGCAGCTTTCTGCCCTGACAGAGCTGTCTGCAGGATCAAGGTCACATAGGACAGAAGCCCCCGGTGCCCGGGAGGGCTTCATTGCAGGAGGGCCCCRAGGAAGCTGCGGAGTAGTGGGGAACCCTTCTTGTTGGCACGATGGATCACTGCAGCACACCACTGCTCTTGGATCATCCCCTGGTTATTTACTGCTAGATGCTGCAGCACSCTCAAAACGGACGAGAAGAGGGTTTCAGAAAACAGCTACCGTGCTGATGGGGCCTCTAAAAGATGAACCATAGTCTCGTTTAGCACATGTAACACGGGGTGCTTGTCTGAATGGAGACATTTGGAAGCATTAAAGTGAAAACTGCGTACGTGGGTGTAAAGTCAATGAGTGCAGGTGAGCAGGTTATTCCCYGGTTAGGTATGCTCTTTCAAATGAAAAGTGGCCTTACGCCCACGGACCCCGGGCTTTCACATTATTCACCTCCTATTTCCGGAGAGTTCATGGATAGATGTGGCTTGACGCAAGTCCAACCAGGTGTAAATTAAAACATCAGTAAGAGGAAGGTGATGCAATTCAACCTTTGCTGAAAACTTAGGTAATAAAGACTTTTGTCTGTCCCATTTTTTCCCCATCACATTCAAATATTTTTGTGTAATTCTGTTAGCCTATCTGATGTTAGCCTATCTTGGGAGCAGAAGTTCGGGTAGTCAAATTGTCACATTGTAATCCTAATTCGTACTGAGCTGTGAAATGTTGTTTTTTTTATGTGTGTGTGTGTGTATGTATATATATATATATATATATATATATATATATAAGGTTCATAAAAATATTTAACCTTGCAAATCCTGTTTAGGTGTGCAGAAACTGAATGATACCAAGGCAAACAGGGGATTTTATGCTCTGTTGGCACATGAATCCATATATTTCATGAGGTTAAAGTCCAAACWTTTATCCCAAAGTTTAAAGTTAAAACAATACAGAAACAGCAACAAGCACACACACAATGTTTTGCTGACAGGGCTGTGCTGGTTAGAGGTATGATGATCTCCTCTTGGCCTGGTTATGTTGACAAAAGCCCAGATCTTTTTGCTAATACACCTCTTTCATTTGAGCGGTAAGGTTGTCTTTCCCTCTCCCATCTTTCTTCCCACAAATATAAACTGTTTGGGAGGCAGGAGGTTTTTCTAATGAGTTTTTAGTACAGAGAAGGCCTGAGATTAGGTCTTCCCTGGCACTCATTACGTGCACAGGAATGATACGGTTAAATCTCTCCTCACTGCTCTGAAAAAAGCACATCTTGATGTTGTGTTTAGTGGCTCTTTGTATTGGATGAATGGTGCCATAAAGCGCTCTGTTGTGGTAAATTGCTTGACAACATTGAAATTGGGAGATGCATTTTATTATCTAATGTCTGCCTCAACATATAAATTAACAAAACAAATAAAATTGGGAGGAAAAATCACTGTTATCTGATACATGAATATATATGGCAATATTTTCAGCGAACAGTTAATTTTACAGACTTCTAAAGCGCATGTTTAATCCCTGRCTTGAGCAGTGTGCCTTGCTATGATTGTTGGATTTCTGAAACATATTTTTATTTTCAAACTCTCAGGTGAGATGCCAAAATCCAGCAGGATTTTAGGTCTCTGTAAACACTGAACGCTGACTATTTTCTGTTTGACAACTCCAGACAGACAAGCACTTTGCTCATTCCCTGATACTCAGCATGTCTTGGAGCAAGTTGATGTGAATGTTCATGCGTTATTCCATGCCTGGCTTAGCCCTGCTCACTGACCTGCTCTTTCTCTCTCCCTCTTCCCACCCTCCTCCCCGCTCCCTTGGTGTAGCTTTCGCTCCCGGAGGAACAGAATGAAGTAACAAGGAACGGCTGTGAATCCAAGGAGCTGGTCTACCTTGTGCAGATCTCTTGTCAGGTAAATACCACGGGGCCCCTCTCCTCTAGTGTGGCAGACCGTACTGCGGTGAGTTTAGTAACACAGCCTCATCGTATTTTGATGTGTCCCTTTATTTTGGTGTGTGCGGTTTTTTCCTCCTTCTTCCCTAGCTCCGTCAGAAGGAGCCGGCTAATTTTTAAGGAAAAAAAAGGAGCCTTAAGGGGAGAAAAGTGCATTTGCTCCGTTCGTAATCCTGGCTAGAGGATTATACGTGCAGAGCTGCGCGCCGATCAGCCTGGAGCCGCGCGCGTGCGCGCTGAGGCTCCGAGCGTGCGCGCTGAGGCTCCGAGCGTGCGCGCCTGTGCGCTGGGGGCCCGCGCTGCCGCGCAGGCTGCGTGGCCAGGGAAGGGGCGCGCGAGAGTGCCGGCCAGCGGGCTTCGCTCCGTGCCGGCGTGCTGCTCGCAGCCCGCGCGTGGGGAGTCCGGATCTGCTCCCAGTTACGGCCCTGGAGACCCTTCCCCTGCCTCTGCTACTGCGGYCTCAGAATGCTTCGGGCAAGGAAATTTGCCACTTCGCACCACAGATTCCCGTCTGTTACTATGGGAAAAGTGACTTTGTGAAATGCTTTCCTTACATACGAGGTTATCTTATTTTAWCATGTTGAATGAAATTGCTTTTTGTGGGAGACCTATTGCACTGACAAATTCCAATGAAAGATTATGCCTGCGTTTGGTCATTTTGGGGGTCTTAGCAAAGGAGTATTTTTCTCTCATGATTCATCTCAGCACTCCTTGAGCACCCATCTTATCAAATTACGTTGAGCATTAATAAGATTCACTGTGGTGTCTACCTCTCTCTTTAAAGCTCTGTATATGGTTCTGCGGACAGTTTTTCCGAGACTGAAAGGAGGTGCGTGGAGCAGGCGTGCCCACGCTGCCCGCGGTTTATCCGATTAGCCCGTGGGAGGGCCGCGCGAGCGTGGCGGCGTCAGCGCGCGCGGAGGCAGGCTGTGAATTCGCAGTGACCGCGCTCCTCTTCGCCGGCGTGSCAGACCGGCGCCCGCGAGGTGCTCAGGGGAGGCGAGGAGCAAGGCGTCTTGCTCTGTTTTGAAAGCGGAGCTTGGCCCAAGCTGAGCCACAGYGCTGTAGTTAGTGAGGGAAACCTCCAGAATAATTCTTTCTTTCTTTTTTTKAATTATGTCTTTCGATGGAAGCATACATGTGCATGTATATGTGTGTACATGTCTATACACATAGTGCTGTTGGGAGTGGGAAGAGAAGCTGAAAATCAACAAGCACCTCCTAAAATTGCCTGGGTTTGGGCATTTTGCTGAGACTGTGATGACCCCATCGTAGCCAGTTCCAAGCTGAATGATGATTTTTCAGAAAAGCAATCCAAGRTGACAAGCAGTGCTACAAAACTCAACGGCAGGCACAGCAGCACTGCAATGATTTAGAGTGCGATTCTCCAAGGGATTCAAGGAAATTGGAATTACGGTATGGTTTAGGTCCTCGTGTGTTCAGAGCGGCATTCAGAGTGCCTCATGGAGAGGTAAACCTTACATCTTTTCCTGACTGACTCTTTCAGATAGGCCTCTAGAAGAGTTTTCCTCTAATCCTGAAGCATACAGCTTCCAGTCTTTCTAATCACAGTACCCTCCAGTATAACTGGGTTTTTCAGCCCTGCCTGATACCTAAGTGCAGGCAAGTCCCGGCAGTGGCAAATAGCCAGCGAAGAGCACGCAGGTCCCAATGACGTGGTGATCAAAGCGAGGCCAGTTTGTCCAGCAGGTCGTATAGCGCTTCCGTCAGACTCTCGGATGCTTCCCGAGGGTGTTTCCGAGGTCTGGACAACGTGGGGAATTCTGCGCCACGGCTTTCCGGCCGGGCTTAATCGAGCCGCGGTCTAATGGATCCAGAGGCTGTGAATGGCGCCCAGCTGCTGCGAGGAGCTCTTACCATCCTCTGTTCAGTGTGTTACTAAACTAAAATTAAGGCACTGGGACTTGGCCTCATCGCATTAAAGGCTGGGCATAGAAATAGTTGCCCCCTCTTTTTTTTTTTTTTTTTTTTCCAGTAAGCCTCTTGACTAGCCAGAATTTCTCCCTGCCCCACGTTTGTAGTTCACCTCTCGTGTTAGTCTGCGTCCGTCTCGCAGATACTTGCAAAGCGGAGCAGCTTGTGGCATCTGGATTCAATGAAAGGCATGGAGGGAGCTGCACAGCTGAGTATCATTTCTACCGTGGAGATACTTCACCCTTGACATCTCCAGGCCTCTCCTAATGTCCGGGGAAAGATTCCATTCTGTCACGCATCGGATACCAGAGGTGTCTGGATGGATTTGGCTCCACATGAGAATTAAATGGGAGGTGTGAAATAGCTCATGGAATGATAGTGCAGTGGGGAGAGATTTTGGCAGGACACATCTGTATCAGGCCAAAAATATTGAAAGAAGGAGAAAAAAAAAAACTTTTTAAAACAAATTTCACTTTGATTGCTGTTTGGATATGCCACTAGCGCTGGTGTTCAGCCTATTACAGCAGGGTGCAAAAATCTTAATTTCTCAGATCAGCTCAAAGAAAACGAATTCTGTTGGTTAAGAGTGAATCTATATAAATTGAAAAGCTTGAAGATTCTGTGACTTGTTGCAAAAACAAGTAGTATGGTGAAAAGCAAGGGTGGCCATCCTGGCAATTTCAGATTACAGCTCAGTGCAAAAAGCTAGCTCTGGGGTTGAATGCTCTATACTGTTGTGCCTTGCCCAGTTTGGACTATGTGCAGATACAATCTGTGTGTTGTGTGGTCCATAAAAAGACATTTCTTTTGTCATCTCACTGTGTAGCAGACAATGAAACCAAAGCTTTTGAACATTAGACTTTTAAAATATACAGCTCAGTCAGCTGTGTTTGGCAGACTACAATTAAGCCTTTACGGTAAGGAAATTCTATCTCATTCTTTCCCATCTGTAAGTATAATTTTAGCGGTGTAAAGAGAATTATTGTTTGGTGACTGTTTTGCAAAACCTTCCCAGATAAGGCTTGAAAAAAAATGTTTTTGAGCTGTGTTTGTGACACATTTCTGCAGCAAGTCAGCTTGTGAAATACAAGCTTTGTGTGAGGTTCAGAGGTTTGTTTAAGCCTCTATTCAACTTTTTTTTTTTAATTTAGAAGTCTCAAAAAATTAATCCACCTTAGTAACCTTGAAGAAGAAATGAGAGTAGATATAGAGCTGTTCCAAGCGTTTTTGAAAAGTGGAAAGATAGAATTCTTTTGATTTCTTGAAATAAATTTAAACATGACCTATGTAGCAAATGACAAAATGAGGGTTTATTTTGTTTTAAAGATCTGTTGATAGGGTTATTTTTTAGAGCAAGGAAGGTGGATTTTCCTTTTTCCAAGCAAGGTTGCACCGTTTAACTTTCACTCATTTCTAAACCATTGCTTTYAGGACATCCATAGTTATTGCTGAAGGAAGATTGCTATTATTAAAATAAATATAAACAAAAACTCTATAATAAAAGAAGGGTTGGATGGATGGATGGAAAGAAGACTTTTAAACAATCCACAAATGCTCAAAATCTGAGGAAAGATTTCTGGGAAAAGAAATGCTGTTTTGGGTTTGCTGCTTTCCCAAAATGCAAACAGTATGCCACATGCATTTTTGCTGGGGAGCAAAATACCTCTGAAGAATGTTAACAGAGATTGTTTCTTGTGCAAGAAACAGAGATGCATAAAATCCTGGGCCGGGTGGTGTGAGGGGTGTACCTGCGAACCTCCTCAGCTCCGCAGACCGTAATTGCAAGCGTTAATAATAACAGCAGTCGTTAAAGGAGCACGGGGAATGTCTGAGGCCTTTATGGGTTTGTGCTGTACCTGTCGGCTGTGCAGGGCCATTGACAGCGTTTGCAATCCTTCCCGAGTTCCACCGGGATAAGCAAAGAATTTACAAGGTCTGCAGCACATTTAAATGGGGTTTCTGTGTGTGTTAAGAATAAAGCAACAAAAGAAAGAGCCCCCAAAAAGGTTGAAATAGGCTCGTCCATCCATCGTGTTTTGTTGAGTTGTAAAGCAGGCTGGAAAACTATCTTTTCAATGTTTTTGGATTTGTTTGTATGATACTACAGCAACTTCTAAATTACTAGCATACATATTTAAGTATTGTATCATAAGAATGGCTAATCTAAGCTTTATTCTGAAAAGTTAAAGGAAAAAAATGCTCTACTAATTAGAGATCAGAAAAGCGGTTGGATTTGCAATATTCCAACAGTATAAATGTCATTTTTGTGACATTTCGGGTGGCAAGCAGAGAACAAAGTTTTCAGTTGTGAAAATGTTGCAAGATCTTAGGGAGAACTTAAACTCTGGATCTGTCTTGCGTTTTTTTATTGTCTGTTTCCATTATCGCAGATGGATTGTTGAAATGGCAATGGTAGGCACTAGGAACCAGAAATGACACGTCCTGCAAACCTAGGTGATGCCTTAAAAAAAAAAAAAAAAAAAAAAAAAAAGTCTTAGGGCTGGATCTTGCGTTAATCCCTTGCACACAGGTTGACTGTTGTGATCTCAGAACAACGCTGCACAGCGCTCTCCATTTCCAGCATCGCTGCAGGGCGCTTTTCATGGGATAAGGCCAGCTTCCCACAAAAGAAGCGGAACGTTTTCATGGTGCAGGCAAGGGTTTTCTCCATTTGTCTGCTCACATTTGCAGACCTCACACTGGCAGTAAGTTGAGCACGTGGCTTTGTTGTGTTCGATCCACAGTACTTTGCCCTRTTCCTGTGGTTTGTTCGAGGCAGCCATTGCTCTCTGTGCTGGGTTCGTTTTGATTGATAGAATAAGGTCTCTGATGTACTAGATGAAGGCATTTCTGCAAAAGCGTGCCACTCGTGCCTCCCAGCTCTACCTTGCAGGAGACTCAAGGTCAGTATCTTCTGTTTGAAGAACAGCATCTGCAAAACTCTGGAGGGAACCCTATCTGGCATTTCATGGCTGGAAGGTGGTTGCAGTAATAAGTGCTTCAAGGGTAGTGTAGAGAATGCCAGGAAAAAATGGGATCCAAGTGGGAAGGACAGACAGGACTCCCCATCCTGGGTGGTTTGTGGGGTAGAAGAGTGGAATATATTTTCACAGAAGCAAATGTTTTGGACTACTAATGTCAAAAGCATGGTTTGCTGGTTCTGTTTGCCTGTGATAGTCCATACGAAAACCCACAAATTGCTTTCAGGAGGATTTTTGAGTTAAACGCTTGAAATCTTTTGCACAATTGTTTTTGCCTTAAAGGCCTGTTCTTTAATGTATTAATAGCTTGTGTGATTGACCTTCAAAMACCCAGAGAACAGTTACTGAGTAAATACTACATAGACTCCTGTGAAAGGCTACAAATCTTTGAGCAGATGGACTCTAGGAACCAAATTCTAAAGCACACACATATAAATATATGTGTCTATATATGAAAATTGATCTCATCTGCATTAATGACATGTATCTATGTGATGCCTCTGAGCTTGGATATGTTACTTGTGAAATCCCTACCCACTGCAAAATCTGTTCTTCAGAGTATGTAATCTGTTTCTCCTTTCTCAATACAGAATTTTCTGCCTTTAATTTTTGAAGAAGATTTTACTACACAAAGCCAGTTACTGTGTCCTTTTATTGCATGGTAAATTCAGATAAAATTTCACATTATTCCTATTGCAATGTGGCTGTGCTGTGTTGCTGATAGGAATTTCTTTCCATCTCTGCCCTACTCAAGCATACTCTCCCTCTCTTCCACATGAGATCTAGTGACCATGTAGCTGCTGGATGAGTCCTACCAAAGACCAAAACCAAACCTACCCCAGATTTGAGAAGGAGTACTTCCAGTGGTGATGCAACTGGACTGAGGAAGGTGTAAAATGAACCTGCACTGAAATACAAGGGTAATGCTCTGATTCCATAGGACRTTAGCTGCTTTGTACAAACTGTGTATAGGGACCCTCAGTATGTGCTAATGCTTTTCCTGTTGAGGGAGGCTCTTGGAAGTTACTCTAGTTTAAGGTAGATTAAAGAAACCCTCAGTCAGAAATAAAATTTCACTGTGCTGGTCATCCTCAGGGCCTGTTCACRCGGCTTTGTTTTTTGTGCATCTTTTCAGACAGTTGGTACCACTTGTCCCAAGATGACAGCAGCAAAATACCTGGAGAAATCTAACCTCCACTGAGAAGTTTGCCTGTGAGAGTTAGGTACCTGACTTGGCTTGCACACGTTTGAAAATCCCTCTTGTGATCCTGACTCTGGGCATTTATTTGCCTCTGTAAAACTCCCAGAACTGTTTAAAACCTGACCATGGGCATTTTTGGATCAAATATTTCTAACCTGTCCTTTTAGATGCTCTCAAATGTTGAAATGTCTGTCCTAACCATTTCTGCAGTGAGATGTGCTATTCTACATTAGTCAAAACAAAGCAACCGAGATCTTTGCTTGGTTGCAAATCCACAGTGCTAATCCATCGCTTGGTGTTCTGTGCCTGAATGGTTGATCTTAGGCCGTATTCTGCATGCCTTCTGCTCTCAACAGCAATAAATAAAAATGAAGTGACAATAGTAATTTGGATTAATAAAGAATTTATGAAGCTGGCAAGCAGCCTGAAAAGGGCTGTTTGGCTATGTTCGGAGTTCAGATGATGCCAAACACCAGCAAGGTAGCATCTCTGAAAAATTTGGGTTTGTTCCAGGCTTTTTAAAAGTAAAATACCATTTGTAGGGAGGAGAGTAAGTGGTATTGAATTGTATTMCAGCTTGTATAGAAACCTTCAAGAGCTGCATAATTAACATCTATTACTCTGTGACTTTTAGTAATGCTGAAGAAAATTAACATCTATTGCTCTGTAACTGCTTTAGTAATGCTGAAGAATTCATTAATTAGGATAATGTTCATTAAGGACCAGGATATAACTGACTGTTCTTTGGAGTTTTGCTGTGGCACACTGATTGGAGTAAGGCAGCACTTGCAGCAAACAGGATTAACACTGTGGTATGCTGAGTCTTTTTGCCCGTTTTCCCCCATACAAAGACACGCAGTGCACCTTACCCTCTCTGCAGTCACGGGATCTGGACATAGCTCTGCCCTGGATAATTTACCATAGCAATCTAGACATGTATAGCAACRCAAGCAGCAGTTTGGAGGCAAAGAGGACTTTTCACCCATTGCCCTGTGCTGCCTTTAAAGTCCCCATTCGGGCGTTCAGCAGGATGGCTGCAGGGTGAGCCAGGAGGTGCCGTTTGCCTGCTTTTGCCATGTCCAGTACTTGTGGGCTCCTAGGGTCAACGGAGCAGAAATGCCGGTTAGCGGTTGCCTTTTGCRGTCGCCGTGGGGAATACGGACTCCAGCGGCAGCGTTGCGCTGACCTGCAGCAGGATCTCTGTCACCGAGCGCGGGGTTTCACTGTCCGGCTGCGGGCGCTTGGGCCTTCGCTCCGTTCCCAGCCGCAGAGCAGGTTCACTACTCTTGTATGTAAATTTATCCACTGATAACAAGCGGTGAAAAACTGTTCTGATTCTTAAACTTGAGTATTTCCCTTTTGCACTCATGACTTTCTTTGATTGTTTCTCCATTTAAATACAGATTATSAGGGAAGTGGAGTCAGCGTGGTGCTTTTCTGTTCTTGACTCTGCAAGCTTCAGATATAATCATGAGGTTTTAGCTGTGCATGGATTTTGAGTTGAGTGATTTATTTATTGAGTGACATTGGAGAGAAAAATACTGCCATGGCACTCTACRTGTGCTGAGACAAATTCTTTCATCAAGTGCAAATTCAGGTGCATTTCTTAAGTTGTCCCTTCAATTTACCAAAGGTACRGGCTTGCTGTGCTCTGTGTTTGTGGTTTCAGCTCTAAGCTCCAGTAGAGAAACTGCCTGGTGTATTTATTTGTTGGTAATTGTTTACTGGGGAAGAGGTTATCAGAAACCWGCAGATAACAACCTCCCAGTTCATCAGTTGTTTGTGAAAGGGAAGTGGTGAGCAATACATGGCAACAACTGCTTTAACGTGTACTTCACATGCTGTTCTGTGATGGAAACCTACCTGCTGAGGAGGATGTTCAGTGCGACCCTGGTCTCAAGAGGAAAAATTATTATGAGCAAGAGGAAAAATTATTTCTCAGCATAAAATGCAAAATCGCATGGATATTCTGCCATGAAAGTTTTTTTTTTTTTTTTGAAGCAGTCAAGGCTTTTAAAATTATGTGGTAGTTTGTTCGTGTCGTGTCCTTTGGGCATTTTGCCTTCAGAAAGCAAGCTCTGAATTAGAGAGATCAGTCTTCCTGTATCCAAGTGTATTCTATTTAGCTCTGAAGCAAAAGTGAAGATCACTGTTGAAATCTAAGAGGACAGCCTAGCAATTATGGTTCCTTTCTGTGAGTGATGCATTTTGGCAGGGCTTCTGATAGTCATGTGGTGCTTTGTAGACAAGGCTGGGCCTAACCACAAATTGAAGAGAACAGTTGGCTTCAAGTTTTCTAAAGAGACATTGATTTCTTCCCCATAACTAAGCAAGTGTAAATGCATTGAAGAGGAGCGGTTTATCTACAATTTTACTTGTTTTACAACTTCTCCAAGAGCTGGGTTTGGTGCAAGTCCAAAATAAGGGGAGGATTGTGGTAGATCTGCCTGTTTTGCTGAGCTGCCTTGATGTTTATTCTTTAGAGAGAACTTCAACATGCATGCATTTATAATAGCAATATTGCAGTGCCTGTTCCCTTGCAAGAGTTGATAGCCGTTCAGGACAGATAGTCCAAAGCACATCCATCCAGGATCATCCTCTGCAGGCTGCAAAGTTACTTTGACCAGTGAGTAATGCAGTGAAGTGGATTGAAATGTGGTCAGTTCACCCCCACGTTCCCTTTGACTTTGCAAAGGAGTTTTTTGACTCATTGCGTTCAAAAATCAAGAAGGACTGTTTGCTTTAGCAGCTGCCCCAACCAAGAAGCATTTCAGCATTTTAAAGAGGAGATGGTATACTTGGCAGCTTGCTCTTTCTTTTTTTTTTCCCTGGCTGTCAGGTCAGCAGGAGCCTTTAACAGCGTAACCAGTTTTCTCTTAAGGAAATGTCAATATTTGTACTTCAAGGAGAAGTTTTTCAGCTAGCCTTGAAGCACAATTACTGTAATGACTGTGTATACAGTGTAATGAAGAAATTCCCTTTGGATGCCACAGTTCAAATTTGAGACCTTGCAATGAAATTATTATGGATTTAGCAGCTTTACAAATGTCATCAGTCAGGAGAGAAGCCCTTGAGAAAGGAAAGGGAAGGCAACAACTGTTGTTGTTGTTGTTAGGAATGACCCCTTTTAAGAAAGGCACAGAGAGACTGAGGACATTTGCACATCCTGGTGATACAGCTGCCCTGCAGCAAATGAGCTGGAAGAGGGACGGTAGAGGCGGGACTGAATCTGGTGTTGGCGCAGGAGCATCTCTTGATCTTTCTCACCGTAAATGATCTCAAGCCTAAAAGATTTGTGTTGCAGATAAACTTTCTAGCCTCATTACACTTCCAAACAGCAGATTCATTAGATGTAAAATGTGAGACAAGCAGGAGAGTAAAAAATAAAGGGAAAAATCACCCTCAGGTCACAGAGAAAATAAAGCCACATCAAAATCAATTGTATGTGTGTAAAGATGCTTTATGGTAAATCAGAGGCACACTACTTTCATCATTTGTAACAAGTATTTAGCATCACTGAACAAAAGGGCAAAAACTCTCAGTCTGGAAGGTTTTTGAAAGCTCTGTCCAACCTTCAGCAGTTGCACTGAGGGCACCTTCACTGACATTGCGAAGGAAGTTTGCGACTCGCCTGTTACAGCAGTAAGGACCATTGGCTCCTTCAATAACTAGAGATGCTCTGCCCAACTTCATTTATTTTTGATTGACTCTCTATTACTTAAAATAAATTTAGTTTAAATCAATTGGTTTTCCCTTTGAATAACATAAAGCCTTTTTGATTGCATCTGTTTCATTCTAGCTTGGTCAAATGTGACAAAATTGATAAAAAGCAAATTTACAAAGAAGACAGTTAAGAAAGTGTTTATTTTTTGATTGTGATGAGTACTGTGCTGTCACATAACATATGTGGGTCCTTGTGGATTAAACTTTTGTCTTTACCATAAGATAGTAAGTTGTCATGGATGCTAAATGACCTTTGAGGCAGGACTTCTGCGCTGCTTATTACATCTTCCAAAGTTCTGTACCAAAAAATAAATAGATTTTTATAGTGAGGAAGATATTTAAAATTACTTCAGTCCTATGTAGTTTTTTTAGGGAAGTCAGTGACAGAATTCTCAGAGGAAACATGATTGAGCTCCTTCCTTAAATCTGTGTATTTGTTAGGGGTTTCTCATTGTTACAGTGTGGGTTTGTGCCCCAGCTTTGTTAAAACCATGCAGCAGGTATTGCATGTCCCTGTGTTGTGTAACCCATAATAAACTGACCTAGTTCAGCAAGCACCGAGAGTTCCCAGCTCACGGAGCAAGGTTTACACGTGGAACTGCAAAACAAGGAAGACTCAGTTCATCTTGGAGGGGCTGTGAGTTCCCGAGCTCTCCCCCTCCCTGGCAGGAGCTGAGAGCTTTCCGAGCTTTAAAAGCTGCGAACGTGCAGACAGGCTGTGGGGTGCCGGAATTAAGCAGGATTGCAAACTAATATAGTAAGATACTGTGGAGCGAGTTTGCAATCAAGGGCCTAGGCTTTGACAAATAAGAAAGAAGGAACTGATTTTTAATGATGCATTTTTTTACCTGATTTGTGGTTTTGGAAATACTGTATTTATTTTAAATTTTGATTTACATTTGTAAAAGACCTCATTAAGGGTATTTGGTATTAAAGATCACCTGCCTTGAACGTTTCATCTCTTAAATCTTGACACCACTCTTCAATGTTCCTTTTTAAAATTTGTGCATGCAGCTGCCAAAAAAGCAGCTATTTTTCCATTTTGGCTACAGCTCCAGTTCTGTTACAAAACTCCTCTAAAGTTTCCTGTGTTTTTTGTGCTTTCTAAATAACGTTCCACACTTCTGCCCTCCTTCTTTGAGTTGAGGTTATCTACATCCTCAAAACACCTGCCTGCTAGTGAGGCTCTCTGACCTATTTAATAACCTCCACCCTGAGTTTTACAGCACCTTCTCAGAAGCAGCTGGGTGCTTTGCTGCACCCGTATTTCTGTTTGTTATACCTTCGAAATGTGTTAGGCACAATACAGAATACCAGGAATAACCAGGTTTCGTCCTGAGGAGCCTACCTACCGATCCCAGAGTAGCCGCACCTACGCTGCGCTCTGCAGAAGAGCCCCCGCTGCTCCTGGAGGAGCCGCTGCTCTCCCGTGGGACGGCTCCTGCAGCGGTTCGCGGCGGGGGGACCCTGTGCCACCCCCAGCGACAGAGCCGCCTGCGGGAAAGGGCCTGCAGGAGAGCTCGCGCGCCGTGCTCCCTCCCAAGGGAGCATCCGCTGCCGCCGCCGTCCGGGGCAGCGCCGGGCCACCGGCCTGGCCCAGCCGGGCAGCGCTTAGGACGTCAGTGGTATTTTTCAAATATTTTATTTTTTTTCTGCTTTTTTTTCTGTGGTGCCAAAATAAATGGGTTTCTAATGGAAGCAGTGTTAGATACACCATGTTTTCAATTATTTCCGGGCTTCTAAGTTTTTGTTTTTGTAAATGATGTGGTAGACATGTATGCTGTTAGTGCTTAGCAGCCATAATTGCTTTGCTTTTTTTTTTTTTTTTTGTTTCCTCCCCCCTGCCAAGTTTCTTGGGTTTGAAGCTACAAAATCTTTTCTCCAAGGCAATTAGTTTTAGCAAAAACATGCTTCTGTGCTTTGATCACTTAAAAAAATACCCAAAAATCTATAAAAAAAAAATCCTGCTGAAAAAAAACTCAAGAAAATTGAGTTCTATATCTGTCTAAGCTACTGTCTCTATAGCTGACCTCAGGCAAGTCATTTTCAAAGGTTTTTTTGTTTGTTTTGCTTTGTTTTAAAGGATAGCCCTACTTGCTTACTTTCATGAAACATTGTTTTTCCTCTGTGGTTAAGTGCTGAGTAGATTATAGCGCATTTGGGGCGCAGACTGGGAAAAGCCATTACTGCATTTAAATCAGTGCAATGATAGTATCTGTGCGCAATGATAGTGTCCATATGATGTTCTGGAAAATACGCAGGAATTTAGTCATTGTCTTGCTGCCTGTCGGGTGGCAGAAGTCGAGTTCCCGTTCCTTCGCAGTGGGTCTCGGTAGCGGCTTTGAAGTATTTCCTTTGCGGCTCTAAGCTCGTGTTGGGTTATGACTTCGATTTAGTGAAGTGTAGAGAAGCGGCCGGCGACCCGCCGCTCTGACTCCATAATTTTACTGAAGAGATGATTGATACGAAGTTGTTTAAATCACGACGTGCAGAGGGAGAAGGGAATTTCAATCAGATGTTGAGAGATGAAAATCCTGTTTCAGGATCCAAGAGCACTGCTCAGAAACAGGCTTGCTTGGGCTGGGAGCACCGGTTGGTACAATTTTCGATGCTGTATGCATAGTGTGTTTGTGTTAGGTCCTCTTAGCGTGCTCTTATTTCTCTGTRCCTGTACAAAAAGAATTGCCACCACCAAAGCCTGAGCCAAATTTTTGGCTGCYGTCTGGATGTTTGTGGCAAAGCTTCTCGTTTGGGGTGATGGAGAAGCCACCGAAAGTCGTGGCTCGGTTCGGCTTAGCACCCAGAAATCCGTGTCTCTCTGGTCGTGGTGCGTTCGCAGAAGCGGCTGGGAGTGACGCTGGTGTCGTGGTGGCCGAGCCTGGGGCTGCCTTGGGTGGGGTCGGGGAGAGCGAGGAGGTCCGATTTTTAGGGCAGAAAAGAGAAACTGCAGTGATTTCCATCGAAATCTTTCTTTTCCCGCTGATTGCAATTAATTGATAATAAACTGCTACTTAATATGAAAAGAGCTGTTTCTCCTATGGAAAAAGGCTGTTGAGGATTCACCTCAGAAATACTCCAGCTTTCTCCGGTGCCTTCTGCCTCTCGCAGCCTGGCCCGGTGCACGTTCCCTCACGAGGCCGTTTCCTGTGACTCCAGGTGGAGGCCTGAAGTTTTAGTGCTGCCATCATTCTCACCTTATTTAAAGCTCCCTCCTCCCCGTGTGTGTTTTTCTTCCTCCTCAACATAAGTATGTGCAGCTGCCTGACAGCGGAATGGGAATCGAGCTACAGGCTGCTCACAGTATCTTCGAAGCCAAGTCAGCTCCAGAAGCGAACACRCATCATCTTCTCGATCTAGCTGGGCTGGCTCTGGCTGTTACTGCCCCCGGCGCTCAGCGCTGCCCAGCTCTGCCCCTGACCCCCACCTGCCTTCAGCAGTGCAGTTAAGCTAAGGTGGTTGTCTTCTAGCTTCAGGAAGAGCCCTACTGCAAGCGTCGCCTTCCTGTGGCGGGGGGAAGGAGGCAGCGAACTCCTGTCCAGGGGTGGTGCTGGGAGCGATGAAAGTGAGTCCATGCCCTCAGGGTGTGAGCTGGAAGCRTGCTAGCCAAAACGCCTTAAACTGCTGAGTGAATACTTTCATTCAGAGGTAAAGTAGCCTTATTTTGCTTTAATGCAAACTCCTTTCAAGTTTCAGAGTTTTATAATTTCCCTAAAGTCGTAATAATACACTAGAAAGCGTGAAATCATCCGAGACATTTTGGTAAACAGACTTAAGCCTAGATAAATCCACCTACAGCACCAGCTAAAAACACTTCCTGGGTAAGCTGTAAGTGGTGGATTTTATCAAGCCTGTTCTCTGTTTTGACTAAATTTCTAAGCCATTTTCCAGTGTGATTTGTAATAAAAAAGGGCTGAAGGGTCAGGCTAGAATAACATACAGAACCTAAGACCCAGACAGCTGTAAAAGTCACCCACATGGCAGAGTTAAACTCTCCTGGTGGATGCTGGCGTTTTTCCAGCTATTTAATACTCAGTGTTTTCTTACTATCGGGTCAAACTGAAGTGACTTTTGCTATATACTTTCATCTCATTTTCTGGTCTCGATCTCCGTGTGGACTGGTAAGGTTCATGAGAGCATCCATCTGATTTCTCTCAGGCACTGAGCTTTTGAACCAGAAAAGAAAGGTCTATCCCTGTCTTAAAATAAATAAATCATAGATGCTACAGAGAAAACAAGCTCAGACCGTGGGACAGGAAAGTTGTGCGTGATGGAACTCAGTAGCACCCTGACAGCCTTGAAGACGCATTGRCGGACAGCAGAGGAGTCCTCTCTGGACAGCTTTCGACACATTTAGCTGGAAACTTAATATTTGACTTTTCCTTACATAATAGGGAGAGGAGATTTGTAAATCTATTTATACGACTTGAGCGTATCTGTTTTCTTAATTGATCATATTGCAGTTAGCGATAACAGCCAAACCTGCGCTAGCTGGGCGCCTGAGCAGGCCGGTTGCTGCTCGCGCCGGGGAAGCGCTGCCGCTTGCCAGATCCCAAGCGAGGACGATCAAGTCCGTGCAAAACTATTCCCGTACGTAATTGGCCTTGAGCTTACAGGAGCCCCGCTTGGAAATGAGTAAGCTTTTTGTAGTGGTCAGTTGCGTGGTTTGAGAAATGATGGAGCAGAGGTGCTTTTTTTAACTATGGGAATGAAAACGGAGAGGATGTTTGCAGAAGCCTTCCTCTTCAATTTGCTTTTCCCAGTGCGACAGTAACCAAACAGTACTGCAATAAGTAACGTCGTTCCGTCAGCAGTGAAACAAGCCGTCGCTAAGCTGCAGCTCTCGTGCTGTGTGTTCGGGGCTTGGGAAGAAGGGGAAGGGGGCGAGAAGCTGCCGCGCAGCGGAAGCACCGCGGGGCGGGCTGGCGGTAAGGGGATGTGTCAGCTTCTCCTGGCTGCGGCTCCGTGTCGTCCTCCCCAGGCCTTTGGAGCAGCCGAGCTCAAAATATTGGCCGCGGAGCTGCGGTTCTGAGTCTGTCTCCTGTGATGTGCAGCTTTTTTATGATCTGTGATCGCAGTGTGGTGGTTTTACTAATGGAAGGTTCGAATCTCGGGCTCGGTGGAAATTAAATCATCAGTTCAGTAATTGCTAATCATTTTTTTAGCATGACATTTCTTCTTGCTTTGATAGTGGGAAAGAAGTAAGAAGCTCTGTGCAATGTGCTGAAATCTCACCCATCTTTCCTGCAATGTTCAGGCCCACGCAGCTTGCTAAAGTGAGGGAAAATGGAAGATGAGATTGTAATAAGAGTGGGAACAAATCCAGTTTTCCTGTTTTTTGAGAAATTCCATAACTGTCATGATGCTTGTCATTCAAAACACTTCTGATAAATGAAATTCCAAAACATATTTTGACTTTTGTTCGAGAGGTTTTGGTGGTTTTTTTCTTTATTTATTTTTTAAAGATGATTTAACTCTATATTGTGACATAATTGAAATCTTCATGTGAGACTTAAGTTTTTTTTATCTATATGAAATTTGTCATTCTCGAGTTTGTAATTGAAGRTCTGAATTCAGGAAATCATTTGATYGYGTGCTTAACTTTACCTGTATCYGTATGTGCYGTTGAAACTGATGGGACTTTAGCGTGTGCTTGTTTAAATCAGGAGCATCAATTATTAAAGCAAGGAAATGCGATAGTGAGATCTGGCAACGGGAATGCTGGAGGCTGATCACAAACTGATACTGAGCAGCAGTTTGTAGAATTTGTTAAAAATGCAAAGATGATGTTTTTGCTTTATGGATATTACGTGYGTGAGGCACTCATAATGTTTAGCTTTGCTGTAAAACACACAGTTGCAAACATGAACTTGACAAAATGATGTTGACTTAGTTGCAACTTTCTTGCTTTTGCTACKTTATTAACTCTCTAAAAAAAATTAAAAGCTTTTGCAAAACCCTTCTGGCACTTTAGAATTCTACAGGAAACGGGAATAAAATGTCTGATTTTTATATTGCTATAGTGAAACAGTGTAATAGGTTTGATATTGTATGAGGTCRTTGTTGCTTACGCTACTTTTGCCACACAACTCTGGAAAACTGGCTGAGAGAARTTAGAATTTACTTTGTTGTGATTTGGAGTGGAGATTTGACTGGAGGCACTAAATATCATCCGATTCCTTCCTCGACAGCTGCAATAATTCCTTCTAGTGAAGGTAATTGCATGCTGTGTAAATGTGGCTGTCTTACCTTTTGCTTAAAACTTTATCACCTAAGCTCCAGTTCTGCAAAAACTTAGCTTAACACTGTTAAAACAACCAAAAGTTTGCATGCTTCCTTTTTGTTATTTATTCCACCCTTAAAACGGGAGAGTACGAGGAAATATTTGCATTTAGGCTATCGGTAAAATCTGTGTTACCGTGCTTTGAGACTGCGTTTGGTGTTCGCACGTGCCGTTTGCACGGCACGCAGCCCCATTTGCACAAGCGGGTCCCCGGTGACGGCGGGCCGGGGGCTCGCTTGCCCGCGAACGGCCGGGGGCTCCTCCGGCCCGCGCGGCACCCCGGCGCGCGAGGCCGCCGCTTCCGCCGCGGCGGCTCAGCAGCTGCAGAACCGCGGCCGTTCCGGGGAAAACGAGCGGTGGCTCGGGGACGGCTCCGGCTGACGCGCGGCGCAGCGAGGGCCTCCGCGAGGAGCAGGGGCTGCTCTCGCCGGGTAGGCTGGCCCTGCTCCTCAGTCGAGTTCCCTCGCGACTCCCGGTAGCCAAGTTGCTGTGTTCTTGTAGGAGCGAGTTCAGCGAAAGCAAGTAAAACGCTGTTTAAGTAAGCTGGGCTTTCCACGGCTCTTCGTGCCACGCGGAGCAGGGGTTCGCCGACCCCAGCTCTGGCTGTCTTGTGAACGTCTCCCTTACTGTCTTGATTTATACTGGAGAGAGGCCGCATGTCTGTAACTATSCAGCGTTTAAGGTCAGGACAGCATGGAAGAATTGACGTTAGTGACAGGGTTGTGATGATTTCACAGAGATTTGTTCTTCGCTGGGTAGCGTACGAGACTGTTGCAATGGCCCGTTAAATGCAGCAGGTAGAAGCAAATAAAACAGTGCAGTGATTTCTCAGTCCGCTGTTTCTTATGGTGTTGACTGAATCTTACTCAGCTGAAGGTCACAGTGGCAACTTAACAAGACAGCAAGAGCCGCTTGATTGCAAAAGATCATGAAACAGGAAAAGCTTTTCTCTTTTAGAAGGTAAATAGATTGGCACTCCTCCTCTTGTTCTTCTCCTGCAAAAATAAGATGGCATAACTGGTGGATATTGCAGAGCGTGTGTGCCCTAAGTGAAGCTAATAGGAAATCTCTTTAGGCTCGTGAAGTATAGATGGTTTCTGGTGATATGAAGGCAGAGTCTATGGGCACAGTGCACAGCCTGGAGTTGTCTTAAATTAATTTGACAGAATATAGCTAGTACTAGCTTGTAGCTAAGTAGCTCAATACCTAGTAGCTTATGGGATTTGCTTTTACAATTGCCTTGGAAGCTTTAGATATTCATATAAAAGTGGTACTTAAAACCTTTCTGGTAAATAAAGCAGAGCAGACCGYGGCAGAAGGTGCCTGGGAAGCCGGGGCTGGCGGCACGTTCGTGCGCCCGGCGGGGAGGGYGTCAAGGCCAGCGCTCCCCGAGCCGCGCGTGGCGGATCCCAAACGCGTCCTGCAGATAATCAGTTTTTGCAGGGAAAGCTGAAGTCGGGCCGTGCTGCCCCCTGCACCGCGTGCCTCGCTGGTGCCTGCGCCGGCTGCCCGCCGCCCTCGCTCGCCGGTTCTAGCCCTTGGCCCAGCTTTGAGTCGCTGCGTAAGCCGGGGCAGTTCGGCGCCCGCCCCGGCCTCCTGCGGCCCCGCTCGCGCCTCTCGCGTGCTCTGCTGCCGTTCTCAGCAGATCCCTCGGGAGAGAGCCGCGTGGGGAGCGCGAACAGAGCGTGTACTGCCGATAGCGGCGCGCTTTTTTCTTTAACGCAGCTGTGCTGCTGTTTTGAGGAGAGAAAGATTGGAGAAGCGCTTTGCACTTGAAGCAGAGGATGAGGAAGCTTTGCGGAGGTCCGTGGTCACTGCTAAGTATCATCGTAGGGACTGCGTGAGAGCGTTGAGAAGATGAATAACTGTTCATCCAGTGCTTTGACTGGGAGCTGCTGCATGTTACGGCAGTTTTTATTGATTGTAATAGGCCATGAAGCATTTAGAAGAAGTCGTTAGATATTAAAGGCTTCGCAGTGTAAATGATGCTGGGCTGCCATGGTCTCTTCCCGTCCCCCGAAGCAGTATGTATCTTGTCAATATTTTTAATCGGGCAAGTGATAAGCACTCTGGAGTAAATTTTCAGCCAGTGTTATTCATCATAGGGTTTTGTGCTTCCCCCCTCCCCTTCAGCTGAAGATTTGCCTGGAGTGCATGATAGGAATATTGCAAGCTCCAATCCTGCCTGCAGATCCCTTGTTGGTGTATTGTTGTATCTATGTAGAAGCTAACTTCAAGCTATTTATACAACCRTTTTATGATTTATATTTGTGCACAGACATGTTGTGAATGAAAATGCTACCAGATCTTTGTTAGGCAGGTGGAAGTTTGGGACAGTTCTCCTCTTCAGCTGCCGGGCCACATCTAGACCTGGTGTTACATGATTGAAGCAAGAGCATAACAGCTGGGTGGAACATGAATAGCTGTCTACAAATTAAAACATGAAAATATTATTGAGGCATTTTCATCACTCTTACRTGTTTTGCCAGATCTCTATGTTACTTCTGCAAGAATTGTCATTTTCCTCAGCTAAACAGAATTGGTGAAAAGTGTGATAAAAATGTGATGGTGTTTTCTGTTTATGCAGGGGAGGAGCTGGATTGTGAAGCGGAGTTATGAAGATTTCAGAGTACTTGATAAACATCTTCACCTATGTATTTATGACCGACGTTTCTCCCAGCTGTCAGAGCTACCCCGCTCCGATGCCCTGAAGGACAGTCCAGAGGTAAATTATTAGCTCAATAAGCAGTTAAAACACAGAGTCACCAGCAAGTGAATGGGAGATATTTTCTGAGGATGTACAAAGTAGTTTTACTGTGTCCTGGGTTAGATTTGGAAAGGGATTAGAAATAATAAAATCAGTAAGTGTTTTCTACTCTTAATTTCAGTGGTTTAAACAGAAATGCCCTGCCAGGTCATATCAATTGATGTGTTACTGAATTTGAGATGATTAGAGAGAGTATCAAGAAAGAAGCTCTGTTGTCAATACCTTAAATAAGAATTTTGTTAACGTCATTGGAAACTTTTTTGATGGTGTGGATATTTGCTGAGTTGTTTTTAGCAACTTAACATTCCTAGGAAATCGATGTGTTCAGGGACTGCAGCACTGCAAGAGGAAAAACCATTTGGAATATTTATAAACCAAGAGTTCCTGAAGCTTGTTTCAGAAAGCGTTTGCGTTAGTATGATCTTTAAAAGGTTTTTAAAAGAATTAAAGAGTGTTTTTCCTCAATGGGTGCAAGGTCCCAGTCATTTCTTGACAAACCGTCTTCACTGGGAGTGTGGTAAGGTAGACTTCTTGAAGCTTCTTTGCTGTTGATGATTTGGAGGATGTCCAAAATGATCTTCAGGGAAGTAGCAGGTGCATCTTCACTGCATCATTTTGGAAGACAGGGAGAGGGAAGCGGTGTAACGAGAGGCTGCGGAAGGTTATTTGAGCCGGTAGAGCATAACAAAACAGCCTYTGTTAGACCTCAGTCTGTCAGTGAGAAGAGCATGTGTCACAGTGATGGACAGTGCCCGTTGCTTCGTTTCACAGGTCACTTATCTCTGGGCCCTGTAGTTGCGTATTTGCCCCCTACTAGCAGGCACAAACACAGAAAAATCTTCACCTGCTGTGATGAAAGGCCAATGTTGCCAGCCCACGAGATGTGTAGTTGAAAAGGGGAATTGGAAAATTGAGGCCATTCGAGGCACTCAAAGCAGGATCCATCCAGGATCTATAAATCAGGATCTGTGCTCAGTGCCAGCTGGGTGAGGATTGATTCCTTGGAACAGCACACGGAGGCTGAAATCGGTGCCCCACTGAAGTCTGCAGAGCTTTTGCCACTGGACAGAGTCGATACTGCTGTCTCATAGCTCATCAGAGAATCTGATTTATTAGTTGCTTTGTGTTCAGTGCAGGTTATTTCTGAAGAGAATTTAAAGTTGTTAGTCGCTTAAGTTAGACAAACAAAATCCAGGATAATTAGTTCCTCAGATTTTTTTTTGTTGTTGTTGTTTGCTTTATTTTAGACATTTCTGCCTCTTAAATCTKCATTTGCACAGCTGATCAAATACATTTAGTATGTACTTTATTGCATAAGGCTGAMTACTTGTATTATATCTGAAAACAGAGAAGATGCAGAGATCTTAAACATATCTACTGCTCTGTGGAATCTAATTCTGCAGCTGTGTGGTGTCTCATATGCTATAATTTCTTGTTTTGAATTGGCCAAATTTGAACAAATGTTTGAGGAAAACAGTGTTTCAAACAGTCCTGCAGAGTCTGGGCTGCAATATTGCTTTGTAATGTTGTCRGTGAAGCTTTGGAAAGACCTCAGTAGGTTCCCTTCTGTTAAAGCAAGCTTGCTCTTGTAGAAGGAACATTGCTATTCTTCTGTTATTTGAAAGATTGCTCTTTTGCCTAGGGGGGCCAGTCTGAGTTGCCACATTCTGAAGTGTTTACAAGTGGATGAAATTGGCAGCCTGTGTTTTGTTTCAGTAAATGGTTCTCAGATGTGTTTGATGGTCATAATATGAATGATTTGTTTGTATGGGAAATTCATGATGAGAGGAGGGCTTCAGATTTAAGGTCCCTTGACAAGGAAAATTACTAAAAATCTACATATCTTATAAGAATGACATTATTACCTTCACAGGGAACTGCTTCTTTACACATTCTTTTGCATAATTATTGCAATACTGTATGTAGTTCGCCCTCCTCCATATTCTGTGCAAAAGGAAATATATTTCTGTAACTATACCAACAGATAATCTGTGGTAGTTTTGAAGAAGCATCTCCAAACTACGACATGTCATCTGAAAAAATGCTTGATCTGCTCTCTTTTCTGTTCCAGCTTGTCACCCAGATGCTGATGGCTTACCTGTCACGCCTCTCAGCCATCGCGGGCAACAAGATAAACTGTGGGCCAGCCCTCACATGGATGGAGGTACAGTTTGGAGCTCAGATTGTTCTGTTTCCTGACCCTTKCCAGCAGAGCAAGGTGCACATGTGCTCCTTCTTCTGCCTTTGCARAGAGAGGTCTAATCCTTCTAGATCTATTGTTGCCACTGAAATCCTGCCCTGAAAGCTTTATTTCCCTGTTGCAGACGTGTAGATGGGCACAAAAGGTACAGAATAAACAGACTCRGATCCCATGTTCACAATATGGGAGCTTTTTTCTCCTCTTGCTTGGATTTTGTCACTGCAAAATGCCGTTTTTCTGATGTTCATGAAGAAGAAAAAGATGGCAAGTCTAGTRAAGCAGTGATTGGCTTGATGGACACCTGGACAAACCTAGTCCATGGCCAAGGTCTCTAAGTAAGAGGTTGAAGGAAATGCACRCATTTATATGCCCTTTTTTGGCGGGGGAATATTGCAAGCATGGCAAGATTCCTAAACCGGTGGAGCTGACTCCCTTATGGTGTTAGTCTGTCCTGTTTTTTTTTATTTTTTCTTGTAATTGCTGTATAGAAACAAGAAATATTATCTGCTCCCATTTGCCATYGCTGTCAAACTGTTCAACAGAGCTCGTGCTGTGCTTGCAGTGGTACTATYTGTATATTGTGAATTGCAGCTGTAGCTTTGGTTACTCTGTTAATGGTCTTGAACCATCTTAAACAATAGACCTTGTTGGGAAGAGAGTGGAGGAAGAATGGGGCTAAGTGATGAAGGCCACCTGTGCAGCTACTGGTTGGTCTGGGTATAAATGTGTGCGTCTTCCCAATGCCTGATGACATTGGTGCATTACACCAGGAATAGACCAAACTGTTACTAGACTGTTACAAAGCTTCTTTAAATGCTCTTGATAAGGATTGAGTGCCTTTTCCTGCCATTTTCACCACTCATGTGCTCCCCACCCTAAAATCCTTGGGACTGAGACATATCTTGGAAACCTTCTCAGCAAAAAGGTGGAAAGGAATTTTATAGAGGCAAATGAAAATGCAGAATTTACAGCAGCACAGTGGAAGTACAGCAGAGCAATTGCACATGCCAGTGAAATTGCTGCAGTACAATTTGAATTCTCCAGATTAACATTTTTACATTAAGTGAGTATCTTACAAAATTTCATGTGAATGCAAAAATCTGGGATTTTTGAAAGCAGGCTGATGACTGCAGCAAATGGTGAAAAAAGTGTTCTCTTAAAAAAAAAAAAAGTGGGAGAAAGGTGAAAGTGATGTGATGCTCGTTTTCAGTTTGACATCGTCATCTTGTTACCTCAGTACTTCAGTGAGCCTCTTTGAACATTAATTCCTCTTTGTAGAGAGGTTTTTTATAGTTATTTTTATACTGTCATTTTAAGTGAAAGAAAGAAGAAAAACAATACAGCTTTAAAGGGGGGTGTAAACGTTCACTGTCGCGTTACTGTTTGTACACAAAGATGCACAAATACAGCATTTTTCTTATCAGTTAAGTGGATGGGGACATATGACCTTCTGAAATATGCCTTGAGATGTCCTTCTCTTCATTTCTATGTATGCTGTGCTATACAGTGTTTCTGCATGCTGTTCTCTTCAGGGCGCCCCCAGGCTGTGCTGTCTCTGTGAATCAGCTTGAAATCTCTGCTGTGTATGAGCACCAATAAAGTGCATCCTCAGAGCCACTTGTCCTCAGCTGCCTCACCATCTCCCATGTTCTTTGTTTCAGATTGATAACAAGGGGAATCACCTGCTAGTCCATGAGGAATCATCCATTAATGTCCCTGCTATCGCTGCTGCCCACGTTATTAAGAGATATATTGCTCAGGCAGCAGATGAACTGTCTTTTGAGGTAAATAATTAAACATTTCTTGTTGTCATATGTAGAGGAGTGTAGTGTGTGTGTGTGTGTGTGTGCATCAGAAATATATTCAGGCACTTTCAGAATGCTTTGCGTGATTAAGCTTAGAAGAGTCAAATACACTTGCACTGGGTTGGATAGAGGAGTTCAGTCATCTTTAAAATACAGCTTTACTTGGCATTAGTATCTTCTGATTAAACCGATACTGCCAAGTATTCTAGCCTGGTCTCTGAGCAGCAGCAAACGCTGCATAGCTCATGTTGTGCAGTGTATTAAATGTGTGTTAAATCTGTTCAGGAAGACATTCTACATATGTGGGTATGTGGACACGCCAATTTAATTATTCATTGGTCCGTTTTACACAACCTGTGCTCCGTAAGCAGGTGCATGTCTAAAACCAATTTGAAGTTCTTCTGCTCCCAGAAAGAGTAAAGAACCAGATTATCAAAGAATGTAGTGCTGAAAGGGTAGGTGATGATTCAAAACTGTTGTGAATATCTTACTTGATGCAGAATAGGAGCTGCTGTGAAGCAAAGTCACTGAAGATCAGGCGCTGGAATCTCTTGAGTATCTGACTCTCTTGTCTGTCCTACACAGAAAGCAATGTTTTATGCTCTGATTGTTTGCTTACGTGCAATGTTAGCATAAAAATGTTAGCATAAATAGAGTATTGATAGTATTATACAAAAAAGTATAAATGAAAACAGTTAGTGCCCCAAGGAGTGTTCATGATCCTAGTCTTAGCATGCAGAATGGGAAGTAAAAAGTGAGTCTAATGCTACCAATTCAAAGTTGAGACGATTATTAGTGTACACAAAAGAAGGGAGCTAATCAGAAAGATATGTGGRTATGTCATCTTCCAAATTAAAAAGCCCACAGTACAGGATACAGGCTGTTAGTCAGTATCTTAATAAAAGCACTAAGATGGCACTCCCCATTTATAAATCTCACAAGCCTGTGCCAGCAGGCTGACTTGGCCTTGCAACACTCAGGTAGTCAGGCAAGTTGCTATTAGGCATAGCATGCAAGTGGGGAAACAACGGCATGTGCTGCCTTCCAAGTTTGTGTGCTGAGAAACCTCAGCAGAGCAGAAGTGGAATACGATCAGTTATTTCATAGTATTGTGTTCTATTCCCTAATCCACACTGTCTTTTTATATTTTAGCTATTGTTATTTTCTAGTAAACAGTTGTGAAAGTAGCTGACCGTAGTGTTTGCTTCTCAGTGCTCAGGAGAAGCACACTGCTCTGTGCAGTGTGGTGACAGCATGGTTTCATAGATGGAAATTTTCTCCACCACTGGTTTGTTGCTGTTCCCTTGAGCAAATCATTTCACATACCTGGGTCTCAGTTATCCCTGTCTACAAGATGGGGGTGTATTATCTTCTTTATGAAGCACTTTGAGATCCATTAGGGCAAAACATCAGGTAAAAATAAGGCGTCACTGTTAATAATTTTCACCGTACGTAGCTGCACTCTTAGGTTAGGTTCTGCCCGTTTGTTCTTCCCTATCTCATTTTCTTTTGTACAGTCCACACAGACCTTGATTCCCATCAAACCAATTTTAGTATTGAATATGCTGATGTCCTTTTGAACTATTTCAGTATTATGTTTTGATTGGAAYGAGTAAAGCTTCAGAAAACCTGCTTTGTCTTCCTTAAGACTGATCTTTTTCCTTCCTGCTGCTGTAACATCACACCGCCTCTCCACTGTTCGTTTTCTAATAAAGAGGAGTCTTTGTCAGCTTGTGAACGTTAAAGAGAGCTCTTAACTTTTTGCCATGAAAGGCAACAAGCAGACATATGTAGGAGCATACATACAGATATATATATATATATATATATATATATATGGCACGAAGTAAAAATGACTTCAGCTACTTGAAAATATCTTCCAAAGTGTTTTGTGCTATCGCTGCAGTTTAGTCAGAACACTTCCATAGCCTTTGGCAGAGAGCCTGCTGCTTTTGAGAGTCATTTCCCTATGAATAGATACAACAGCTGTATCCTGTAGGTTGTGTAATACAGTAAGTCTTCTACCTCGCAGTTTGATTCTGCAAGGGCAGATGTCTCAAGATCTGCATTGGTGCTGTTGCTCACAAGCTTTGTGATTTCATGCAGCACAGAAGAAYGCTTTCATTTGAGTTATGCTTTCTTCCTACCCACATTGCAAGCTGTAACTGATGTTGCTAATCTTTTTCAGGTGGGAGACATTGTATCTGTTATTGATATGCCTCCAAAGGAACTGACCACATGGTGGAGAGGCAAACATGGRTTTCAGGTAGGCACAAGCATCCGATTTGATAGTGCAGCTTGAATAAGGGCATGTAAGCTCAGGAATACTGTTTATAGAACTGCTGTGCCTGCCCATGATTACTCRCGAATATAAACAGTGTCCCTACATTGGAGTAAGAGGACTTTCACTTTCTCTCTGAACTTGAGCTGGAGAGGGTGTTCATAGGAAGCTATCTCCTTACCTACTCAAGGCAGGAGGGAGTAGTCATAATCCTTCGACCCTGATCGACAGCTGGCGTGATGTTAGGAGAAGCTTATGTTGCACTCCCTTCAAGACAACTGACACTGCTATCCAAATCATCCTGTTCCTTCCACTATCTAAAAATTAGATCAAGCAGAACAAAGAGGATTCAGAGAAAACCAGTTGATAAGGCTCTGCAGTTGACTTGGACAAGCCACCCAGCCAAGCTATGCTTTCACGTTGACATTTATTAGAGGGTGTTAATATTACTGGTCTCTGTAAAAACTGTAGCAGAGGCTTGGACTGAATTTTCAAAAGATCCTTAACACACCTGAGAACTAGGCACAAAATCTTTTGAGTGGAAATGGCCTTTTCCTTGTCTTTGGCTTATTCTCCAGCTTGGATTTGCTCTTTAGGAAATAAAAAAGGAGGTCTTTATTTACAAAAGCAAAAAAGCCAAAAGCTACTGAAAGATGGGGGAACTGACTTTCTAACTCTTTGCACTGTGGTGTCTCGCTGTTGCAGTTCGTTTCACATAGAGGGATTTTCATGTGGCGATCTCTCTGTGAGTAGGTGGAATTTTGAGTTTGCTCTGGAGCAAACTCAGAAGTGACCTGACATATGTATATTTTTGCCTGGGAAGTCTTCTCAAAGTACCGCAGATTTTCCCTGACAGACCTTTCTGTGCCAGASCCAGGTGGGGTTCTGCTCTCGCTAATACCAGATCTGTGTGCTGCCAGATCTCTGAACAGGACAAATCCCATCTGGATTGAGTGTTAGTTATATGATTACATTTCTGTCTGATTAGCCAGAGCACATGCAATAGTTTTTGTTGGCTTTATAGCAGATGTGGGAGTTCAGATAATGTCTCATTTGATGTAAAATTAGAGTAGCATGAACACATGATACCTGATATGAAATTAAGTTTGTTTGTAGAGTTAACACATTGTTATTTCTTGAACAAACTTGACTGTTTTTAGGCTTGTTTTGAACAGTGTTATATCTTTGCAGGATTTTTGTTCTGATTTAGAAGCTCTAAAGCTGTATTAGTTGTACTGTCAAAAAATAGCAAAACGTTTTAGTGTGAYCGGGCTATGTCAGGTTTAACTTTTGAGGGAATCACCGAAACAAAGCAGAACTGCCTTGTGGCCTGTGCATGGGGTGCAGGCACTTTGCACAGAGCTGGTTCTCTGTAAGCATGCTGTATGTAGGGTGTGTGTTACGTTACATTACGTTACGTTATTCTCCGAAAGCTCCTGCTTGCTGTTAGACTGGTTGAAGTAGTGACTAGATGTGAAAAGAGTCACTGGTGATTAAAGACACCAAGAAGTGAAGGAACTCTTTTACAGTTGTCACTGCCTTCTGTCCCTCTAGTCTAATCAGAGTAATCTTACTTTGTTTTCCCTGTACAAAGACACAGTGATGAGCAAACCACTTGAAAAGGGTTTTGTCTGTATCCTTGCACAGTCAGTCTACTGACACAACAGATCCCAACAGCTGCAGAAATAGAGGGCTTTATTTTTGCTTAACAGAAAATTAGGGTTGTAATACTCTTACATCTTAATTTATAAGCCAGAGCCCTTCACAAAGCGACAAAAAAAATATAGCACTGATGAAATATGTTTCAGTAGCTCTCCCGATGTTTTTGCACAACTGCAGAAAATGAAGTTAGTGTGTTTTAAAAGTTTCTGCTTGTCAGCTGAGATATGGTAACAGGCCATCTGTAGGCTTTCTGCTGGTGCTGACTGCGGCATAAAGCCAGTTAGCACGGAGGTGGGTTCAGCAGCTGTATCTCAGTTGACAGGCAGTAATTTCATAAGCTGTGCTAACTCCGTTATTACTACATAAACATCTCTCTTCACATAAGCGTGCATCTGATTTGCAGGGGTGCATTTTTCCTTTGGGCTGACAGTTTTTGTCACTTCTGTGAAGTGTATGCATCAGAGCTTTCCRTTGCCTGAAACACCATTGGCCAGCAGGAGATGCAAATTCCAGTGTGGTGCAAAGACGGGGGAGGGTTTTGTAGCTTGTGCTTCAAGTTTAAGGACCATTGCTGTGAGTGTACAGAGAAGACCCATTTCTAGATTTAATGCACATTTTTGACAGTACTAGCTACTGCATTTGAAAAGAGATTTGGAGAAAGGGGGTTTATGTCTGCTGTTGATACACCAGACGTACAGATCTGGTACAGTTCAGTAAAGAAGCGTGGTTGCTGAATACTTGAAAAGACAATATAGGTGAAGAACATAGTGATAGTAATATCTATGGGAACTGATAAAGCTGTGCAACGTTTAGGGCATTTATTGCAGGCAAATGCTTCTGTTTCTGTGCAAGACCAATCAGTTTTAGAACTGATGGCAATCTGTTGACCTCATCGTTGAAACTAGCACAGTAAATTAACGAAAGACCGTCTTGCCAGGTTGCTGTGATTCTGAGATCAACTGTCAACATGTCCTTCGCTGAGTCACGATCCATCGTACAGCATCTCTCCAGTTCTCCAGTTCTACCCCCAGAAGGRTGGTAGATCCTTCCTGTGATTTTTCTTTTCTGTATTAGGTTGTGTATAAGGTTATGTTCTTGCTCAGTTTCCTCTGCCTTCCCTGAACTGTTCAAGTGGTCTGTTTCCAGTGACAGTTCTGTCCTTCCCTATAAAAGAGTAGGCTATGTACATACTGTAATTATAATGCCATTCCTCCTACTACTACCGATTATTCGTCTTAGCACAAAATGAGGTGTTTAAGCAAATGTGTTAAAGTGTGTTTGAGGGTTTCCAGGAGAAAGAAAGATTTGTATTAGGAAGGTCAAGAGCATTCAGGAACTGTGGGACTGTCAGAATGACTTAAGTTGGGAAGGGAATCCAGAAGAACTGCAAAATAAGTAGCTAGAGGGAAAAGAACTCAAATCAGGCGATAGATAGAGAGCGATGTTGAGAAAAGRAAGTAGAATAACAGGAAATTTTGGAAGAAATCTAGGAAATTGAAAGAAAAAAAATCTTTTTGCACAGCTTGAGCATTCATTCCTCCCAGCTGCCTCTCTCAGGCCTAGGAATGTGACAGAAAGCAGCTTGACTTTCATGTGCAAGATACCCTGCATCCTGTGATTAGCAGTCATCTTTGGAAGTCCTAATGGAAAATCCACATCTACAGTATGTGAATCTGTGTACAGATAATGTCTGTAGAGTTACCTCATACCTAGGAGAAGCACCTACAGTCACAGGGTGAAGATACCATGAATAAAATCACAGCTAATAGGAAGTAATTTCAGGAGCACTGGAGCTGATTTCAAAGGCTTCCCCTCACCCAGCATATTATTAGGCCAGYGTGAAGGTTTTATTGCTTCACTTGAGGGGGTTAATCCCTCCCTGCTGCTTAGTCCTCATCTAGAAAGTTTAAACGATAGATGAATTTTCGTGTTTGACAGGAAATGTCTTGTTCCATTAGTGCCAGATCTTTCCCCAGAGTGATGGATTGGTGGCAACAGAGAGCATCACGCAACTTGCAGAAGGTCCAAAGACTAAATGTTTGGATTATTTGTTTGGTTCGTGCTTGGAATGGAGCACAGTTTTACTGAATGGACCATAATTTATTTTGCATGTGGTGTTGTGATAGCACACAGAACAAGGCTTCACCAAATGAGAGAAAAAATGACTTCTTGACTTATAAGAATCTATCTGCATTCATGCATGGAGTGTACGTAGTTTTTTTTTTTTAAATATATATATATTTCTTCTGACTGAGGGAGATYTGTAAGTTAAAGGTATTGCTTTCATATATGTGTTTATTGTTTATTTAAATCCCCTTTGCTCTGATTTTTCTGCTGTCCTATTACCAGGAAGTGACTGTGTATTTACGTGAAGGTACAGCAGAAGTGCATTCATTCCACCCAAACACCCCTGTCTATTAGGATAAATAAAGGGTTTCTCCGTGTTGTGCGAGTGAACATGAAGCAGTTCTACAAGTGTCCAGAGAAAAGCAAATCCGATAGGTTTCAAGTATGTTGGGTTTGAACTAACGGCAGCTTGGATTCAGTAAGGAAATTAATTTGTTCTTTGCCAGCCAGAGCTTTCCTTCAGGAACRCGTCACCCTTTTTGTTAATCCTTCGAATGTCTCTGTCTGGCTGCAGCTGCCTTTCTCCCARTAGCTGATCCAGTGCCTGTACTGCAAGACTCTTAATCCTGTGCAGAACAAAACAACCAGGCTTCTTATCGTTCTTTATCAAAGTGAAATGATTTTAGAGACATTTTTGCTTGATTTGAATGTTCTTAGTAACWCACTGCTATTACTGTAAGATTGTTACCTAAATTACAGCCACCTCCACGTTAGCAACCTTCCAGCTCTCTTTGTTCCYGTCTTCTTTTTCTTCATCCTTTATCTTTTCAATATTTAACTGTTTCAGACAACTGAATCACCAAGGACAGGTATTCTCTTTGCCCCCTTTTCAGTGCACTTCTCCCTTCTGATGCTCTTAGTAATTCTTGTAAGGGCTCTTTAGGAATTTAGGACCTCCAGTTTTGGGGTGCAGTTTCGTTTGTTGCACTAGTGCGCAACAAGAAGTTAGACAACTGCTAGAGGTGACACAAAACAACACACAGGCGTGTGTAACTGGGGGTGGAGGGTGCGACTGGACTTTCTGGCATCAGCCAGTGCTTTTGTCAGCACCAGCAGTTTGTGAAGGTRCAAGCCCATCCTTTCAAATCATATYCCGTGCTGGACCTGAATGTGGGATTTATGACTGAATATAGATTTCTTCAAATAGACACACACTGTCTTGGCTATTAGGAGTGAAATAGGCTGTGAGTGGAGAGCCTTTGTTTGTTGGTATTCCTCTTGTGCATGATTTCATAATACAGAAATTTTGTAACAAATAAAGTATGTGTGACATGGACATAGGGTACCAATTAGTAAAAGTGGCCTGGGAAGGCCGAGCACATTTATGTGGCTAATACCACTTTGGAAACACCGGCTCCTARAATAAGACATGTAAAGCCAAAGTTTGAATTCTGGTTCATGTGCCTTGGGAACTCAGGCAGTGCTCTGTCTGGAGAGTGATACCACCTGCAAAACAGGCAGTGTGAGAGAGCCCAGTGGACGTGTCAGCAGGGCGTCRTTTCTCAGGCAGACGGCCGCTTGCATCTGTAGGATGGTGCCAAATGCAGTAACAGATTGGGCCAAATGAGGCCTGACTGCATTTGCCATGAGAAAGTGTTTCCTGGCCTGCACACGTGCACCCTGCTGGAGGGAGCTGGGGGTGCCCTTTTCAGGGAGGAACGCAGCAGAAGTCGGCRTGGCGTAGGCACTTGTGCACGTGGGCTGGCATCTCCCGTGTCCTCCCAAGCCACTGAGCACGGCAGCAGGGAATGCTTTYCTCCAGCTGAGCAGCAGAGGCTCCTCTCGCCCCGCTGCAGGAGCACGTGCGACCTTTGCCGTGCAGGTGCCTGGCAGCTCAGGCGCTCTGGGACGTGCGAATGTTAAGGAAAGACCGCCTTTGACCAGCCTCACCTCGTCTCCCAAGCTACAGCGTACCAGGCAAGTTCCTCACCCGTTCTAGAGGGGCACCGGGTAGAAGAGGAACAGGACTGTTAGTATCCTCCTCCTCCTCCCTTGCGTGTTTGTGTTCACGCAAGGCTGAGCACTGTCTTGCCCAAAGAACACACTGCATTGATGAGGGACATTTTAGRCTGCATCTCTGAGTTTCTCTGCCCCTATCTGAGTTTTCTGCATGGTCAGGTAATGAAAAGAGCAAGTGCTCAGGCTGSCGTGTGTAATTCAGATTAAGAACTCTAGCCATTTTATCAGACTTGGGGCAGRAAGTGGAATGTTTGTGTACTTACAAAGTTGTGTTTTCAAAAGATTCTTGAAATTMTGTCTAAGCTTAGGAGATCCTAAACTCTGGTAAAGGAGAGCTGAATATCTTGGACACAAAACTGCTATTTCCTCTTATTCACAAAGAGACTGTCCACGTGGGATTGTGCATGTAAAATAGCTGTTCTGAAAGAAGAGAAGCAGGTCCTGAACGAAACACGGACTTTTGATATATTGCTCTTGAGATGCAACCAAAGCCCTGCAGTAGTCCGTTAGTTCATGGATTTAGCCTGGCATTGTTTCTTTCACAAAAATTTGTGCCTGGAATATCATGTTACATAGGAAGGCTTTTCCGGAATTCTACTCTAATTCTCCTCTGTATCCAGGGCCGGAGTGCTGGAGACTGCTTTTCACTTGCAGTCGTTACCTGCACCATCAGCATCCTCGTCTGTACAAGCGTGAAGGGCTCAGTATTGTGGCTGGGTGCTGGACACGTAGCTGATGGAAGGCAACTGCATTCAGTGAATGCTTAAAGTGCTTTTGACGCTGCCAGGAAGCAGGGGGGAGAATTTGGTAGGTTGTCAGGCCCTGAAATCTCTGGCACAATGTGAAGGATCATCTGTCCCTTTCATTCAGGTTCCTGGAAGGAAGGCTCACGTGGATTTATCTGTGGCATAAATGGGTGAAAAGAATAATAAAATAAAAAACGGTGAGGGGAAACTGTGCTGAAGARCAGAAGGAGGTTGAGAGAGATGGGCGGAACTTGTACTTTCTTATTTAGGATTGAGAAACGAATAAAATGCTCGTGTGTGYGGCTCGGAGCCTTCCTTGCCTGCACAAGCGTCTCTGTTTTTGCTGCCCTGGTCACTAATACAGTTGCCTGGCAAGTGGCGCTTGTGAAAATCCTGCTCGTGAAAGCCAAAAYGGCAATAAAAATTTGATTTCTCAGTCTTGGGATTTGCTAGCCCATCATGGTTTTAAACTAAAAGAGATGGAATCTTTTGCATGAAATGTAACCCATACYCTAGCTTATGTTAAAACCAAAAAGCAGCCAAATATCTCAAACAAATGATATTTCCTGTGTCATTTATGTGGYGGCTGCTTTCTCATTTGCTTGGATTCCCTCCTTGTACACTAAAAATGATTGCTGTTCTTTTGACTCTTCCCTGTAACGCCTTGTATATCTTTCACTTCTAGCAGAGTCTAACATAAAATCAAACAAAGATACAATCATAGCTGTGGTAGAAATGTTTGTCTACAGCAGCCTGTGCTTTCCTCCTTGGTTAAGGTGTGTAGTGATTTTTTAGCCTTCAGATGACCTTGTATTTATCTAAATATATATTACCTCGCTATTAATTTCAATGTGTTGCCAAATCCTTTAATCCTGGATCAAGCTCTAAGAGTGCCTTGCTACATCTGTTGAGATTAACTCTGGGACCAAAATCATTTATTTATGCAAAATCGTAGAAAACTTTCCATGGAAGGAAAAGCAGCAGCTTTTAAGTGGGTGGGAATGAGGCACAAGTTAGGGGCTATACCCTGAAGATGATCTCTTGAGGATCTTGGAAGAAAAGCTAAATCATTCAGAAAATGTAAACCATCAGAACCATTACCAGCAAGTTAATATCAGAGAGCTTGTCAAGACCAGCACAAGGGAAAAATGTTTTTCCCATAAAAGTCCACTCTGATTATTGATTGTGAACATGGCAAAAAGTTTTTTTTCAGAGCAGATACCGTGTTTTATTTGGGAAACCTTCTGAGATATTGAGAAGCAGTGACAGAATTGTCGTGGGGCTTGTTTTGTTTTTAAATTCGCAGTTAGTATTATGGATTGCATCTGGTAATAGAAGAAATATGTTAACAATCAAAGGCAAATGAGCTTTTGATTGCTGTGTAGGCTTTTTGGTTGAATTTAGCTCCACCATWTTTCGTTATGATTAATAGAAGATTCATATCCAAGTATTTCAGATTTCTTTACAAATCTCATGCATAGACTTTGTAGGTTTTTATCATGCTGTTGGAACCAAAAAAAAGTTCTTAGAGCATTGAGAATGAAAGGAATTAATTTGTTTCAACTGTGGAGTGTTCCAGATGTATCACTTGTGCAATGGTGCTGAGACTTTAGCTGGATGTGTACATTTTTCCTAAGGTAAAAATTGCCTCCTACATCTTCTGCACAGGGAATGTCCAAGAGAGACTCTTAGCTATAGTAGAGTATTTAAAAATCGCATAATGTGTCCGTTTAAATGCCAGTACTTTTTGTATATRTGCTAGTTGGACTGTTTCTCAACATCTCCTGGCAAAGCAGCAGCTTTGTGCTGTGAGCCATATGATGAAGGGCTTTGTATGTCACGCTCGGATTCATGCTGTTTTCCTTGTGCTAATCAGTGTATTTCTATCTATGAACGGCACAAAAATCACCASTGCATTATATAAGTATAATGAGTATCATCAGTATGTATAAGGCATCTGCCTTGACTTTCATACTGGACAAGCGTAGGGAGGAGGACACCGGGCAGTGGACCTCATTATCCGAGAGCAGATTGGGATGCCACRAAATCTAAACCGCCTATCTGTGGAAGGACTTAGCCTAAGAATGATGCATTGGTCGGATCTTAGGCTGAGTCCTCAGATAGAGAAAGGCGGATAATTTAGATTCTTCCCAGATAGGGGCACTTTTGAGTGGCATGTGAATTTTTGAACGTATGTCCTATCTAAAGAGCAGATCAAGATCTAGCACATGATCTAGTTTTTAACCATTACGCTGATTTAGCTAGTCTTTTCAGCTTTTCTGACCTTAAGAGAGTGCAGGAGAAAAATACAGTGTTAAAAGGTCAGTCCGGGAATGCTGYGAATTAGCATTTGAAAGTAAGCACTTGCACGACTTTGCTGTAAGTAGATGTCTCCATTGCCGATGATGCTGACAGCAGAGAAGTTGCAATCTGTGGTTGTCAAAACTTTTTGCATAGCACTGCTATATGGTAGCCCAGGGAGGATCATTGCTTTTGAAGGATCTGTAAATATTGGCTAAGGAGTTGTTTGCCTCTGAGATTTGTTTCTGGAGTATTGTTACTGTTTTGGCATGATTAGCCAGTACAAAGATAAATAGTAATACGACAGTTAAACAACTTGTGCAGTATGTTTGTCAGCTGCTCTTTCAAATGATTTTTCAGTAATGAGGATGGTGCTATGCGCCCTTATCCTTTGCTGATAGGGGAGGTAGGTTGCAATGGTTGCTTTGGGTTGTCCATGTTCAGAAACGGATGTAAGARTATGCGCCGGGAGTCCTGGCTCTCATTAGAGATTTTTTCGCTACATCTTGCTCTTTCTTCTGAAAATATTYGTGTTTATTTCTAGTCAAATTACTGGGTTCTTGGTTATAAATTAAGGTCTCGTTTTACACTGTGTATTTTATTAAAGCTATTCTCAGTTCTAAGACTGAGTTGAATTCATTTTAACCAAAAACACATAGAACTTTTTTAGCAAGATCCTTGTGCATGTTTAATTTGAATGCTACAGGAGTGTCCCTGATTTCCCATGTTCATCAGATGAGGCACATAGTGCGGCTAGCACACAGTACAGAGCTTCGCGCGTTCAGTGTCTCCTCTTAGCGATCATGKGAGAACATGTGTTTTTCTGTAATGAGACCGTACAGATATGCAATTATATTGATCCATATTTAATGCAGGAAATCTGTCTTTCTGTCTCTTCAGTTTCACATGCAGTTTAAGAGTGTCTAKCACACTTGTCCTTTCCCCTCTCAATACACACAGTTGCAAGTTGCTATCTCTAGCCTTAGAAAACAGACCTATAATATAGTATTTTACAGAACTAATAACTTGGTATATAGGCATTTTTTGCCTGCATCATTTTGAAAAATTATTATTGTTAAGCCAGATCATTTTAGGTTGGATAATGTTATGGAGTGTCAGGCAAAGCAGAGTTAGAGGAAAAGGCTACACRTAGCTTCGTAACAGGTGTAGTTATACCMAAGTGTAACAATTCTGATCTAAAARCACAGCATTCAATGTTCTTTGTCTCTTTCTCTTTTTATTACAGGTTGGATTTTTTCCCAGTGAATGTGTTGAACTGATTAATGACAAAGTTCCTCAGTCTGTGACCAACTCTGTGCCAAAACCAGGTATGCGTATTTAGTTTTAAGGTGCAGTGAAATAAAATGGAGCCGTCTTTTCAGTGTTCCATACTTAATATCTGCTTTTATACATATCATGTTTTCCCTCTGTGTGTGTTATCACCCTTTATACGTAGCATGTTATCCTCTGTGTGTGTTGATCATCCACATTACCTGTCTCTGAATAGTTGCCGTTACTGAGTGTCTTTCGTGTGCAGTGTTATGTAAGCTAATATCAATGTTTGTCTCCTGCATGTTTTGAAGGATTTTAGGCTTATAAGAATTTGAGATTCCTTCAGCAATCAGTAACTAATGATTCTATGCAACATCCCAGATCTTGATGTTTTGAGAGCATTGTACATAAGTTCTTTCTCATGCAGACCATGCAAGTGATCCAAAAAATGTTTATGCTGACTTAGATGGAACAGGTAAATTAGGTGCTAGAAGCTACTTTATGTTTGGGGATTGATGGAGGAAGTTAGGTATAACAGAACTTGGAATCCTAATTGCTTCCGTTCTGGGTATGTAACTCCATCCACTTCCTGCTGTCCTTCTGGACAGTTATGTATTTTATGAAGTACAGGCCAATTAATATCAGGCTCTGCTGATCAAAGGAAAATTAAACAGAAGGTAAGATCTCGGATCTGATTGTAATGGCATCTTTACTAGCATACACTGGAAGTGATTGCTGGTGTATGTACTGGCAAAGCTGAGGCCTCTGTAAAATTTACTGGTGCTGAAGCTTTCAGTTTATTCTTAAAAAAGAAAACACACACACACACACTGAAGCTTTCAGTTTATTCTTAAAAAAGAAAACACACACACACACACACACACACACACACACACACTTTAAGATCACCCTAACAGCAGTTTGTGTATCAAGAGAAACATTTTGAAGTTCCTGATCTTTTTCGAAAGGTTATGCAGCAGGCATAAGCTGATAGTTGGTTAACTGGTGAACTAGTTTACATCTACTTTCTCTATTTTAATGCTGTTTCTTATCTTAGAAGAGTGATTTGATATGTTGAGGAAAAAGAGATGCAATTCCAAAGCTTGATATTTTACCAAGGGAAATGCATTTCATCAGATACTATGTTAGGGCTCAGGGCTTTTGGCTCAGTAGTTAAAAAGTCATGAGCAGCCAAAGCAGTCAGTGCAGTGCAACAATCTGCAAGCTTCACAGAGCTGGCAGTTTAGGAAAATACACCATTAGTATCTCCAGTCTTTGTTATTCCTGGGAACGTTCAAATATATTTCTTAGAATCGGTGTCTCACAGATCACTGGCAATTCAAGGCACTGTAGCAGGTGATCATTCCTAAATGCTCTGTCTGCCTCTTGTTGTTCGAAGCTGATCTCTAAATGCTGTGATCAGTCACTACCCTGTAATCTATCAGCTAAGGCTTGCAGACAAGGGCAGCTTTAAACCTGAATACAGGCTAGGCTGATAGAGACGATCATAAGCAAGTGCTTATCATTAAACACGACTCAGGCAATTAAATGTCGTGCATTGATGATGAATGGTTTCCTTGCTATGCTTTAATGAGAGATAATGAAGCAGCATAGATTAGCAGATTCTGTTTGATTTTTAACACACTAGGGGGTGGATTTCCTCTTCCAGTCATGGGAAATGCTTGATATAATTGATGTAAAAAACCCAAGTCCTCTTAAAAGTAGTATGTTGAAAGATATTGCCATGTCACGAGACCATCACTGATGACCTCCCCTGATAGTTGTTCCATACATGCAGTAAAAGGCAAAAAAAAAAAACTACTCCAGAAGAACCCCRATAAAGTTTCAAATTCCTGTATCACTAGAGCTAATGTTGCAGCTGCTTCTGTAATCCTTCCCTGCCCTCCTTTTGCACGCAGAATTTATGATACCATTTCACTGTAGCATTATGCTTTCTGTTTTTTCCACCTTGGGATGTTACTGTACTTGTATAGTGGAGGCAGATGTCTGTAAGGCTCTTCCTCAGCTACAGAAGTTGTGGCATGGAGGAAGCAGGAAGGACTTGGGGAGGAGGTTCAGGCATGTTGACTGTTATGCTGGAGAACTCAAACTCATCTGTCTGGAGAAAACTAGAATGTGCAAAATACAGGAGGGGTGAGAAGATGAGGGGGAAGGCAGCAGCTTCAGTTTCCTGCCCGGGGTTACCCGAGCTGGCTTGCATTGACAGCACGGCACGAGAGCGTGGCACCGGCGCGGAAGTGARCCGCTGCAGCAGAGCGGCTTGAGTCGTGCTGCTCTGAAATGTGGGACTGGATCCTTCCAAGCGGTTCCTCCAGAGCCTGGCTGAGAGTTACGTTGGTGGGCTAATGCAGAAGAGTTCGCATTTTCCTTACCCATGTTCTATGCTTTTAGTTTATTCTCATCTACAGCTCAGGCTTCTAGGATGTTTCCCATAAACTTTAAAATCCCCATGACATAAATCCCCCCCCTTACCTAAATTTTAAATGTTAGATAGGCTTTTTGTAAGGAATAGAAATAGACTTTTCTAAACAGAACCACTTGGAGATTTTGTCCTTACTTGACATTAGCAGGGTATTTCATCCAGAACGAATGTGGAGTTTTAGATTTGRGCTTGATAAGGCATATTTATCAACATGCAACCTTTTTAATCAAAACATTGTAGAGCATCTAGGACATTTTACAGCAGAAAGAAAGCTCTTTGCCACAAAGGAATTTACAGACATAGAACCGCTTGTGTTGTTTAATTGTTAGATTTGGCGGAATTGAGTAATATAATGAAAAGCAGATGGAAAGAAAAGAACTTCCTGCCCTGCATTTTTATTATTATTTATAATTAGAGGTTTTGATTTGCAGAAGTGATGAGGACAACATTTTAATAGAACCATAAAATATTGTATTGATTTTAAATGCAGTACAAATAATGACTGAAGTTCAAATGTAAATGAACTGCAGGCAGTCAGAAAGGAAGGGTGGGTTTAAATGCAAACTCTGCTTTTACAAACAATATTTTCTTTGACTGTGGAAGCTCATGCTCATACCAGTGATATTGCAGCCAGTATCTGAGATGAACAGAAGGAAAACTAACCTTGCAGGAAAACTGTGTCCATTTTATTCAATTCTGAAAATGCAAAGTAGTAAGAAAGAAGGTTTTTGTTTGTTTGTTTGTTTTTGCCTTTAATCATCACTGAAATATATTTGACAAAGAAGTTTGGGTTGAAAAAACTATCCMAAAGTACTGCTAGTGATCTTAGCAACATGGTAATGGAGACTGATAACTCACTTTCAATATGAAGTAGATACAGTTGCAGATATTTGTGTGCGCATGTGTGTGCACATACACGCACACACTATGATCTGATACTAAAGCAGGTTCCACTATTGCTTAGTGAAATTGCTTAGAGTTTTCCTTTTTCAAACTTTGATGTCATTGACAAGTGTTAAATTTAGAGAAGCCACACTTAATTTCCAGTACATTTCAGAATTTATTCTATGAGCAAGCTACCTCGGTACTTGTAGACTCGATTTGTACGCATGAGAAAAGCATACCAGGAAAACTGTAAGGTGCTGAGGAGTTCCTGGAAGTTACTTGCTGAGTAGCATTGTCCCTTCGTTTTCCTGCTAAGCTGGTGCCCCAAATTTTCTCATGTTCAGTGCTATAAGAAGATCTTTTTTCCAGGCAAAATGCAAACTGATGTCCTGTTTCTATCTGCTTAAAAAAACACCGCACAGATCCAGGAGGGTAGTGTGGGCTCAACRAATCCCAGTTTGCTGAGTGCTTGTTGTTCTTTCCTTTCTAAATTCTTCCTGACTTCTCACTCAGATACAGTATTCTCATGCTTACTTCTTGATCTAAGTTATTATATTGAATAGGTATCCAATATTTTATAGCTAATACTATAAAACTGAGAATTTAACTGAATTTTAGTGTTACTGCAGATGGAATCAGGTCTTATGTAGAAAGGTTTTTGAAGAGATAGGTGATGAAAGATTGCATTTGAAGTGCAGATAGTCGTCTTGGTGAGAAGTAGATCCTTTAAATATTCGTTGTGCTGCTTAGGAGAAATAAAGAATAGCTGCTTTGGTTTTTCCCTSTAAGGGAACATTTGGGAAGAGCTTGTAGATTGAGGCTGTGTTTGCTCTTCCCGTTCAGTTGTGTCCACCTGTGGTCGGTCTTTTCCGGGAACAGGGYGAGTGTGTGTGTGCGTTTGTTCCCGTTGTCCCACCTCACCGGTGTTGCCTAGCTCCCCGCCGCAGGCAGCATCTCTCGGGTAGCTGTTTCATTCCATTCTGCCTCGTATTTGTTGCAGTAGCTTAACTGTATTTCAAGTTTCCTATCATGTCTCAGCTCATACGTGCAATTTGTTTCATGTCTTTTGCTAACAAGTAGCGTGTTGCTGTGTCCCCCTGCTGCCCACGTGTGCTTACCGAACCTGTGCTCCGGTGTGCCTCAGCATGCCGACTTACTTGAAGGTTTCTGAACGCTGCTGCTTTTCGGGGGGCTTTTAGTCGCAATGGGGAAACAAAAAGTTGCAGTTTGCAGTGTGAGAGCTTGACTTTAGTGAAGAAATGGGGGAGAAGGTAACATTTCCCTTTCCTTTTTTCAAAACTCTGAACGTTTTAAAAATTCAGGGGTCATTCTCATCAGTTCCTCAGTCTTGTTTAAGACAAAAGATTGAATAACCCAAGAAGCTCTAGCCAACTTTATAGAAGATTTTTCAAATTACTGTCTCACTATTCATTTAATTTAGACTTATCAGGTAAATATATAACTTTATTATACACAATTAATGAAGTTTTAAAATATGCTTGCTAGTATTGCAAGCTGTTGTCAATGAATAAACTTTTTAAATGTAAATAAAAGGTTAATCGGAGTCAGTACTCCCAATGCAAATAATCCACTGAACTTCAAGATATTTGAAATTTAAGCATGGATTAGTCAACAGACTGCTGGGGGACCTGTACAGCTATCTGTTCTGAYTTCCAGAAGACCCTGGTACAGCCCTGAATTAATTTTAACTGCAAATCAAGTTACGTTCATTGTTCAAGAGCTGTTGCAATCATGACAGACTCTTGAGATGTAATGCCTGCTTTGAAACAGGCTAGCTACTGATCCCTAGACAAAAAAAAAATGATGATTTATTTAAAAGATCAGGAAGAATAAGGTGCAAACAGAATTTACGTGTAGTTCTGCAGAAGCCCTGGTTGAACAGCCGTTTAACACTGCTGAGTGTACACTGTCTTAATTAGTGTTTTTATAAGCAAAATATGGAAAGGTAAAATATTTGTAATTAGTACCATTCTCGCTAATCATACATAAACAAAGCAATTGTTCTGTTTAACATGAAACTGCCTCATTAAATCTAAATTAAATGAAAATTTTATTGTACCAGGCAGGTAGGTATTTTCAGTGTGGAAGTAGACAGGGAATAAACATACTAACACACCCAGGGTTGCCAGATCCAGTTCTTGATGCAGTGAAGTGAAAATTTGCTCTCAGCATTGACAGACCTAAGGACCAATTCTTCAAGAAATCATGTTCTCTYGGCTCCCATGCTGCTCAGATGGAGCTGAGAGTGGACAAAGATTTCAGGCTGAAAGATCAGCAATGCGAGCGTAAAAACATTTTATTTAGGTAATTTACACACAACTCCACCATTCTGAAGGCCATCAYGAGGCAGTCTGGTAGCCTGTGTGCTTAAAAGAAGATTTTAGCAGGACAATGTCTACTTGCTCAAACCCTAGATTTGATCTGGTCTAATCTGTGGAGAAGTTATTTCTGGATTTCTGCTGGCTTTAGATTTTTTTTTTAAATTTAATTCCTTTTGAACAAATAAAAGGTCAACAGTTGAGGCTGAGGCGTCAAGAGCAAAGCCTCTGCCCTCTCTGCAATGAGTTAATGGAGGAACCCTGTTGTCAAGATGAAAATGTTGATCTGACAGCTTTGCTTTCCTTCTTACACACAATGAAAAGTAGGTTAAAGCTGCCTGCTTTAGCGCTAGAAATGGAGTAAAGCTAGATTCATAATAAACCCAATTATGCAAAATGTCAGTTTTCTTTTCTAAGTGGTTGGCATTGTCCATGTATATAGAGAAATGTTACATCTTCCAGTCCTGGGTCTGACTCAACAAAGTACTTAAATGTATGCTTAACCATAAACACACGCTTAGCAGACATTGCGAGTAGTGCAAACAAATCGTACGTTCCACTRTGGTGTTCAGCAGGGATGGGCCTTGGGCTAAAAGTTCAAACATGATAAATGCTTTTTCAGAACAAGGACATATTGGGTGGGAAGTTCCAAGATCCTAATGAATTTCCAGCTTGAAGGATTGGGTCTGTGGTGGTATACTGCACTGTGTATAACTGAGCTTTATATGAWTTTAACCCATTTTGAATGGGTGCATGTTTTAACCAACTTTTTTGTTTGTTTTTTCTTTTTTTTTTTAATTATACCTTCCCAGTCTCCCCTGCCCATGGAGCCCGTCCAGCATCTTGGAGCTACTTCCCCCCTTGTACGTTTCCACTGATTCCTTTTTTCTTCTTTCTCTTTGTCTCTGTCTCTCTTCTTTTGTTTTTAATTCTATACGTGCAAGTYAGTAGCACTGATGCTTTGGAGGATATTCAGGGAAACCAAAGCAAAGCTTTAGTCTAATATGTGCCTTTTTAAAGCTCTTTGGACATAAAACAAATATAGCAGGGAAAAAAAAAAAAAAAAACAGGAATTCTAACACTTCTCTGCTAGAACTGATATGATCATTTTGTATCAATGAAACCATAAATGTAAGAAATTGCCCTCTTAAGTGCTGAGCAAACCAAATAAGAATGCCAATTTGAAAGAAAGAGAAATTAAAAATTGGGTGATGGAAAGGAAGTAAATAYGGGTCTGACAATTTTTTATTACTTGAGTGTCTTCAGAAGCAAAGATGCTTTTTTAATCAAAAAATGGTATTCATATTTAGCATTCCACAAATCCCAAAATGAAACTTGTCAGGTTATGTGGTAGCTTGCTTAGAGTCCTGCTTCTTCCTGCCATGATCTTGTTCAGGTCCTGTTAGAGCTAATCTAAACCTCCTAACAATAACCTGTTGGTAAAATGGGAGACTCTGCCCTGGGATACTGTTTGGATTTCATAAATCAAACTTAAAGGATGTGCAAATATAGATAAATGTGCATGTATATATATATATATGGTTTGCACACACRTATGCTTCAAGCCTGTTGGCATGGAGACTGTGCTCTGATATGCTTGCAGTGGGGGAAAGAGGCACGTGGTTCCTCCTCGTGGTACTTTCTCCAGCAGAAGTGTCAGTTCACAGCACGCTCGTGCGAAGACTTAACTTACTGACCACCGTGCTGAGTACATGCCAGGATTATCAAACATCTCCTAGCCAGAGAGGTGGAGACTTCAAAGAGGAAGGCCCAGCTGTGGAGAACGGGGTTTGTGTTTCCARTGTGATCGTGCAGCGTGGCTGTGTGGTGGGGGTGCTCCTACTGCATACGTCCAAACCAACAAGAAGAGCCAGGGGATATTTAAACTGCGGTAGATTTTGAGGGCAAAATTAATTGCTGTGTCTGAGTGCACCCAATTGTATATAACATGCCAGAAAGTTTGGGGGGGATCAGAATAGTGGATGCTGGTAAGATCTCAGGAGTTTCCTTTGGACATAGAGTTAGGCAGAAAAGATTTTTCTTAATCTCTTCCTCTTTTATACTCGAGTGCTTTGAACCTATGAGCCCTTCCAAGATGCCATTTCAGCTAAGGTTCAATAGCAGTTAACTTGGGATATTAAGGGCAGGGTTGGGKTTTTTTGCCCTTTCTAACATGAAAACAAAGGATGGCTACGTTCTCCCTTGTTACCTAGCGTAACCTGATAGGTGAGCATTCAGAATCGCTCTCCTTCCTAGCCGGTTGTGTAGAGGGAAGAGTTCAACACTAGAGCAGCTATAATATTGCTGCTCGAAGGTATAAGGCTAATTAGTGGTTTTCCTTGTTTTTCATGTGAAATTAATTTCTTTTGGCAGCCACGTCCCTTTGTAAATCATGTAATTGCAACAGAGATTAGAAACTTGGCTATCACTCCCCGCAGAACACCACTGGAGAGATCATGCGTCCCTTCCCTCCCGTGCCTGGGTGCTCCTCTGTGGTCTGCGTTGGTGGTTCCTGTTTGTAATAGTTCTGTGCATCAAAGATCATGGTTGCRTATCTTTTGTTTCTAATAATATAGGAAGATATTTTATGTATTTTATAGGTACAGAAGTTTTTAGGTCCTTTTCAGAGTTTGCTGGTGTTAGGGGGAGGTTACTGTCTGTGCTCATGAAACAGTTTGTAGATGCTAAAGTTCCTTTTAGGCTCCTAACTTCCCCAGCTAAAGCAATGGGAAGCTGAGACCTAAATAGGGAGGCAAGAGCTGAAATATGTTTTTGAAATTGGGACACTGTTCCTCTGAAAATGAGCTCTAAATCTTGCACTCTTTTTTTTGCACAAAGACATTACTAGTTAAGAATACAAGAGGTCTAGAACATGCCAGAGAAGCAAAATCCTAGAATGCATAACACCGAAATCTAGGTTTCTGTAGTGCTGTTTCTTGAATTACTRTCTCTGCAAATTGTGAGTCTCCTGCAGTCTGCTCCAGCAGATATGTTAATTTGTTTGTCCTTTCTCTTGCCTTCTGTCTGTCCCTCTGCCCTCTTCCCGCCTGACCTTGATTACGTGCAGATTTGGAGATGGATAGTGTAAAGCCAGGTTCTGCATATGTTACAGAGGCTCTGAACCAGTCCCAGCTGAGCTCAGGTAGAGCCCGTTACGTACAATTAGTCTCTCAGTGTCCTAACCAAGTCTAACACTGTATGTTGTGATAGCAATAACTATTTACTAACACCCTAGGTTTGATTACAGCAGCTAGACATAGTTGAAGTAGATTATATTAATCTCCTTTTTAAATATCTGATGGCTAAAAAAGTCAATGCTAGATTTTACAAATCCTCCTTCTTGCAAGCAGATTTTACACAAGTGATTTAACTCAAGTCAGTGGGTTAAATCTTAAGAGTGTGGGTTTACAAGGCTGAGTCTTGCAGTGTAAATGCTCTGTTTTATCAGTGGTTAAGTGACTATTAGTCTGTATCATAAATTAGGGTGTTTTATTTCTTGTGGCTGCAAAATTTCTAAATATAAAGTGCTTCCTTCCTTAGTGCTTTCAATTTGTACCTCTGAAAGATATATCCAAAGAGTGTGCCAAACCCTCTTTGACCATGTTCTGGAGGAAAGAACTTGCTTGAATAAGAAAGAAAAGAAATATGGTTAAATACCATAGTTTTATGGCAGCATAAATGACCCCAATGTGTACCCAGTTGCACAGTGATAGCCGAAAACAACGGTGTTGTGTTGTCGTTGTCATGACAACGTTGCTATAGCTTTTCAGAGCTAATATTAGGTAAAATTAGAGTGTTCCTGTGAAACTAAGGAGCTGAGATTTGTCTCTGGTAGATTTTATATATACTTAAATAATCACCAGTTATTGAGAGATACTTGGTAACAGATTTCTTTTTGTTTGTTTGTTTTGATAAATTGTATCTGAGATTATTTTCTCCTGGATCTGCTAAGTGCATTGGAGAAAAGCGTGAATGGAGTTTCAGTAAAGACTGAGCAAGCGTGTAACTTTTGGTTTCCAGCAAGCTGGAAAGATCAACAGCTTTACAGTAAGGGTGGGTAACGGGTCATACTGCTCGCAAAGTACCGCAGCGTTCAAACAACATGTTGTCCCCTCATGTCTCTCCGTTTCATCTAGTTCCTTTGTACCGAGGTTGAAATGAGTCTGCATCGCAACTGTACGTTTCATAGAGAGTGTCCCAATGTATTCTTTGGGCATAATACATAGGTTAATGGCTATTTGATACTACAGTGATGAACAAACGTAGCCAGGCAGAGCTCACTTGGGTCCTGCTCTCCACAACTCTGGTACTATGTTTCTTTCCTTCCAGCAGATGACAGCTTATTAAGGAGGCTAATGTTTGTGCAATTCAGTGATTTTAAGTGCTTGGCATTATTTCTGATTGTGTTTCAACTGACTGCAAATCTTCTTTGTTGCTGCTTATGTGTAAAGCTSCCTCAGCTTTCCCTCTGCTGAAATCCTTGTCTGTGCTTCCACTGTGACGCTTTAAAGTCACCAAAGGAAGATTTAGTTTTTAACCATGTTTTAATTCTTCTTTTTTCTTTTCTTTTTTCTTTTCTGTTCTTTTCTCTTCTAATAAGTAGGTCTTTTCATGCTTGTTTTAAAAAGCCTTTTTTTAGCAGTATTATTTTGCTGGTAGCTTGCATCTTGGAAATGTTAGGTATATCAGACTTAGTCTTCCATAATTACATTGAATTGCTTGCTTTCAGTGCAGTGAATTCTGATATAGTACTTAGTACTCTGAATTGTTCTAGTGATTACCTATCTTTAGGAAATGGGGATTTATGCCATCACCGCTCAGGACTGTACACAGCTGTGACACAGGCGACAGCAGTGGTTTGTCTTTCTAGCTCTTCAGATTCATGTGCAGAATTGAAGTACAAACCAGAGCTGCAGCAGATTTTTCAGGAGTCTTCYTTTCTCTTTGCTCTCCCTCCTGTATTCAAAGTGATTCTTTCTCCTTCTTCTTTCCTTCCCTTTTTTTTTTTGGCAGAAATAGAAAGGAACCAGAGCTGTAGGCTGATCTGTGGAAATGTTGCTATATTCAGGATTCATCTGCTCTCCTATGAAGGTTGCACCGTAAAAATCCGTGATTTCACTGGAAAATATGAGTTTGAGAGGACAGCTTCCTAGAACTTGTATTTCAGGCACAGATATTAAAAGAAAGCAAACTTTAAATTACAGATTCTCTGTCTATTGGAAAAATAAGCAGCATTATATAGTCTGAGTTTGATTTTGGCCTCGAATAAAAAGCGCTCTGATTCAGGACTAGATACAGCTTTTCAAGCTGTTGTTATAAAGTGCATATTTTGTCACATTTTCCTTTAGAAGACTACTGCAAAGGAGTTAAGTATTTAATTACCATTAAATATAGGGTGACTCCTGTGAAAGTCCTGTGCAGGCTGCTAGCCCATGAGGTCAATATACGATCCAGTAACTTCCTCTGGAGGCTTGGCATTAGGCGTGGGTTGAGCAGACACTCGCCAAATGTGGCAAAGGAGCCACAGAAACGATCCTCTGTGGGCATCATCCCAGGGGCTCCCGGCCCCAAGTTGCCTTTCCGTCCTCCCCCAGCTGGTACAGAAGCCGGGAGCATCCCGATAGCAGCAACATGCTGTCGTGCACTGGATACCAAAGACTCTCCTCAGCCCTGGCCGGAGCGGGGTGAATTTTGCTTACGTGGGCCGAGAAGCATCGAGCTGTGCATTTCTTTTGCTTCCTCAGCGTTAGTTCAGAGAGGGACCGGGCGGCCCTCTGCAGCCGAGGCCCCTGCTCCGGTGCTCTGGAGCCTCTTGTCTTTTCCCCAGATCGCTCCCCAGGGCAAAGGCGGGAGCGCAGGAACCCCCGTGGCTTTGCCGAGGGGCAGCCGCCGACGCGCGGAGCTTCCCGTGCAGCTCGTGTAGCTGGAGCGGTCTCCTAAACGCCCCATTTTCCTTTGCAAGAGGGCAAGTTTTTAATACCTTTTCCTTTCTAGCTGCATGAAAAGCCACCTGGGGATTACCAAGGTTGCTCCGTAATTTATCTTTTTAGGAAGCTGCAGGGATCAAGAGAGCTGGAGGTACGTATGCGTTCAGGTGTCTGTGAATGCCAGTTTAGAMAGCCTGTTACCAAACTGAGGCAAGCGGTGGGTTTTCTTGGGGCTTAAAAGACTTTCAAAGTTAAAAAGTATCAAATGTACTTTGTGCATGCAGCTATGAACCTGTGGCTATGAGAGCATATTTTTAGATGTAACTTGATTTTGAATTCAGTGTATACTGGCAGATCTGAAATATTTTTTCTGTCCACRTTAATAAAATCTGTAAATGCTGGCTAGTTCATTGAGTGAGGGACGAGCAAAAATTTCAAGTGTTTCAGATAAATTCCCAAGACTACACAGCATTAGGAGGTCAGTGTATTTTTTTTCTTCTCTCCTAATCCCTTAATCCTTTAATAGGGCAGATGTTTTCTGGCAGTAGTACTAAGAAGAAAGCATACATTTTGGCAGTGGTTTTTATGCACCTATGGTTGTTTTTCTTACTCGGAGACTCCATGGAGTCTTAGGTGATGTTTGTGATTGATGCAGTATTTGTAACCTGAACAAATTGATACTTTCATAGCACTGCCTAGGTGCTGTGGAAACATGTTTAGGAGGTTATCAGATATTTGTGTGTAAACTGGTTACAGCTTGCTTTAGAAAAGTAAACATTTTTGTTTACCCAGTATTAACCGGATCCAGTAACGAGTGTCCTGGAAGTGGAAATCTGCTAGTTGTCTTCTGGCCTGTACAAGACTACAAAACCATTTTCAAATGTTCCTGTAGCAAAGTAGTTATGGAGGATTCATCTCCTGTTTCTGCTCTTCAACGTTCATACACGTGCACACTCAGAGATCTTCTTACCCACTTCAGAGTTGCCTGCTTTGGTTTAGCCTGAAACCATTTGCAAATGGCATGAAGGAATTTGATAAGGATATGTTTGTGCCTAAATAAAAAGGTCAACAGAAAGAGCTACACTGGTATAACTACCTAAGTTTAAATCTGCTCTGGAACATTTTGGGGGATCTCAGTGTGYGCAGTGTAGGATACGTCCTTATGTCTCGTGGCAAACTGCTACTGTATCAGGCCAGGTTTTGCCTTTCTTCGGAGAGGGCTCGATTTGAACGAATGGGGTTTTCCCTGCAGCRGACCAGAGATTTGGGTGTTACCACTGTGCCTGATCGATCAGGAGAAGTCGGGCCAAAGGCAGGAACCTTGGCTGGGCAGGAGACTTCGCGGTTTGGGGGAAGAGCTGTGAGGAGAGGAGGAGAAGTCTGAACTAAACCCCAAAAGACGTCTGAAAGTTCTGGGGACCTGGGATGAAGAGATGGAGGACGCTGTGTTTTGTTGTCTCATTTAGATCTTTTCTTGTTCTAGCTGAAGTAAAAAGAGGGGTTTCTAACCAGTTGTAAAGCCCGCCCATCTTTTCCCTCCTTACCCCAAGCTTTTCTGACCGCGGAAGCAGAGGCTGGTGGGCCAAGCAGCAGCGTACAGGGATGAGTTACCTCACGCGAGCGCTGCCTTGTACCCTGCGTAATCATTCGTGCCAGGGCGGAGCGAGTGGAGAAGGTGACTGCTGTGCTGCCCGTCTGCCGCTGCGTGCAGGAGCGGTCACAGCGCAGGTGCAGGGCGTCTACAAACGAGGCCTCTGTCTCCAGCCCGCGGCCAGGTTTGCACTGATACTTTTCCTGGCACAGCTGAGTCCTCTGTGAGTATGAAAAAGGTCATATCCCGAGCTGACAGAGCTGATCTGGCAGCAAAACATAGAATAAAATTATAACCCGCCCCGAATGGCCAGCTCRAGCGTAGGCACAGGTGTCGTGGCAGAGGAGCCCTCCTGCCTCGCTGAGGTTAGGTCAAGGAAGTGGCAGTGCTCTGTCAGTTGGAAAGGTCTGCTATGGGCMTGTGCTGCAGCCTCCACTGGGAGGCACTACCGGTGCAGTTACCACGCTGCAAGGAAACGCAAGGAGTCTCCTGAAGTCGCGAGGAAACGCTCGTAACAGGTAGAAAGAAGAGCGAGGTCCGTTGCGGCGTTCCCTTCCGTGTGGGGGTCACTCGGAGCCTCTCTGAAGAAGTTGAACCCACGGACGGTAGCTTCAGGCTTTCCCAAGTTTGACGGTGAATTTTGTGGCAAGCCTTGGCCACATTCCCTGGGGAATTGTGATTGGAGAAGACGACAAGTGTGGTGTCTTAGTCTGCGCCCGCTCCGTACGCTCCAGTGTGGAAACGATTATGTAGAGCCGTGCGTTCCGCAGGTACGAATGAGGCGCGTTGGTGCTCCTGACGTTGAAATATCCGTGCACGTGGCGATGGCATGCTTAAAATTTTTTGAGGGGTTGAATCTACCAAAATAGGATGACTACTTGGGAAGTAAAGCGGTAAAACTCATCTGAATGCAGGAGTGTTGGAGGCACCAGTGTGCTATTAATAAGGCCAGCTTGCTTTTCACACGTTCTGTGCTTGTTTCTCACTCTGCCTGCTCTCCACTTATTCAGGTTGGGGGGTTGTTATTTTTAAACTGGATTTTTTTTTTCCTTCGCTCACAAGCTCTGTCAAAGTGGGACTTAACTCTAACAATAGTGGGCTTGAGCAAAACTCCATGGTTATTTGAAACAGCTCTGAAAGCACTCCGGCAAAAAGGTATTTTGCTCCGTGCTTTTCCTGTTCTTTTTTTCTGAGTAACTCTGTGAGTCTGTAAATTAGTGCGGGAGCCAAGCTGTTAATCAGAAATACTTTCAGGGAGCTTTGACCTTAGGTGATAGCAGGTAGCTCTGATCTCTTCTTGCGTTGGCATATGGATTTATGAGGGGTCGTGCTGGTGCATGCCTCCCATCTCCAGTGAGAGCTGTGGCTGAGCAGCTGCGCTGGTGCCTCCTGTCTGACTGATGCTTGGGCTCTGGCTGCATCTGGCTCTTAGATATCAGTGATGTTGCTCCATCTACAAGAAGGTGCATGTGTGAAACTATATAAATTAATGCTAAAAGTGAATGGAGCTGGAAAATACACACTGGCAAATCCATACTCTGTCTGTCTGTCTTAGGAAGAGGGTAACCATTTGGGCATGGCTGTTGGGTGTGTTTGGGAAGAATCCTTAAGCGAGTGCGTAGAAAGGCGCATCTCCTGCTGCTTGTACGAGATCTGTGGGATGTCTGATTATTTCCACCAGAAATCTTACACCAGCAACCGAGGCAAGACTGCTGCTCTCTCTGTCCCTGTCCCCCATCTCTCACTCTTCTCCCTGCTCCTCTTCTCTTCCCTGGTAAATTGAAACTGCTGCAAAGATCGTAACATTACTGTGGCCTTTAGGACTTGCTTCACTAGCTCATGAATCAGCTTGCCTGTGACTAATTCAGAAAGACTTTGCTGTTTTGAAGTTTCATTTGCAGGATTTCATTTAAGAACCAGTTTCAGTGGTGTGCTCATTCTTCTTTAGCATTTAATCTTATAACTGCAATGTGAAGCTTGTATCTAATTTTTGACTTGTTCTCATGGGAATTACCTTTTGCTGAAGAAACGGCAAATGGAAGTCTTCTGCTGTCCACATGGCTATGTGTCATTCCTGTCTGCTTTTTACCTTTGTGATTGAAATATTTGGAGCATTTATTTATTGCAAACCTGGGCATCCACAGCAGACCATGGCTCCGTCCACAAAGTATATATATAWAAARAARAGTCACCATATTAGTGTCCAGATGGGACAGGAGACATCTGYGTGGCAAAAGGAGTTTCTGAGAGCTCAGTGAATCGAAGTTTTGAGGTTATCCCATGCCAGTCTATTACATGGTGTGCTGCTTTATTAGGCATTTTTTTTAACTCCGCTCAGCCTGCCTTCAACCCTTCAACTATATTAACTTAGTTTCTCCCCAAATCCTGTAAACAGGGCGGGGGAGGAAGGTGTTGTTGGAGGAGGTGTTCATTTTAGGAGCACTTAACTGCAGGATAAGTGTAGCTGAGTAAGAAACGGCACTGAAAAATGTTGGCTACCTAACTTCTAATAATGGCTGAAAAACGCCTTTCAGTGGTTGAATCTGCAAAACCAGAAAATGGAAAAAGCTGCAGAGTATATTAATAACATTTCCTAGGTTTCACTGCCTCTCCAGTACTTCTATATGAAGCAATTTTCAGAGGATAGGTTAAGCTTTTTCAGAAAACTGCAAGGCTTGAATTTGTGAAGAGCGTGGAGATGGAGCTTTTTTGTCTATGATTTCAAATCCTTGTTTTCGTTAACCATGTTGAAAAGGCATAGCTGCATATACATTTATTATCTACCTCTCCTGCTCATTACAAGTTGATGAACATGTAAGTAGTGGAGAATGCATCTCGCTCACTTGTTTTTGTTCCTTAAAATTAYCCAGCATAATAAATTAGGAACAGAAAATGAGATCCATATGTGAAGAGTATTTTGTTATTATCAATCAAGAGAAAGAAGGTATCCCAGTCCTGTTCGTACAGGYGAGGGCAAAGATTCCCAGTGCAGGGCAGAGCCAGTAAGCTCCAGAACCAGAGGAAGAAAAGTCGTGCCTGTGTGCTGTTGTGAACAAGACGTTTAGCCGCGGTGCTGTGTTGTGCAAAGAGCAGTCTTGCTGCTTCCAGGTACAGAAGAGCCATACCCCTAGTTGCTCAGCTTGCATTCCTGCAAGAAAGGCATTTTGTAACATGCATTAGGCTTTTTTTTTTTTTTTAATGCAACGAACTGCAGCTGGGGGAAGAAGTGTACCATCTGGAAGACATGAGGGGAAAATTAAAACTGTGCATCATCATGGGGATGTTTAAATATTATTATAAAAATATGAAGTGTTACAGTGGCTAAGTCAGACTTGTAGAAATTAGTCTCTCTGCCAGTATAAACTCTGTTGTAAGATTCCTTTCAGCATTGTGTGCAGAACGTATACAAATGCTTACCAGTTGATAATGTTTCCTCAAAGCAGATGGATCTCACTTTAAAATGYGTTTTAAGTCATGTAGTGAAGTATCTCCTGCAGCACTGCTGATGGCCTAAACAATAATCTCTGAAGGTAATACACACATTTACAGCTGAGAATAGTAGAGGGAACCCTTCATTATTTGCRATGCAGGTGTTACATTCCTGCTCTGATTAGCAGAAACAGAGTAGTGGGACCTGTAGTCTTAGTCCGAAGGCGCTCTGCGCACCAGCAAACTGTGCAAACTGGGACAGTTTGTCCCCACGTGGTTAATCAGCCTTGTAGGAGTCTGCCTGCCCAAGCCCTGCACACAGTAAAAAGCAAAGGAACAAGCTGATTTACAGACCGTACAACACATTTTCCTGACAGTTCTGAGTAGTGGATATTATTTCTGTTCTGCAGTTCTGTATACTCTTTTCTGCTGTTTTGAATGTTGTATATGCATTTTACATGTGAATTTTTAATAGCGTTGTTTCTGTGGTATTCGTTCCTCATTTATGCTGGGATTTTACTAATTGTTGTCAAACTGACCTGGTGGGGAGAACATTCCTGGAATGGCCAGTTGGTACCAGGAAGAACATTTTGGATTTGAAATTGTAACTATGCATATGTAGAACTGTATTTTAGGAGTTGTGCTTGGCTGCTAAGAGGAAAAGTTATCTGATATTATGATCGTTGTCTAAGCAAAACAATTCCAATGATAAATACCAAATATAGTAAGTAGCTGGAGAAAAAGCACTATTTGGAGATACAACTCAGCAAATAATTTTGAAAAAAAAAATCTCGATGAGAAACTGTGAACACCGAAAGAAATGAGTTTTGTGGGCCTGATGAACAGGATGTCTGCATAAGTAGAAGCAGATTCCTCTTTAATCCTTCTGACCCTGAGGTTGCCCAATTTATCTAGTGATCCTGCGTTTTAGAAGTGTGTGACAGCAGCTCCTGAGACTGATAAACTCCATTGCAGCCTTGGCTGAGCTGGAGGAGCTTGGGGTCAGCGTGGCTGGAGAGCAGTCCTGGCGTTTATTCCTCCCGCGCGCGGTAAACGCGGGTAAACYGTCCCTGCTGCTGGGTGCTAGCCCTGGCGCCGTGGAGAAGGGTGCYGCGTCCGGAGGTAAAGCCGAGGTTCGGTGGGTGCCTCCTGCTCTGCACTGCGGTGTGCTGATGCGGTTGTTGGTGGAGCTGGGCTCTAGTCCAGGTCACTGTGAAATGACCCAYGTCTTTTTGTTTTTAAATAACAAAGCTGGGGAATTTTTAATTTAGATTATTTCAGTGATCTGATCAATGTGGCCACAAGCGGYGCCGGTTACCTCCCTCTCAGAGGTGGGCACAACTCCTTCAGCACTGTAACGGGATTAACAGAGCGTGCGCCCCAGGTGCAAAGTGTCCGTGCTGTCCGGAGGGTGCTGGGCCCAGCCCCGTCCAGCCGGCAGGTTTGGACGCGCTCGGGAGCTCCATGGTTTGGGCCCGCTGAGGAGCTCGTGGCTCGGGCGCTCTCCTTTCCCTGCGGTCGTGCCGAGACGGCCGTGCCGTTCGGCGTGGGGGCGAGGATTTGCAGCGCGAGCGGCGACTGCGGCCTGCACGGCAGCGACGGCGCGGACGTGGCGCTGACCCCCGCGGGCCGCGGGGCCTGCAGGTGCGTTTCGGCTCCGTGGACGGGTCTGACCCGCGCGTGTTTTGCTCTCCCGGAGGTCCTCGGAAGCCGGGACGGCAGAGCTAGCCCGGGGCCAGTCTGCTAACAGGGGGTCGGGGCTGGGTTAAGAGAAACCGGGAGCCGCTGCTGCCCGGGAGCCGCTGCTGCCCGGGTGCCGCTCCGCCTCCCTCCCTCTCCCCCTCCCGCACTCCTCGTCCCCCGAGGCGCCGCGCCGGGAGCCCCCGGGCCGGAGCAGAGGCAGCTCGGGCCCGGCGCCGAGCTGCGGCGGGCGGCGGCACCTGCGGGAGGTGGAGCCCGGCCGGCGGGGCCGGTGCTCCGGGGAGGGGCCTGGCGGCGCCGCGCAGCGAGCCGCGCAGCGCGCACCGCGCAGCGAGCCGTGCACCGCGCCGCCTGCAGCCCCGCGGGCCTCGGGCCGCCGCCGTCGCCCCGGGGCTCGGCCGGACCCTGCGGCGGGAGCGATCCTCGGGCCTGCGGCGAGCGGCCAAGGTGAGAGCGGGCTCGGCTGCCCCCGCGGCGCTCGCGCTTCCCTTACGTAAGGCTTGCAGAGTGTTTTTAGGCTTCTGCRCCCACTTGTTGCTTGGTAACTTGCCGGCTGTTTAATTTGCTGCCTGGGGAGGAAGATTTTTCTCTTCTGGCAGTGTAGCATCAGGGCAGAGGCCGCTCAGCACGTATGCGGGGTGACCCTCTCTCCCCCGGTCAGGCACAGTGGCCCCGTCGGTGCCAGGCGGTGCTGTAGGGTCTCCTGGGCACGGGACACCGTGCCAGGAGCAGGAATCGGTCTCGGAAAGGGGTAACAGGCTCTCTAATGACTTCTGCCGTCGCGCTGCGCTCGCACTTTTAGCCCGACGGGYGTACCTGCTGCTCGGGGCGCTCGTCCGGCACCGTGGCGTGTGGGTGCTGCYGTGGGAGCGGATCCCCCGGGGTCCGTGCCCTTGGGCAGGTTGCTGCCTTTTGTGCCTGGCCAAGGCTGGTGGAGCACGCCTGCCTCTTTTCTCCCCCTGCCCCCGAATAATTGTTTTTCTCCTGTCCCCCTTTCCCTAATCTCTATCTTCAGATTTCTGCTGAGCCTTTCTACTTAATAGGTCCGAAGTCATAAAGTGTTTTATTGTGCATAGACCAGGATTTCGGAGCTGTAGCAAACCAGAGGTGTTTGAGGGAGTCCGTTTCGTGTGCGTGTTAGTTTGTATTGTGTTTTGGCTCCCACCAAAATCACAGGGGAGAAGGAATTTGAGAAATTGGAGCTCCCAGGCCCCCCTCTTGCATGTCCAACTATGCTGCACCCATCCTTTGRGTTGCAGAGATCTGAGGGAGATCTGTGCTTCCTACTCAGGTTTCTACCTAGCTCCAGAAGAGGCAGCTGACGGATAGGAATGCCTAGGATCTGAATTTCAATAGATTTTTGCATATTGCTTTGTCCTTTTGTTTTCCCTCCCTYCCTCCCTCCCTAAGCTGGAACTCCAGCCCGTGGGATGCATTCCTAAGCATTAGTATCACTGGTGCTGTTGCTCAGAAGAAGGGGGCTTCCCGTTTAAAAATGCCAGTCCGTCATCCGCTGGAGCCCCGGGGCAGCGCGTCTGTGCTCTGCAAGGGAAGTTCCCATGGAGGCTAGTTACTGGGATCAGAGTAGGTGCCTTACAAATAGCCATGGTTCGTCTGTTCGTATTTGTTCAGAATACCTCCTAGAAGCTATCGTCCATTTTAAGGACTAAATTCCCTGCAGGCTCTTATTATTTATGACAGAGGAGACAGCAGGCCCTCCTCTTTCCTCCCTTCCCCAGACTTCTTTTGTTTGGGACACCCACAGGCATGATAAAGAGTCTCATTTAAAATCAAAGCTCTGCACTGGTAAGATGAAGGAGAAGAGTAAAACCTGCATAACAATTCCGTATCTGCATTCCTAAGTCTTAAAAAATAGATTTAGCTTGCTGCAAAACCTGAATGTATTGGTCCCAATTTTCATTTTCAGTAAAGCCTTTTTGCACTTTGAGGACTGTGTGAGGTGTGCAAAGATGTAATTTTCAGCTTCTTTGGAGCTGTTGTATTCTGCCAGTGATTGTAATGCAAATGAGGCTCAGGGCTGTTATATTCAATATTGTTCCCACTCTAGGTGAGTGGGAATTTTGCTTCCAAAGCCAGAATCATCTGCAGGCTTAATCGAGGGGCTAATGGTTAAAGTAGATACAGTTGAGAAAGTCAGAGCTGTAAATAGAAAAAGAACAACGGTATCAGTATTGAAACAGAAGGGCACGGTAATTTGGATGTAGCTAGTCGGGATGGTAAACAACTGCCCTCCAGCTAATTAAAATAGAGATGTGAATCTTTTGTGAAGGGATTGGGAGCGTAGCAATACTGTTACTTGTCCTACTGGGAGTACCGCATACTTCAGAAGAGTTTCTAAGATGAGGATCGAATTAATGCCTGTGCCATGTGGTTTAAGAGAAGGGAGGTATTGCGCTTCGACCTCCGCCGCCTCCTTTCTCCAGATGGATTGCTCGTATTCCTTCYTGATGGAATTACGGGGTTCTTTTCTCAGTGTCTTCCCAAGGCCTCTGATAAGAGCAAACACCCTTTCAAATCCATCACGGGGCTCCTTTGTACGGCTGCCAAACTCCTAATTAATCATCTTTTGTTGTGTGCTGGTTTGTGTCGGATCTTTTTTCATCACTTGTCTCCTCCCATCAACAAAGCCGAGCATGCTGTTGCCCTGCAAAACTGGAGTGACTTTACTGCAGTCACTCCGGTTATCCTGGTTTAACTGATGTCAGGATTGGGCTGGACTATGTTTGAATGGGCAGTGGAAGCTCTGAGCTGCCTGTTACTCAGGATCGATTGTGGTTACTGTCAGATTTTTGGAATCTTCTGCAGCATTACCATCTTTATTGGAAGTAGAAATAGTGTGGATGAGGCTCAAGAAGTCACACTGTAACTTCATTTAGACCTGTTTTGAACCCTTTTCRTCGAGGAAGAATCCTGCATGGAATATGACTGGTGTTTTACAGGCAGTAAGAATAAGGGAGAGCAAAGGCAGTTTATGATGAGTCTTCCAGTAAGTATGAGATTGAGAACAGTTGATTCTCTCCTCCTCTGAAGCAATGTGTGCTATAGATGGGGTTTGGTTTAGGTTGTATTAAAGGGAGGTTGAGGTCAGCCATAAGCATACTCTGTCTGCAAGGACAAGTTAACTGCTAAAGTAATGACCTCCAGGAATGTGGTGGTTTCATCACTGCAGACTGTTGAGTTGGATAAACTTCTGGCAGAGTTGGCTGAGGTAGAGTTGAAACTGCATTGGTGTAGAGAGATGACTTAGGTGACATCCTGGCTCTCGACTATCCCTTCTGACATACTTATTTGCAAGTATCTGAAGAGTATTTAATATACAATTGTCTGGTTGGTGCTGGTGCTCTCTGTAATGCTACTGCACCACTTGAGATTCAAGGTAAGAAGCTGCCAACCTTAGGGGTTGTTCTAAAATGGGATGTCTTCTCAAACTGTATGAGCTGTGCAAGTATTAAAGAATGTGAACTGTAATTTCTCTTTAGAGCAAATTTAGTGTTTCACTAAGGCTTCAGCACCTTTTAATTTCAAGGGCTTACATGTATATGAGTTTAGTGTGTGCTTGGGCATGCCCAGTCAAATGACCGTGATAACTGAACACAGGTGAAAGACCAACACTGCCTCCCTGCTGGACAGATCAGATGCTTAGCTGTGCTACTAATACAGTTGCCTGAGTCAGAACTTAATTTTCAAAAGGATCATTAATCCCCAAGGTGAGAGAGATAAGCAAAAGAACTGCATTAATCTCTACTGCAATGTGCAGAGGTTTAGCAAAGCATGCTATGAATGAGAAGGGCAGAAACAAGATATTGCAGGTATCTCTTTGCTTTTTTCCTCCAAGCTCTGCATTTTCTAGTTTTCTCCACTTGTCTCCTACTCCTGCTATTGGCCTTGTAACCTCTTTCATGTCACCCCAGCTGCTGATGCTACTGCCTTGTGCACTGAATACCCTCATCTCTATCACTTTGCTTGCAGCTCCCCCTCTTTTTCCAGTTTTGGCCTCTGATAACTCTTTGTCCTTTGAACTGCAGCCGCATCTATTACTATTTCCTTGCTCCAATCGCAAGCCCTTGAGGATCTTGTGTTACCTCGCCGAAGCCCCTCCCCGCTGCGTTGTCAACAGTCTGTATCAATCAGCACTGTTTTTTTTTTTCAAATACAATCCAAACCTGTTAATAGAATTAATAGACTGACCTTGTCAACCCTGGTACCTCTGAAGTCTCTCACCTTTCTCAGTTAGCCCTCAGCTGTGATTTAGAAGTCCTTCCCATGCACTGTTTCCCTCGGGGTAGGTATGCTCTACTTCAGAGAATTAATTCAGAGATGTCCTATGGTCTGTTTGATCAGAAGGTCAGGTCATTAATTTAATGCTCCCTCCTGGCCTTAGAGTCTATGAAAAGATCAGATGTCTTTTTAGCGTGGAAGATAATACAGATTTCCTGGTACCAAACTTGCCTATCTGTGTAGGTGACTGACTTCTACAGCTAGCCAGCCTTGCAGACAAGAGTCTCATCTCGCTATACATAGTCAGTTTGGCAGCACCGTTATAAATGGAGTGCGTAGGGAGAGTTTGTGTTGTTGTTAATAGCAGTGATCATGGCTCTTCTACATGTTTTCTCATWGAGATAATAGAAGCTTTCTCCAAACAGTTCAAGCTGTAGATGATCCTCATGCATATCATCACAGATATGTATATTCATATCAAATAAATCATGTTGAAAGCAGTCAGTGCTGCTGATCAGATACAACATTTGCTTTTGAGTTTGCTATCTCCTCTCTCTGGTAAAGGACTGATTAGACACAAATGCAGCAGAAGCTRGCAGAGATGGTTGTAAAATCTGGGACTGAAAATGCACCAAGTTAGTTGCCAAGCTGCAGTCGGTCGCTGATGCCAGATGTTCCTGTGCTAACCAAGGTAACAGTCAGTACTCAAACTCCAGCCAAAGGCTGGTGTCAGCAGGCACAAAGAAGAGCTGCTCTAGTTTTGTTGTAGCTTAGAGATACTGCCCAAAGGATGGCTAYAGCACCTTGGGCAGAAGCGGGAATGGGTGCCCCTTCCCTCTTACTAGATATGGTAAATAAGAGCAGCAACATTGCATACCAGTTTTAACGACCTACTTTATCACTGCCGTTACGGTGCGCTCACAAGAGCAGGAAATAATGTGCTTATTCCAGGCTGGGTCTTGTGATAATAGGTTTTTTTTAATCTAATGATACAGAAGTTAATCACTTCTAACATACTTTGTGACTTACTGTAACCCGGACTCCCCCACCCCCTTTTTCTTAAGGACATTCCCACACCTTTTTCCGTCTTTGATTTTGTGACCGGCTMTTGCAGCTTGTTTGTATATTTTAACCTCTGCAGCTGCACATGTTCTTGCTTTGGACCTTAGCACCGCGGTGCCTCCTCGGCGGGGGCCGGCTGTGTTCCGTGGTGGGTAAAGTCTCCGCTAATAGCGGGAGAAAGGAACACGCTGGCCRTGCGCTGAGAACGCGGGTCAGTACACGTGCGCTAAGATTTACTCGCAGACACAAAGTTTGTTAATCCTGTGCTAGAAGAGATGAGCATCAACAGTCCCGCGAGGAGGATTTTGCCTAGGCCTGAGTTCCAACCCCAAATATCGGCGATAGCAACAAGAAATAAGACAGGGGCGCTTCTTGCTTTGGTTTGGGTGGGTTTCCCCTGGTGTGGGTGCAGTGAGTCGCCAGGGCGCGGGCGGTGGGTTGGAGGGGATGTCCTTTGGCGTGGGTCCCCGCTTCGAAGCGTGGTGGTGGGGCCCGGGTGGCCGCGAGCCAGCGCCTGCCTCCTTCGCACGCGTAAAGAAGTGTGCACGGGTTGAGTTCAAATCTGCTGGATGTTTCTTTTTCCTTGRTCGCAAGAGCCATGGGGCTGCTGTTCTTCTCCCTTCTTTTACCTTCGTGACCAACAGCTTGGGCAACTGTTAGAATTAAATACTACGTTTTAGAAATTTAGCTGCCACGAAACTGCTTGGAATCAGCTCGTGGCGGCCACGTTTCTCCAGTAACTAACTGCACAGAGCAGATGCTGAAGTGCCTCTTCAGTCTGCTGCGTTAGGCTCAAYGAGCACTACTTTTAACGAAGTAATCGTCGTTTAATAGTTTTTATCAACGTCGGGGAAATTGAGGCCTTGGTTACATGGCAAAGCTTGGTGGTATGGCAACAGTGGCATAGATTGATCGATAAACCTTCCCCAGGGAGTTACAATGTGTGGCAGTTTCCCAAAAATGCAATAAACTGCTTGGCAGAAGGTTTTTTTTTTTTTTTTTTTTCCTTCCCTCCCTTCCCACTACATGAAGGCTTTGGCCAGCACAGCTATGTCAACTAAGGGTGTGATATTTTTTCACACTCCTAATTGACAGATTCATGCCAGCAAAACTTCTAAAAGTAGTCCAGCCTCAGGTTGTGGGTGTTTTGGGCTTTTTTTGTTGTTTTCTTTTCCCCAGCCAGATGGAGAATTTGCCTTTGCTTGTGCGGGCCAGGATCCTTGGCCAAACCTGCCGTCCGAGGAAGATCGATTCCCGCTCCTTCTAGGAAACCCTCAGTTTCTTAGTAAACGATTTGTTTTGTAGTGATTGAATGTGAGGTTGAGAGTAATATGCATAAATATTAGGGGTTTTGTGTAATCTTGTTTAGCTTTCCTTTTCCCAGTTGTTAATTGAGCACCATCTCTCTGACTGTAGCAATCCTGTAAAATTGGGGGAATTGTCTCCTAGTAATAATACTTTATTGGCTGGATTTATTTCTGTGATGCCTGTCATAGTGTTTTAGAGCAGAAGACATTTATTCTGCAGGATTCTTGGTAGCAACCTTGGCATTAGTGTTTAAACAGAAACTGGGGCTGCTGTAGTAACTTAGTATAAGCACAAATGACACAGAAAATGAAATCTCTTAGGATGCATTGCTGATTTGAGGGTCAAATGATGCCAGAGGACTTGGAAGCAGGATTGAAATATTTCCCTTTATTGCTTTTGGCACAAAAAGGCATACCTGACGGCCTCCTGTRCTCTTGTACATAATCATTATCGAACACCTCCTGGTTTTTTATAACCTGTCAGCAGAGATGGCTGCTTGGGTTTTCTTACTGTTTTGTTTATTCTTCCACCTAGAGGAAGTCTAACTTGGCTTATCAGGGAAYCGTTCTCGCGTATGCATAAATCTCTGAAGCTGATTTAGCCTGCGAATTGCTCGCAGAGAGTAGGCAGGGATTCAGAGGGGACYGGTAAGGGAAAGTGGTGATCCGAGGAACCATGCAGGTGTTTGTGCAGGCTGCTCGGGCATTGCCCCGATGGGGCCGTGGATAGTCAACGCCGTTACAGGACGGGAGTGTGTTTGTAGGAGGCTACTTAAGGATGCAGAAAACAGAGCTATTACTTTAACCTGCACTCTGTGGCTTAAAAGCAGAAGAAGCTTACTCTGATTTGAAAACTCAGCTCTCCTTTCTGGTAATTGAATTAAACATATAAATACAAGAAAGTACATCCTTGCACCACAGAACTGTATCCCTTGGACCTTTTCTTTTTTTTATTGCCTAAGGTGAAACTCAGAACTCACTTGCTGACCTGGTTGCCAGCTGTGGCAGGATTTCTGCTTGGATTGGATGCATTTTCTCCATGTTTAAATCCATTACCTGATGGGTTTGTTTTTCATTAAACTTGTCAGGCAAGGCACTTTGTGAAGAATCATACGCAGTCTCTGTGAAATGATTCAGACAAATACATATGTATTAGTAATTGCTTTATTTGGCAGAGTATTGTAAGAGTGTCTGTCAGCTGTCCTAGAGATACCGAAGGAGCCTAGGGGTGTTAACCCTTTGAAATTCCAGGCAGGTCAGGATTCGGCTGTGCCTCCGTTTATTTTTGAGCAGTGCTGATAGGAGATGATAAATGAGCCCTGTTATTTTACTATTATGATGGATACCATTGAAATCTACCCTGACTTTGCTCAGTGTATCAGCAGTATCTGTTCATTTATTGTATGTAACTAAAAAAAAAAAGCCCCTATGAAACCAAAAGCTTTTTTTTAATTAACTTCCCCCCCCCCCCCAGTCGCAGCTTGTCATGCTCAGTGTGTCTGCATTTTGTTCAGTGGTTTGGTTTTGACTGTTGAGAACGAAGGCGTGGGGTTTGCTGGAGCTTTGGGAAGTGAGGTATTCGGTGCGTTTGCCTGCTGCCGGTCGGCATGGAGCCGTGCTGCTAAGAGCTTGCGCCACAGTAATTTGCATGGCACCTTCTGTCGTTTCTCCTGCCCTGCTTCGGATCAGAGGTGACCCAGCCCGAAGGCAAAATCAGCAGTAAGTGAACCAGGAAGCAATATGCTGTTGCAAGCTTTCTTGGCTCTCGCCAGGAGCAGCTTCAATGTACTCTAGGAAGCAAGACCAGCTAGAAGTGAGAGTCAGTATGAGACCATACTACAGACTGTGTTTAAATAGWTGCTTCCCCATGCACCAAACTTGAACTCCAGTTGAAAAAGGCAGTGAAATAGTTTATTTGTAGTCTCCAATTGTCGTGGYTTCCCAATATCATTTTCCTTACTGATTATTTTCTATGGTTGCTGGACGTGTTTGTGTTAGGGGGGCAGGAAGAGAGTAGTTGAGACGGGCCCGCGGTCTGCTCTGTAACCCCAAGGAGATTCCTGCATCTACACTCAGTGCCGATTGCTTTGCCGGCCGAACAGCAGAGCAGGCGATTCAGATTATCAAMTGCGCCAGCAGAGCGGATTCGCCGTACAACTGAACTGGCCTCGAGGGTAGCTGACAGCAGGCACCGTCCCACAGCCTTCCCTGAGGTTATGCCGGCACTTACTGGAGCTCGCGTCTCAGAGGCCACCACGGCAGAGGCAGAGACGTGCCGCCAGGGCCGGGTGAGGGAAGAGGTCTTCTCCGCTTAGCTTGCACTTAAATCGTCTTAACAACACTGAAACCTCTGTCCTCTAAATAACCAACCTGGGGGAAAAGTAGAAAGAAGTGCGTGTGGATGAGAGGGGTGTTACGTGTTTTCCTCTGGTTTATGTCAAATATCCGCAGTCATACGTGGTGTCAGATAGGGAAAGACTTAAAAATATCAGGCAGATATATGATTTTTTTTTCATTGGTGACACATGGTGATGCCTAAGGAATGCAAAATGAGAAGAAAGAGGGACTTTATCCAAAAGTAGAACTCTACCTTCTTCCTATAAATGGAAATATTTTAAGGGCTTTTGGATTAGGCTTATTATAAATAGAAAGACTACATCAATACCTGGTGAAATAGAGGGATTAAAATAGCATGAAGTATAGCGTGATACAGCCTTGTTCTTGGGACAAGGTTTTTCATGTCGTTTGGCTGAAAAACGTCCTGCCTGCCTGTACGAAGCGTTGCTGCACGGGTCTCTTCTGCCGAGTGCCAAAGCTGCTCGCAGAACTTCCAGGTAGCTCCTACGACCGAGCGGTAGCGACACTGGCGAAACGCGCCGCTGTCCCCAGGGTCCGTCGGTGCTTTGTCCTTTGTTTGGAATAGTGTTGCTCTGCCGGAATTTGATTACAGGACTTGGCGTTTTAATGCCGGTGAAATACACAGTTGTCTTTCCTCTCTGGTAGCTGGGCAGGAGCGCGGGCAGGCTGACTGCTCACATTGCCTTGCAGAGCTTCCTGGAGCTGTAAAAGCCTCCTCACAAAGCAGGTCCTTTTATACCTGGCGATTTGTTCTTTTTAATAGAGCTCTTCTGTTGAAGCTAAATTGCCTTTAAATCATGTATACAATGGCACTTTTGTTGGGGAAGCCAGAGCCCTTTTGTGTCACCCTGCTGCTTTCAGAGGGAGCCTCCTGAAGAAAAGTTGACATTCAAGGGCGGTTTTGCTTCTGATTCAAGCCTCTGGCCGGCCTATCTGCCCCGTTTGCCTGTGATTTATCTGTGGTGCTCCCTCCCCTCCCACAGAAGGGCACTTGCCTGTGCTGGTCCCCATTTGGTTTGAGTATGGATTATGCTCCTTAATGGGACTGGATGGTTTTAACACAGTGACTTTACTAGTGTAACGCAGAGATCAAGCAGCATCATTTAGAGAAACAGGGAAGAAGGTTTGGAGAGAAGACTCCTGACTGACTTTGCCCTCTCTTGGTAGACTGTTCGTAGGTTTTCTGCAAGGGGTAAATTGCATCTCTTCCAATCAGCAGTGCTTTACTACATAAAAGACAGCAGTTATTTCATCTTGCAGTATCTTGAAAAGACTCTGGGAGTTAGTAATGCTCTGGAGTTGACTGTACCGCCACGGCTACGGTGGGGCTCGTTACAGTTGCCGTTGTGTTGAAAGGCCAATCTGTAGCTGCTAGAGCTCGACATCCTCTTAAGTTTTATCAGTTCACTAGAGCTGGTAACAAAACATTTAGTTCTTCTTATAGGCTGTGCACCATGTTTGTCACTATATGAGAGATTAAGATTTTTGTTAGCTTAGCCTTTTTCCTTTTGCCAGAGATGACAGTTTGTAGCTTTGAGGTGCTGCCCATCAGCCAGCGTACTGTGGCAATGCTCTCCATGTACTCCCACCTGAAACTGCTTTGCAGATAAACGGATCTGTGTGTTAAATTCTTCCATTACAGCTGTCTTCTGTTATTTCTGCACTAACCAAAAATTAGAAGAGCCAAGTCTCTGCTCAGTATTGGACCTGGGGAAAACTACTAAGGACTGTAGTAACAGTAAATATTGCTACRGCCCTTACATTTTCTGTAGAATGTGTTATGCTTGGCCTTGCCCAACTGAGCCAAATCTAAAATGAAGCGGTTGCTTTATTTTGTTTTGCAGTGTCAAAAAAACACGGCAAGCTTATCACCTTCCTTCGTACATTCATGAAGTCGCGCCCAACGAAACAGAAGCTAAAGCAGCGGGGGATCCTGAAGGAAAGGGTGTTCGGGTGTGATTTGGGAGAGCATCTTCTCAACTCCGGCCACGATGGTAAGAAACAACCTGTGCTTGAGCTCTTCCTCTTGGGGGATTTTATTTCAGGCTGATGCTGTCTAGTGAGGTGCTTGTTGGTACTAGTAGAGAAATACGTAACAAGAATTGATGGCTGAAAGATAAACTGAGGGTAACCCTAATAAGAAGCAAGCATCGTGTTTTGAAGTCAGCGCACTGAGGATGGACAGAACTACCAAAGATGGGTTCTCAACCTCTTGAAGCCTTCAAGTAAGTAAAAAATATTTTTTGGAATGGAAATAAACTTGRTATGTGATCTGTGTCAATGAAGAAGTAGTAACTGGTATGTTAAGTCTGTACATCTGTGTCTCAGTCACTTAACTTTGTATGATTGTAGTACAGTCTGCAGCATAGGTCCTCCATCTGCCTCACGCTCAGCTTCCCAATGTTTACAGGAATTAACTGGGTATTTTGTTTCATCAGAATATTTTCTCTCAGTCTGTAACACTGATTTTTCTGTTCTGTTTTCTGTTCTCTGTCCCTTTCACCTCCCCATCAGCAATTTGGGGAAGCAGTGGAGAAGGTGTCCATTCCAAGAAAAAAAATGTTATTACTTTTCCTTGGATGAACTTTGTTTCATGTGGAATCAGGGAGGTACCTGCATTGCTGAGTAGCAAACAGAGGACTCARAATTCTTTCACAGTTCACTAGCTGTCAGAGGTCATTCGCACAAATGGCCCATGCTGAGGGTTATTTAGGAAGGCAGCATGGAGCAGTGCTGGGCTGTAGCCAGCTTACCCAGAGTTAAAGCCATCAGAAAATGAGAGATGAGTACAGCATTACTGTCGGGCTATGTCAGTTTGTTGTTCTGTTTTGTATTTTTGCTCTTTGCCTAATGCACCAGATTTTGGGGGTGTTTTGTTGGTAACAGCAGTGTGTACACCCTTGTCTGATATGAAGTAATTTACCACCAGCTGGTGAATAATATGAGCTTGTTCTTACGGAATCAGGACTGTGGCAAGGCTCATAGGTTTGTTAATTGGAACCAGTAGAGATAATTATTGCTGGGGCTTGAAAGGCATCAGAGAGCCAGAAACTGGATAGTTTGGAGACAGAAGCTGAGACTGTAACCCCCATAAGAACAAGATCAGGAATAGGTAATTACACCACCAGGTAGCTATAGAGCTGGTTTTATATTCATTCTGGTGGAGCAGTCTTAGGGGGCAGGAGACATACCTGCAGAGTGAGCTCATTAATGGGAAGGAGGATTCTTTTCCCTTGTCCTGTCCATTTTAGTTGGATGTAATAATTAAAACTCCTCCCTGCTCTGTGTGCTGACTTCTTCCTCTAGCTTTAGGAAGTGAACATTTTACTTAGCAATACAGGACGAATCCTGAGCTGACTAAAATATTCTAACTCTCCTGGTGGCTCCTGTATGACAGTGTCTAGTTAGTAGCTCACTTCTTGTCCTGGTCACTCCCCATCCCATCACATGTATCTGGGTGACTATGACTGAGCTGTATTAACGAGGTCTCTTCATCTAAGGAGTTACCAGTTGCTTTCAACCTTGATTTAATAACTCTTTCCTAACTCCCTGGAGTGCAGCAGATCCAATTTGAATGTTGCTAACAGGGGCATGTCTCCGTTTCGCACAGCAGGATTGTTTTTTTCTGTATGATTCAGCTCTCTGACCTGTATTCCAAGTGATGTAATCCCCGAGATTGGTTTTGTGGAGACGTTCCTGAGTGCCAGTGAATCAAGTTCTGTGCATGCACAGCATTTTAAGATTCCCTCATTCTCTAGTGTTGAGGTTCCTCAGCCTTGGAGCCAACTGTAATGCTGATCTGTTGAAAGAGGATTGAGATGTCACAGGAGAACCTAAGCTGAATTACACACAGAGCAAAGTTAATTGACTGTTCCTTCACCTCATAACCAGAATATAAACAAAGTTTTTTTATAGGAGCACAGAATACTTCAGCTCAAGTCTATGCATGATCTCTTCTGGCAATGCTTTGGGATTACACCCATAAAACATCTCAGTTCAGGAAAAACAAAGAGRATCCAGTTGGATTACGTTCATAGATTATTTAGATCAGTGTTGACTCTGGTGTGCTGCTGCTCAATATGCAAAAGATGCAGCCACACTGAAGGAGAAAATAACACCATGAAACAAGAGCAGTTTCAGTCTTGCAATCTGAACATCTGCAAACTGCCTTTTATATGTTATGTGACAAGAATTGTGCTAGATAGCTGAGGTTAGGTTTTATTGTTTCTGCAATAATTTGATTGTGAATGAGTTAGCTGTCTAAGCAATTCCAYTGAATTAAGTGAGCTGGTTTAATATCACAGAACTGTTGAGGTTGGAAGGTCTCACTGGAGGTCTCTAGTCCAAATCCCCTACTCAAGGCCTTGTCCATGAATTTGAGTATCTCCAAAGATGGAGACTCCACAACCTCTCTGGGCAACCCGTTCCAGTGTCTGATCACCCTCACAGTAAAAAGGTGTTTTCTTCTGTTAAGTTGTATTTCCTGAGGAAGCAAGAATAATTTTGCAAGAACTGGGCTTTTGTTTTTGATACAAAATGGTGAGAGACAGGAACAGACCAAGAGAATAAAAGGAATAAGGGAGGGCAAAAGATGAAGCAAAATTAACATTTATTTTAGTGAACACTGGCTGAAGCAGCTGGCTCAGATTGCTTAGCTAGGAGAAGAGCATGGAATTYGTAGCATGTCTCTATACTCGCTGGGGAGCTTACAAACAGTCAATGTTTTACCTACTGCAGTATGCATGCGCTTTTTCTTCTCCTGCTGTCTTTCTCCAGGCTAAGGAAGTATCACTGGCGTTCTGCTTCAGTTGTGCCTCTTTTAGAAAGAGATGTAAATTGGCATRAGATGTACAGGCGGGAGGTGACACAGAAGTGTGACCTGTCTTACTGCTATGGAACAAGAGTCCAGGTGATACTGTCCTGCAAAGCTCCGTATGCATGCTTCACTTCCAGTACACGCTGCTTTCCAGTCCAGCAAAGCATTTATCTTCGTTTACCTCACATATTGAGATGAGTGAAGATGCTTCTGCTGATAGTCTTACACCGAGGCAGAGTGTTCTCTTTTCTGAAGGATTCTTCTTGGCTTGGCATGACAGAACTTGCATCTGCTAACCTTCAGGGCATAGCAGGTCTGTTTACTTGAGTTCCTCCTTAGGGGAGGGTGTCTAGGTATGATAGGATGAGTGGAGCAAACAGTCTTGTTGCTACTGCCTCTTCATTTTTGATGAGGATGCAGTTTGTCATTTTTTTAATTGTCATGTTTGAACCTGAGATGTAAGACTGTAAACAAGCCGCATGGAGGGAGGGAGGTCTAGATTTTAACAAATGTTTACAGTAACAGCAGTAGGGATGAGTACTGCACCTTAAATTTTTATGTGTGACTGTGATGATTCATGCTGGGGATTGCAATGATTATTGGGCTGACAACTGTGGCAGCTAGTGTCTGGGGTGGGGGTGGGGGTTGTTCTTTCTTTCTGGTTTCTAATAAACGAATGCCTTGAGCCCTCAAAACAGTGATGGGGCCCTTTCGTAGAAGGAGTTATACCTTCCTGAGCTGTGAAACAGTCCTTCCCCAAAGGYCCCTGTAGACAAGAGAGCAGAATGAGAGGAAGGAAGCATCAGTGCAGTGTTTTTTAAAGATGAGGATCTGTCTCACGGGAAGATGTGAGGATAATATTTTCAAAATTATGTGTTTTCTAAGCTACTTTTGAAAATGGACATTAGGAACCACAATACATTATGCTGAAAGGTGACAGGATTTAGGTCCTAATTATTTTACCAAGAGTCAACCAGGAAGGCTGTGCAAGATCTGAGATTAGGGCTCCATCCRTCATCTTGACAGGTTGGGGTGTGATTATTCAGGACAGTCTGGAAATGGCCGGTGCAGCTCAGGTACTAGTAGCTGTGTAAACGGAGTTCAGAACCGAGCTCTCCAGCCTGAGCCCACTCTTCTGGTTGCTGGAGCTTAGGCAACCTTGGCCTTTTCTGAGTCGGGGAGTTAAGCAATTTGTCTGAGGTTATACAGAGAGTGGACAAAGGATTCAGAGCTGGAATCCAGCCCTGACTGCTGCACCAGGCCGTCAGACACTGGCATGTTGCTTCCAAAGAAAGTAACAGCAGTCTGTCCTTCGTGTTTCTCTTTCATGTCACCTGCAAATAGTGAATTCTGGGCCAGCACTTGCAGGAGTAAAATCAATTTTGAGATGATGGCTTTCTGAGTTATTTTTACTCTAAATCTAGTAAAGGCTGTGATGATATTGCCTTTGAGTATGTTGGTTTATACAGTGCTCGTCCAGTCAGCCRCAGTCACGCAGTGGAGCCGATGGAGCCTGCCCTAAGAGGCCTGTCTCCATTTAATTTTGGTGTGTTATTCATTTGTTGGCTCCTTCTAGGTTTTGAATACTTTCCCTGCCAATGAAGCGTCATTTGGAAGCAGACCAAGCTTGGTAGGGAGTAGCTGTTTCTTCATCGCCTTGAGAGATGTTCTCGGTTGGTTCAGCCTTGCTGACACCTGCCATGCCAGTGTGCTTTAAGGAGCTGCAAGATGCAGCAAATTCAGGGTAATTCCTGAGTAGTGAAAAGCCTTCGTTCCCTTTGTAGGTAGAGATGGATAAGCTTTTTTTCCTCTAAATTCTTCTCTAAAAGGAAACCAATTTGAACTTAAATTTAGCTTGRCCCCAATTAGAGAGAAGGTTGTGTTTGCTTAGTGTGGGAGTTGGTAAATGCTGCACTGCTGCCTCTGTACCACATCCTCATTTGTACCTCAGAGTACTTCAGAATGGAGCTCTCCACAGCTTGCGAGTTAGTGCCAGTCGCAGGAATCTGCAGTGATGTGGTTAGTATAAACTTTGCGCGYGGATGCGCAGAGAGGCCGGCCGATTAGACAACTGGGTTAGCTCTTGRCTGTGACTGAAAGAGCATGTGACCAAGGTTATGACATTTAACTCTTGTTTTTCCTCACTTTTCCCTGTTTTGAAATGTATGGGTAGGAAGTTTATGTGTAAATGGATGATAAAAATCAAGTCCAACCATCTCTTTTTACATGACTGTATTGTRGAGTAGCTGCAGTCCGAAAGCAGAGCGGTTCACTGGAATCTTCTGTTCATCGTTCTCTCTYTGGTGCTGCAACCTCTCGCGTGGACTAATGGTGATGGGAAATTTGGGTTGAGGCTCCCAAGGTACAACCGATACATCCACCGTCCTGTGCCGGTGCTCTGCCAGCCTCGTACGTCCGTTCAAGTGATGGATGCAMGGGACTGAGGGGGGCTGGGTTCAGCTGCCCAGCTCCTCCGCTCCCCAGCGGACGGGATGGGAGTGGGTGAGCGCGCCGCTCCGCTGGGTCTGGCACAGGGTCGGCGAGCCAGAGAAAAGCCACGTTGTTCTTCTGGGAGCAGGAGAGGTGTGAGCGGCACAAGAGGGGCTACTTCACAACGTCCTTTATGYACAGAGGCACAAAGGCTGCTGGGGAAAATGTGCTGGAATTGTCTGGCCTACAGGGGAACGARGTAGAAAATACTGGTAGTTCTTCTATGCTGAAGCTATTCTTGTTGCATTTAAGACACCTGGATAAATGATCATCTCTCTCGTGGTGATTAGAGGGGAGTACATGCTAACCCTAGCATACTCTAAAATAGAGCGATCAGGTGCTTCGTCTCATGATGTAATCTGTGCAGTGAAATCAGCTGTATTCAGAGTGGATTTWGTGGACTAAAAGCAACTGGCTTTGTTGTTGTTGTTGTTGTTTTTAAACCTCTTTATGCCTTTGTTGTGATCAACTTCCATAACTGGAGAAATGGATTTAGAAATGGCACTAGGCTTTAATCCAGAAGTTTCCCCTATCTCAAAGGCTTGACAGCTCCTTTTCAAATCTGTGAGAATGCCTTTGGAAGACACCAGCAATGTGCAATCAGCAGGAAGAGGAATTGGCTTTTGGTTGAAAAATCAAATGCTTGGAAAGACAAAACTTCCTAACACACCTGATTCTCCCTCTCTGCCCTTCCTCTTCATCCCCAGCTCCCCGAATTCATTGCCAGGTATTTTGGACAAGTTGGGTAAGATTAAAGAAAAAGTCCAAGGAAGGCAGAGTTTCTTCAGAACTGCCTAGGAGATCAAATTACAGCAGATACATGATCTTGCAGCAGGACCCCGCAACAGTCATTCACAAGGGATGGTTTTGTTCTCTCATGCTGTTAATTGTGCTCTTCAGATAAGCTTCTTAAAAGCACCTTGGGAATCCAGGTGACACCACAGCATGTTCTGGGCTCTCTGGAGTTATCTTTCCCTTCCAGTGATCCCCTGGCTAGGTGATTTTGGTTGCTTTTGATGATAACTTACTACAGATTTGAGTATAAGAAGAATATTGTTACCAGAACAGAGTAGCACAAGGAATGAGATCTTGGGCAACRTCTTGGCAGGGAGCTATCTGTAAAAATCTGGTTCCCCTTAGCTCAAGGATAAGCTTTGTAATCTATATGTCGTCTCTTTCGTTCCCAAATTTGAGGAGTCCCTTTTATTAGCTAATTATTTTAATATCTAAATGGCTGTCTTTGGATCTTTGCCATCTTTGAAGACAGCCCTGATTTGGAATTCAGGAAAACTATTACTTTTTTTTATTTCAGTTTTTCTTGATGTTTCAGCTCTTAGAGGGTGAATTAGCACAGTTTCCACTCCTCCTCCTCCTCCTCGTCTGAGAATGAAGTTGCAAAGAAGTAAAGCAAACTTCACTGAGAAGTTAGTAGAAAACTATAAATGTTTATAAATAATTGTTACTTTTTTCCTTCCTCTCTTTAAATTCCTTCTTTCTTTTAAATGTAAACACTGACAGCCCCAGAAATCCAAGAACTTCCAATTCATGCGAGTTGTGATGGCCATGGTGGACTCCCCACTCAGGCTGTCTTTAATAGCCAGCTATGTTGATCCAAGATTTTTGCTTCGGAGAAATTTTTTACATTTACAGACCTTCTGTCAGAAATAGATCCTCAAACTTGACCTGGGCCCACTGTAATTCAAATAACAAATAATCATCACATTGAAGTGTAGTAATCCTGGAGTTTAGTTCCCAAAGTATTTGTGGAACTGTTACGACTTGAATGCTGGCAACACATCAGTAGATTTGTTTAAGCAATAACTTCTTGTTCTTATACAAAGGTTTATTGAATTGCTACACAGCAAAGGTAGATGGTGTGTGTGTTAAGGATTTCACTTGGATCAGAACTATGAAATTGGCCACGGCCATTACAACGGCTGAGATGAAGGCGGGCTGTGGATGAGGCTAAAGCTCTGTGTTAGATACTTAGGACCTTTGGGCGTTGTCATACTTTAATAGGTATTTTCTGTGTATCCTAGCTGAAAAGTTTGAATGTGAACTGAAAAGTTTCAAACCTCCAAATAGGTTCAAATCTGGTATCCTGTTTTTAGTTTTGTCTCTCTCTTAAGGCACGTATATACCGAAAGGAGCTGACGAGTACGAGGTATTTCTGAAACGATCTGTTTCCGTTTCCCTTTTCTGTTAAGATGCTTCTTGTGGGACTTTGGGTAAGTCCCTTGCAGTGGGATTCATCTTCTTTAATCTTTAATAGTTAGTTGTGTAAGTCTAAAGTCAGTTAACTTCGCTCCGTAGTCCATTAAACGAGACTGGTGTGTCTGAAGGGTGATTCACCCTGTCTCCCCTAAATTGGATGTAAAAACCAGCGGATCCTAACTTCCCCATTGGCACAGCAGGAAAAATAGTGCATGCTTACTTATCCCATAAATTTTGTTTTATTTCCCCAGATATTTGGGGAAAGAGAACTGCAAATAAAACATAAAACAAGTGCAGGATTTTTATACAGGGCTACAGCTTGCAAATCACAGGTTTATTTTGTATTTCCTGATAACCCTATTTAATGCAGATATTGATGATCTAGGAAGTCATCTTGTTCTGCCTCCTTTAAGAGTGTTTTTCTCTGTGGTATGGTCCTGTTGAGAAATACAGAACTAATTTGTAGTAAACGGCACTTACTGTAAAAGGGCACTGGAACATTTTGTTTACTTAATGTGAAGTTGTAACTGGACTCGGTTATAACCGAGTTCTCAAAGCAGCAGTTTTATAGCTAGGGAGGATATGGTTTAACATCAGTACATTTTTTTCCACTACCTGAAACTTTTTAAGTTCATTATATGCTTCATGCCAGAGAGATATATTTCTCTTTTCTTCTCCTCCTGAGGTGATTTGTTTTGTGCTTGAAAAATCATTAGTAAAAGTAAGGATCTGACACATACTGGTGATTCACCTTGCGCATTCCAGCCATTCTTAATCACATCTGTTTCTTAGGATTCCTTATCATTTCTTGCTGGTTTTACTGTAAGCAGTGAAGAAATACTGTCCTATCTCAACACTTTTACTTTGTTGAGCAATTTACAATTTATTACGATTTACATGTTGCAGCCAGTTTGCTGGGAGCTGGGCAGTCTTGAGCTCAAACCCCATCTCTCATGCACCTTTTGTGGCCTCAAGGAACTGGCTTGACACCTCTGCATCCATCTCCACATTTGTAAATTTGGATTAATAGTCCGTATCTGCCTCCAAGGTGGTATGAGGGTGTATTTCTAACRTTGGCAGAGTTCTTGGAGGGTTAAGAACATAATATAAAACATTGGCTAGTAGTTATTCAAGTATTAATACAGGTTGGCATGCTAGATCCGAGTAGCCTTGTAAATAGTTGTCCTTATGAAAACTGTAAATCTGTGTGCATCTCCTACATTTATTTTGTTCCTTAGCTGTGTTTGCGTAATTTCACAAACCTAAGTATGCCAGACGTTTGGAAACTAAAAGGTGCTTTAATTCACTCGCGAACTTCTGTAAATCATGAAGTCTGTGGGATTTGGGTGCCTTTAACATCAAAGATGAACCCGGCAACAGTTTAAACACGAAACAGCAATGTCTAGAGCTGACGCGAAGTTCGGATGACTAGAGAATATTCTGCCTTCTGCAGATGAGTTCACTGGTACGCAAACTCGTGGAAAACGTGAGTCAATGCTTGAAAAGGCCAACAGTTTTGAGCTGTTTGGGGCAAATTTCCAAACTTAACAGGCACTTTTATTGCTTCACCATCTGCCCTCTGGATTGCTGGAACCCGAGATTATTGGGTATGGGTTAGCATTACAAAGAGGTACGTGGCGTCCCAGGGGAGAATTACTTGTCTGGGGGGAAGCAGTTGCAGAACGGGAGAACTGAGAAGGCAACACAAGCTCTTCCAGTAAAGAAAGAGAGATTTCTCTCTCCCCTCCTTTTTACGCTGTCTACAGCTGGGAGAAGAGAAATTCCTTATGCCTGAGTGACCCGGAAAACGGCAGAGAGTTGATCATTAATTTGCGTTTCGAAACACTGCAGCTGTAGGAAGAGCAAACATGAGAAGAAACGTTGCAGGCTGCACAGGAATTGCTTGCGCTCTTGCCCCTGACCCCACTCTTAATGTGGGTATTTTTTTTCTCCCCTCTCATTTTATTGTAGTGAATTTAATGCTCTGAACAGATAACACCGATATACACTCTACACGTGGAGGGAATTACTAGTATATTTTTTTCCAGTCATGGATATATTTATTTGTTTTTCCTTAAAAGCGAAAAAGCAGACTCCAGAGAGTGAGGTGGATACAGTATCGCAGATGGACGCCCTGTGAAGGCTGCAATCTTTGAACTGCAGTAAAAATGAGCACGGTACACACAGCGCTCGCACGCCTCGAGTTCTCTAGCGTCTTAGGATAGACGTACCAGCAGCATCGAGAATGTCGCTGATGTTACGGAGGCTCAAAACACGTGGTTAACTACCTTTCTAGCTTGATGCAATGCAGTGGGATTTATGTTTCTGAAACGTGGACCCTGCCCTTTGGTTTTACCCCGTTTCTGGCTAAGCTACCGTAAATAGAAAACACACTCCAGTCTTGAAAAGCAGAGTCCAGCGCCGGAGGCGGATTCCATAAATGGGCACCGCATGGTATCTGTGTTTGTAGTTGACTCATGTTTTATGACCTCCTTTCCCATTATCTTGAATTTTACAGTACAAAAGTCACACTTTGAAATAAAAATGTTGCATGGTGCCAGGAAATAGTGCAGCTAGATTGGACTTCAGCTCCTCAACAACATAAGTAATTTTAATGTGGGTCACTTCTTGAAAACTGGGAAGAGAGCATCTTGAAGGAAGGTCAGYTTTGCTTGGTGTTGTATATCTCTCTTACTCGCGGTGGTTCAAACTTTAGGACATAGATTTAGGAGTGAACCTGAGGCAAGAGTTTTCTTAAGTCATTTTTTTCTGAATATGCAGGGACAGTGGGGGCTGTGTGCTTATAAAATGTCATGTGCAGGCTACTTCCTGTGTGGCGCAGAGGGTGCCCCTTACAGGATGGGGCAATAAAAAGGAAGTCATTAACCTCTTAGTCTTGTGCTGATTTACAAGAACTTCTTGTCTGTCTTGTGCTGTAAGGTGGAGGGAGGAGCCTCAGAGATCGGTAGTTTGAAGTAAGGGRGGCCCAACCCAACCAGCTGAGAAGCAAAGATGAATTAAAAAGAAAAAAAAGCTGTGGTAATGTGAGATTTGGGCTTGTGTTTTCTAATTTCAAGGTTTGTAGAAAAATCTATAGTGTAAAATATTAATACAGTTTTTTATGGTTTTTAGCAAAAAAAAATGTACATTTCTTTGCAAAACTGAGCTAAAAGTAGGAGGCAGAATGACTGGGTTTGAAGAACAGCAGCATCGCTTCTGGTGAAGATACTCGTCGTTCAGTTCTTACATAATCAYTTGTTAATACAGAGCAGGAGATGGGATTTATTTGGCCAACTTTAGATGTCTAAAACTTGGTTGTCGAAGCCTCAGCTAGCCAGGGAGCACCTCCGCGGGGCAGATCGTACCGTTTCGCTGGCGTGTTGTCAGGGCACCTTGTGCTCTGCACGCGCCCGTCTGCCCTCGCTCCGTATCAAGGCAGCCTGGGCAAATCGGAGTGAGCTGCCTCTTCTCGTGGCTTACTGTTTGGATTTGTACTCCTGTGGCTCAAAACATATAAACAGATCCACTAACCTCTGTTAAGTTAGAGTGCTTCACGCAGGGGGTTGCTGGATGTTTTTTTTTTTTTTTCCATATTCCTCCTAAGTGGCGTTAGACCAGCCCAGGTTGCTACCTTGGCTTAGGTGGTTCAGGGTAGCGCACAGGGCACTTTATTTCACATTCCTTGTTCCTGTTGGGCTGGTGCTTTAGCTTTCTGCGTTTGTTTGCTATGTTTGGAATTCAGCTGAGCAGCTGCATTTCAATGTGATATGGCCCATTAACCAGCCAAAAGGCCTGGCTTGCCTGGCGGGTCACCTTACTGCTGTAATACTGTGGAAACGAACCGCTGGAGGGGAGCTTGATGGGAGGCCTCATTCCCCAGGCTGAACAAATAATTCTGATTCCAATAATGTGCTAAAAAAATAAAAACAAAAATCTTCCCCGAACCCAGGGTGGGAATGTTACAGAAGATTAAAAAGGGGGAAAAAAAATAAAGGCACGGTTATAGGAGAGGAAAAGTGCCTGATTTAAAGATGAGTCTAAATGTTATTAAGAATGAAAACCATAAAACTTCTGCTTCCCATTAATGGGAAAGAATTAACCAGTTCATTCAGTGAGCTAAAGTCTACAGATGAGCCCTAGGAGATGCAATAAACCTTTCAACCTARCTGAGAGATGCTCAGGAATGAACTGAAGAAACTCATTTTGCTACGACGGTGATCAGAGATGCGAGTTTTCCTTGGTAGTGCMACCACATTTCCAGCTTTTGCACTTTGATTCCCACAGCTACCGGTTATTAGATGCAGAGAAGGTAGAGAACGAGGGATGGAAGAAGGTGACTGATTTTGGAACAGAAGATGTGCACAGCGCTCAGATCTCATTGAGAGGGAGGTGATTAAACGTAGCAACTGTCAGTGGATTTTAGCAGCCTGCAGCTGACTCAGCAACTTCACTGCAGAGAGATTATCTGGAGCCAGTGGTTCGRTACGAGATTGTTCAGAAAAAGAATAAAAGCAGCTCGTATTAATTACGTTATTTGCCTGGGAACATGGAACTGGAAAGGGCTGCGTATAGGGTTAGTTATACACGGAGCCACCACTTCTGGGCAAAGGAAGCTTCCTGAGCAGGGGATCGCGRGGGTGGAAGAGTGTTCTGCGCAGGTGTCGCTGTATCCTCGTCCTCTTCTCGTGTCTCTTCCGAAGCAGCCTGCTCACGGCCGCTGTCAGCAACAGGAGTCTGATCTAGATGCATCTTTGGTCTGAGCCTTTCTGGCTGTTATTTCAAACCGCATAGGTCACCAGGTCTGGTCCTTTCCATTGCAGCAAACCGTAATAACTGACTAATATTAATAGGACTTCTGGTGTAAATGGTGAAGTATACGAGAAGAAATCGCTAGCAGTTTCCCTCTGTGATGCAGCAACCTGGGAATCTAGAGGCGACAGAAAAGATACCTTTCTGTTTCAAATCTGGTAACTGGTTTGGATCCAGAAGGTAGGTAACTGGTAACTGGTTTTGGATCCAGTGTTCAGAGCCTGAACACTGAGAAGTTCCCTATAGGGCAGGAGACAGGTAATAGACATAGGTTCCTCAAAAAGTCACGAGATGATGTCTTGGCACACCTCACATGAGCAAAATTCAGTTTTAGTCTGTATTGTCATCCTCCCATTTCATTTAGATGGTAATAGATACTGCTCCTACACACACACACACACACACACACACGTACATGTACACATGCACGGGCACCTATATGGGTGGAGGGTTTGGGATTCAAAGAGAAGAGGGGAATTAAATGCGCATGTAATCACTAAGTTTCATGTTTGTTCAAAAATCGGAAAAACCAAATGATCCTTCCAGGCCACAAGTATGATTGTGGCTCTTCTTGCAACTTAGTCACTTCTCCAGCCATGCAGAATTCCTCCAAAACATCTGTACTGCTGGAATAATGTATTTAGCTTAAAGAGGAGATATCCTGGTAAGCAGATTAGAAAACAAAACATGTAGAATAAGCGTGCTAGAGTTGTTTCAGTGCATGTTAATTCTTTGAGCTATGCCTGGGATYGTCAATGGCAAATAAGCCAGTTTGGGAAGCGTGCCGTTGTTGCTACATCYCATCCCTTCTCCCTTGACCTGATTCACATTTGCACAACAGGTTGCTCTTCAGATGAACGTGACATAAATGTGACTGTTCTTACCACGCTGTTTGTTTGCACAGCCAGATAAACCCCAGACGCGTAACGCCTTGCAAAGGCGCGGAGTTTGTTCCCTGCGGCATGGTCCCTCCGTTAGGAAGCGGAGGCAGGTGTCTAGCTGCATCCATGGTACGCAGAGAAAGAGGAGAGTTGGCTCTGTAGGCTGCCACCGTCCTCAGATGCCRTCAGCCTCCCCTAGAGGAGCACGGTAAGAACTAGGCAGGCAGGGAATGAGCTGTTACTTGTTTGCTTTCTTTCAATGGGTGCTACTGATTTCAGCGTGTCAGCGTTAAAACCTTGCCGTTTGTCTTCGCTGCGATAGATGGTGCCGTTCGCCCCTCTCCAGGCTCTGTTTGCCCAGCAGTCTGCACCTTGCTACGGAAAACAGCGTGAGAGACCGTAAATGCTAGTAGCACGCGACTGGTGTCTAGCTGACTACGTTTTGACCCTCCCTCGGTTTCTTGGGGCATCCTGTATCTCAGGACCAAGGCCTAATCTAATACTGCTGGACCTACGTGATCGATATGCCACACGCATTTACAGGTTTGGTTCTGTGCAGTTCTCTAGTGCAGAGCAGATGCGCCCTTAACCCAAGATGCATCCGCTGATTCCCAAGGAGCYATTTAAAATGAGTCTTTTCTCTAGCTCTCGCTAGTGTATTTGACTGTTTGCTGTAAGGCAGGCGGGGAGGGGCGGAAGCAAAGCAGTGAAGTTCCTGGGGAAGGGAAAGCGTAGAGCATCTCAGCTCAGGGGCGCTTAGAGGGGCAGACTGGCAGATGGCATTTGCTGCTTGATAGAAGAGGATTTGCCACATGACCTATTCAGCATCAATGTTGCGTGGCAAAGGGATAAGATCTGGCATCTAATGTAGTAATAAATCTAGATTATCATAGGAGCTGTGGCAAAAAGGTGGTTTCCAGAGGAATCCACAAAGATGTGAGCATTTCCATGGAGATTTGGTGATGCACAGAAGAGCTCAATCCTGATCTTCTCTCTGCATTCACAGCAGTTTTATCTCCCTCTTACAAATAAAGTGATTTGCTCCTCCTTAGACCTGTGAGGATGGACAGATAGCTCAGGCGGTGGATGTGCCATGAGCCTGAAAAGTCAACTGTAAGGAATTAGTTGGTGAAGTGGCTTGAATATTAACTTGACACCTAATTATATTCTCTGGGCTTATTTTTTTCCTTTCTGTCATACCCGGGTCTTCCTGCAGTTTCTGAGAGTGTGGTATGTTGTGTAGCTATCTAAATCCAGTCATGCTCTAATAGACACTGGGGATCAAATTAGCAGTTACAAAAACTCAGCTGACCCTGGGGCAGAAAGTAGCATCTCTTTAACACTTACATTCACTTAAACCAAGCAGCGTAGGTGAACGAAGTCTTCTGRCCAACGAGAACGTATTTACTCAGTTTTATAGCTCTCCTGGATACTGGATTCAGCTCTTGTGGGAGTAGCGATGGCTGTACGCTGTCTCTGCCTGATCAGAACAGAGTTTTTCCAGAGTGATCCGCTCTTCTCCATTGCACCCTATCTTGGCATTTCTTTAAGGCAGAGAGCACCTCCGACCGGTTTCACCACCGGCTCCTGCAGTTCTATCATCTCCTACGCACTTTCTCCTCTACGGGGGAACTAAAACAGTGACACAGTTGGGCTTAGTTTATGGGACCTGACAAGACTGCAGCCTGGGCTAGGACTTAGCAACACGCTGAACTAACTAATGACTCTTTTTCTTTAGTCCCCCAGGTCCTCAAGAGCTGCACTGAATTCATCGAGAAGCATGGCATTGTGGATGGAATATATCGTCTGTCCGGGATCGCATCCAACATCCAGAAACTACGGTAAGGGCGCTGCCTTTGACGAACGCGCTTGTACGGGCCGAAGGAGGCGCGTGCGAGGTCTCGACGCGTGCGAGGTCTCAACGCGTGCGAGGTCTCGATGCCGTGCTTTCAGCAGCTCGCGCTGTGGCAGCTGGGAGGCAGCCGTTCCAGCGTGCGTGCCATATGTACCTACAGGAAGGGTCTGTGGGGACTGTTACTGTTGTGGAGGCGTCTTTTAGAGGAACACAGAGCTGTTCACTAGACTTCATTTGGCAGGAAGTTTTCCTTCAGGATAGAGTAGCAGAAGGYTCTAGGATCTTTGCTGTGAAATTTCATCCGTGTTTTCGCTTGCTCTTGGAGCCCTTTTTTAGCAGCTGGTAGTTCTTGTTGCTTTGGACTCCTGGTGTATTAGGAATTAACTCGTAACGCGTGGAGAAGTGCTTGCGTAGTTCTTGGTGGGCGGCGTTGGCAGGCTGCACGACTGTGCAGAGGCAGGCCAGGTGCGCGAGGAGCCAGTCTCATCAAAGTAAAGAGTCTCCATCCTTCTGTGAAGCTGTTTTTCCTCCCCTCGTTTAGTGTGCATTTTTCTGTCGTGAAGAGACCCAGCAGGATGTCCCCCCCCCCCCAATCTCTCGGAGTCAGCAAAGGGGCAGTTTCCATACAAAGCGTAGCCGCCTTCTACCAGGTATTCCCAAGTTAAACTGACCGCCCTGAACTGGGACGGTCACTCTAGGAACCCGCGTGCGGATGTGCTTATTAGCTTTCCTAGCACAGCAAGTAACATCTTGAATCTGCTCCTCAGGCTGTGAGGTGCAGACCCTGGAGACTAACTGTAGCCGTCCCAGAGGCCGTTGGCCACAACCGAGTCTGCAGAATAAAACATTAGTCCATACTCCAGTTACATGACTTTACTTCTCCATTTTGACTTTTGCCGGACTATCCTTTCTAATCTCTCCTCTAGTCCTTTTTTYGCCTGGGTGTTGCCAAGACCATTTTTCTCTTTTGATGTTCTCCCAAGGTGCTTTAAAAATGGTTTTCTAAAACTTTCATTGCATAATGCCCTGGTATAGTACGGAGAATGGAGTGACAGCCTATTTTTAATTTTCCGAGATGTTACAGAGACGAAAGGAACGGTACACGGCGTAAGTTGTAGTCACTGTTCYTGTTGTTCATTTAAATTGCTGCAGATTTTCGTAAAAGTGCTTGATTAACAGATCGTTAAGCCCATTTCAAAGCTAGATCTGCAATAGCCTTATAAATCAGCAACTGTTCTGAATTTTCAAATTGGAGAAGAACCGAATCTCTTGGATTTAGAGGGTTTTTGTTGGACACCAAGTTAGGTATTCCACGTGGGAGAACTACTCCAAGACAAAGGTTGGCTCTTCAGTAGTGCATAGTGCAGTAGCTGCCTTTATTTGGCTGTCGGGCGAGTGAGTGAGTGTTGAATTTGGTCTGTTTAATCCTGTATTCTAGATCTGGCTTTTCTAGAGATACTGTGAACTTGAATTCTGCTACTAACAAAGTCTTCTTCTGGGGATCAGAAGAAATAACATGTAGTTCTTGACAATCCGCATAGATGCACAGAGAAAAGACCRGACATAGGGCACCCTTTCTCCCCCCTTCGCCTCCTGCTACAAGGCTAGATCTAGCTAATATGGCTTGGGATTTTTTCCCAGGAAAAAAATGTGCTGGAGCAAGGCAGGATATGGCCAGAAAATTTCAGTCAAGGCTTAGTTTATTTGCGTGGGGAGGATAATGTCAAAAGTGGGGTTTGGTGCCTTTCCCTGATCTCCCTTCTGCATTCCCTCTTCTTCTGTGGAGCCAAGTGCAGGAAATTAAGTAAGTTTCTCTTCCAAATACGAGTGAGTGAGTAAGTGATGAGTCAGAAGATGCCTGTGGGAGCAGTATATACTGAGCACTGAGGTCTGTGGCTACAGGGAATCCATCCGTTTGGGAAAACAAAAACCTTTATTTCCTCCTTATGTGCTGCCTTTGGGACGAGGAACTGGGACTGTTCACTTGTCTGCCTCCGTGCAGAGGTTCTTAGGAGACCTCTTCTGCCTCCTCCTGTCTGCAGTAGTACAAACAGCTTGCCCAGGAAAGACAGCCGCCTTGCCCAGGGCRGGAAGGGAGCCCCTCTCGGCCCTTGTAAGAAGGGATGCGCGCTTGGCTGCAGAGGTTGCAAAGCACGGTTTATCTTCGGCGTCACAAACTGGGGCCTGCTTGGGGCACCGTCCCTGCGCTCTTCCCGTGTCCCAGCCAGGCAGTGTTGTGGTTGTAGTGGAGACAGGGTGAGTCCCTGCAACGACAGTCAGCAGCTTGGTTTACAGCTCAAAGACGGTTGTAGGGAAACCGAGCTTCGGCTAGAGCAGCCGTGTTCGCGCAGCTCCCTGCGGCCTGACTCACCGCGCTAGCCCCTCCAAGCTTTCCTGTTAATTTGAAACAGCAATTTCCATGCGCCTGTTCCAGCAGTGAGCCAGCCTTGGCTTTCTGAGCTCAGCTTTTATTTCTTAAATGTGATTTTGGTTTTTCTTGCTCTTTCTGAAAACCACGGGAATGCTCAGGGACTTTCTTCATGTGGTTCCTGGCTCTCTCCATCCTGGGGAAGAGGCCTGCCCAGCTCGCCAGCTTGTACCCAAGCAATATCCTGCACACAGTCGTGTCCACGTGCAGCAGCTGGTCGCGGGCGCTGGTGTTCAGCGCTGCTTTAGCATTTCTGTTTCCAGGCCTTCGATGTGCAAAGGGGCAGCAGCTTTCATTCCGACCGGTGGGGACTCTTCCTGCAGGCAGCTCCCAGTCAGCACTCTGGGGAGCTGAATGTTCAGATTGCCTCTGCAGTCTTAGAAAACAATCTCTGAAGACTTTGTGAAGCGTCTGCCCTGTTCCAGGAACAGTGATGTGCAGACTAGCCAATCAATCAGATGTAAAAACTAACTGAAAAAATGCCTCCCCTCCCCCCCAAAAAAATGAATATCTCATTTTGGAAAAATGAAAGCTAGCAGCTCCGCAAACATGACTCGTGTGGCTTTGGCTACTAAATATTTTTTTTCCTGTAAACCAGGCGCTTGCTTTTTCTGACTGTAATTTGTTGTGGTGGGTTTATTTTTTTCTTCCTTCCTTTCAAACCCCCCACCGCCCATCTTTCTGTTCTCATCTGCAGCCACGAGTTTGATTCTGAGCAGATTCCCGACTTAACGAAGGATATTTACATCCAAGATATCCACTGCGTGGGCTCCCTCTGCAAGCTGTACTTCCGGGAACTGCCAAACCCTCTGCTTACGTATCAGCTCTATGAAAAGTTCTCGGTAAGTACGAGGCAATGATGCCTTTTGTTTGCTACCTCCTGGGGGCTCTCGGCATGGCCTGTGCGTCATCTACGCGTGCCACGTGGAGATAGACTGAGCAGGATCCAGCAGCCCGCCAGACCCGTCTTCCTTACACCTTTCTTTGGCTACGGTTTGTTTAAGTAAGTAAGTTGGGGTTTTTATAGAAACCCAAAACGCACCTGTCCAGGATTACCAGTTTAACACCAGTCCAGCTCGGGCAGCGCGCATGCCAGGTTCCCGATCATTGTTAGCATCCTGCCATTTCAAAACAGGGAGTTCGGTGCCGCAGTGGACCGGTGCAGTCTCCGAAGAAAGACGTTTCTTGGACGGTAGAGAGGTCAACGAACCATCTCAGTATGGCAGAGCTGTACACTGTCCATACAGTCCAATATGCTGTGGCGGGTTTCCAGCCCTATTTGCTTCTAAAGCATTTACTGCATTGTTCCAGGATGCTGTTTCTGCTGCTACGGATGAAGAGCGTTTGGTTAAAATTCACGATGTCATTCAGCAGCTGCCCCCTCCTCACTACAGGTTAGTACAGGCTTTATTCTGTTAATTGTTAATTAAATGTTAAGTGTATGGCATTGTATGCCCATAACTGCAAGGCTGAACTGATGCCGTTCCAGTTTTTCAGATAGCTGGATTTTGAGACTGCATGATTCCTGTGTATTTTAGAATGGTTTTATAGCTGTATGAGGTTGATTTATATTTTAATTAGATCATACCAAGACACAAATACCATAAACCTCATATACATCTTATTTGACTTCCTCTAGAAAGTACGCTGTAAAGAGGCAAGTACAAGCTCGTTATGTCAATAGGGTCTGATATCACTAAGTAAATATTTTTATTCGGGAGGAGGAGGGGGACAGAACAATATCCTCTGCAGGGTGTAATAGCATTACAGAAAAACATATCCAAAAAATGTATTTCAGGACTTTGGCTTAAGTAAGTTGTTTAACTGCATCTTGGCAATAACCCCCTTTGCTTTGTTTCACTCTGCATGACAGAACTGWGTGTGTCAATGCACAAATAGCAGCAGCGGCTTGAAAGCCCTTCTCTTGCCTTGGGTACGTTAAGTACAGGCAGGACAGTGTAGATGCTTCACTGGATCGTGCTGTATCCTGGACTTGGTGCTTGCAGGATGGAGGCAGCAGCCCTTAATAAAGTTGTAGCTATTAACTTTCTTCATAATGGCGATAATAGTAATACCACTAAATAGCCAGTGGTAACAATTATCTATTAACTGCTCACTAATTACCTATAATTGTTAATTAATAGCAACTGTGTATTAATTAGCAATTATCTATTAACAACTAATTGTAATGGTCTATTGCTGTTAATGAAGGGGGAAAGGGACGTGAGAAGCGCCTTTTCAGAAATAAACTATCTCCTGCGTCCGATTTTCTCTGGTGCAGTCCATGTTTTTTCCAAAAGGGCACTAGGCTGGGACTTGGGGAGCACCGTATATCTGGAAAGGTGCTCCCCAAGTCCCAGCCAAGAGGTATTCCAGGAAAAGCATGGACTGCACTAGAGAAAATCAGACGCAGGAGATAGTTTATTTCTGAAAAGGCGCTTCTCACGTCCCTTTCCATCTCCTGCGTCCGATTTTCTCTGGTGCAGTCCATGTTTTTTCCAAGAGGGCACTAGGCTGGGACTTGGGGAGCACCATATATCTGGAAAGGTGCTCCCCAAGTCCCAGCCTAGTGCCCTCTTGGAAAAAAACATGGACTGCACCAGAGAAAATCGGACGCAGGAGATAGTTTATTTCTGAAAGGGTGCTCCTGCGTCCGATTTTCTCTGGTGCAGTCCATGCTTTTCCTGGAATAACTCTTATCCTCATGAGGGCTTCCAACCTGGCCTAACTTGTTTAACTTAAGCAAGAGCATCTTGCTTTTCTGGCTCTATCTTAGACCAGTGGGGGGCAGGGCGGGGCCTTGAAAACTGATGCTGGTGTCTCACTTTGGAATGGGTTTGTTTTGAAAAGAAACTTTATTGTTCTGGTACTCCTCCCTGAGAGTTTCTGTGCTTGGCCGGGTGGTGGTGCTGGTTGCGGGGGCATCTGTCCATTTTGCTCCCAAGCAGAAGTGCAGAAATCTCCCAGCCRGGTGCCCACAGAGGCACCAGGCAGCGCTGCTGCTGCTAAGCAACACACTGGAGGAGGGTGCATCAGCATTTTCATTACTGTCTTGCGCTGTGCGGCTGGAACGAAGAGCGCTGGTCCCCTCTGCCTTCCTCCTGGTGCTTGTCCTCACTGTTGTTTAATATAAAAAGAAAAGCTTTATTTAATGTGAACACAAGCCTGTGACGTTTAACCTTCTATCTGTCTGTAATATAGCTGCCTACAGCTATTTCATAAGCTAGAATTCACAGAGGATCTTAGTGCTTTCTGAGAGGATTTGCTGGTTTTCTAAATCCTGGGGGGTGGTTGCGTATGTAAAAATATCCTCCACTTCACAATAGCGTAACGTTCGAAGTCCTTCCCTCCAGCCCTGTGACAAGCATTGCAGCCATCACCTTCAGCACAGCGATGTACTTCTCTTGCACAACAGCAGAGCAAAGCAGCCAAATAATGAATTTTCAGCATGCACTGTTTCTAAATCCTGCTGCTCATTTATGATATTCCTGTCCACCTCATGGTTATTGGATCCTGTCATTTGATTAAGAGCAGGTGTTCTAGCAGTCATCTTTAGCCTGGAGGAATTAGGAGAAACTTCCCTCACCCCACCCCCCATTTAATTATTTGCTAAAGGCAACTTCATCATTGTTCTTAGGAGAAAAAAAAATGCTGAACTATGTACTCTCTTATCTCTCAAACCAAATAAATAAATAAGTAAAGAACTGTGGGTTTGTTTTGCAAACTGCAGCATGGCATGCTAACTGGTGCTGAACATTTGCCTCTCTCTCCTTTTCCAGGACACTAGAGTTCCTAATGAGACACTTAGCTCGTCTAGCTGATTACTGCTCCATCACAAATATGCACACCAAGAATTTAGCAATTGTCTGGGCTCCAAACCTCCTGAGGTATTCCTTTCTTTTGTTTCTTCTTTTTTTTTTCCTTCCACATTTGGTTAAAAGGCTTAATTAAACTGGGGTTTACACATATAGAACTAGCCAGACATGCTCTCCAGAAAGAGCAGCCACCCACCAAAAGAATCTTTTTCCATCCATTGTGCTCATCTGTAAAATTTCTAAGAGAATGTTATTCTGAGCAAGGGTTTGAGACAGACTGGTAAGCTCCTGCCCTCACGATGCAGGTACCCGGCTGTTGTCGCTGGAACCGCGTTAATACAGCCCCAGAGAGTGCTTTAGCGTTGTGCCTTCTCACCACAGTGCAGTTCCATAGACAGCAGTTCAGTGGTGCCAAGGAAGAAGCCTGCTCGATTTTCCTTCCCTGTGTAAATGATACTTTTTCTTTCTCCTGGTTAATTAAGACTAGAAGTGTCCTTGGTCATCCAGGAAAACCTGTTCTGCAACATGGCCCTTTTCCCAATGCCTCAGTCTTTAGAGTCTCACATGACAGCTTCTGACTGCACAATTTGACTCTTACAGGAACGAGCTCAGATAAATTTGTCCCCTAAAATTTCTGCTTGGGCTATGTCTAATAAGATGGTCCAAAATTCATGCTGTAATTTAAAATTCTTGCTTAAGAATAACAATCACTCTAGCCTCTATTGCATTGATTTCTGGACTCCTTCGTTGCCAACCTGAGAAATCTGAGTTAGTTTTCCCTGTGTGCAGTTAATGAGCTATTTTCTCCACCCACAAGCAATGAAATGATCTCATTTGAGTCTCATTTGAATCTGCTTTTGTGAGTACTGGAGTACTTGCTGAGCAGAACCAGGTGGAGATGTTCCTCCCTGGAGAGAGGAAACCACGTATAAAGCTCACCATGGCATTCTACAAAACCACTGCTTTAAACTGCTGGCTTTCAGTGCATCTGGAAAGAAGCTAAACTAAACTTTGTGCATGCAGTGCACTTACCTCAGTCTGGACCTGCCACATGCGCTGCTTTTCCTTCTAGAGCCAGGTGCTCCTCTTGCTTATTTCAGTAGGAATCCAGTCTGAAACCAAAATGTGGGTATAAATCACCACAGCCCGTGTGATCATTTGTATAATGCTTTGATGAGATTTAATCCCTTAACTGCTCCTAAAGTCTTGTCTGCCTGAGCAGCCAGGCACAATAGCTCCACGGATGCCGAATGCTTACCCAAAGCRAGCTCATCTTTCCACCTTCTCCTAGCTGTTTGCATTTTATTTAATCTGCCTTTTCTTTAGATCAAAGCAGATAGAGTCGGCCTGCTTCAGCGGAACAGCTGCCTTCATGGAGGTGAGAATCCAGTCGGTAGTTGTGGAATTCATCTTGAATCACGTAGACGTCCTCTTCAGTTCCAAACTCAGCTCAGTCATACGAGATGGAGCAGGTGCGTGTCTTCCTCAGTCAGCTTTACCTTGAACCAAAACAGTAGCAGACGCTTAACGGAAACTTGAGCCTTCCCTGGGACATTTGAGAATGTTTATAGGAAGAACAAGAGGAGCAATTTCCAGGGAATTCCATTACAACCAGGCAAACACGGCCTGGTTTTTGAAACTGCTCTCACTGTCTTTGTTAGATGCCAAGGATGCAGTGCAGAAGTGAACACCTCAATATCTGGCTGCTGCTTTTATCTCCTAGCATTGAGAAATGGTAATGAATCGCTTAAGTAAGGACAAGGGAGCAAGGGGAACAAATTTTTTAAAACCAGTATCAACTGACTCTCCTTCATTCTCATCCAGTTGAGCTCATCTGCAGTACAGTACCACACGTGACCCATCTTTCATTCCCAGCAGCTTAGAACATAAACAGAAAGCTCTTAGTACTCAGCAATGTTGACAATGAAAGATTTAGTCTTGCTCTTAACGGGAAATATTTTGACATCAGCTATGCCAGTGTTACGCAGCTCAGTCCACGCRGGTCTTACAGCGATTGCCCAGCTCCCTCCTTGTGTTGCTGATTTGTGGCTTTAGGATACAAGAAATGAACTGTGACATGTTCGTACCAGGCCCTCCAGCACTTGAAGCATCACTCAGCCCTCAGGCCCGGGACCTATAAATCCCTTTGAGTAACTGCTAACAGGCTGTACACACGCATGTTCCATTGAAAACAAATGGAGCTGCACCAGGGAGAAAGTTTACTCCAAGTGTTAGATCAATAAATGCGCAGTCTGCAAGCAGCATTAAGCGTGTGCCATCTGCTTCGATACTCTGCCCTTCCAAGGAGAGATGCCCARTCAGTGCAGCTACCACTACCTGTGGCACCCAGACAGCTGTTTTCCAGTATATTTACTGCTTCCCACTTCTCTATCCCTGCCTCTGCTCAGGGCAGCAGAGTCGCTATCAGTCTAGCTTTTGTTCCTATAAGGAGGCAATTTGAAGTCAGAGGAGCCGAGGTTAGCTTCGCTGAACAGCAGCGGTTCTCCACGGACCTGCTCCCCAAGCAGCGCAGGCTGCTCCGCACTACTCACTGCCCGCACCAGGCTGAGCCCTGCCAGGGGAAGATAAACATGCCAAGAGGCTGAGCCAGGTCGTTACCCAGGCTTAGACTGCTGCTCGTTTAGTGACCAGGTCCTTCGCGTTCAGCACGCTTTAGCACAGAACCGGCGGGGAGAGGGGTCAGGCTATTTCACAGCACGTGGGCTAAGCTCAAGGGTATCACGCTAGAGCAAGGCAGCAGCATCTTCAGTGCTTACAGGGGCCTCTCTGAGCACAGCACCTAACCTGTGCCAACCTGTAAGAGGTGGAAATAGTATTCCCAAGCCTACCTTCAGGCACTGCAGGACAGTTAGTTGGAGTACCGTGTACATGATTCAGCCCAACTTCTCCCCAGCAGCATTTACAGCTGATGAACACACAGGAGACTGCACGTTTTATGTGAAACTGCRGTGCGAAAGAAATAGCAGTAGGACCGGATTCAACCAGGATGKCCACGTGGAAGGATTAAATACTCCCCTGCCCCCTTACTCACATGACCATAACGGTATAAATACTTGTAAAGTAAGAGACAGCTCTTGTAACAGACTCCCTGTGCACTTCTGCAACCTTACGCTCCTCCACAACACAGACTGACTTACAGATCCTAGCAGCAGGAGGCAGCATCAACTGCTTTCACAAAACTTCAATGTTTGCTCCCCAAAAAAACAAAAGCAAGCTGTAAAAAAGGCCAGGGGTATGACACACGTCCAGATTCAGTTTACTGTGTCCTGTAATCTGCAAGATTACTTTGAAGCAACTCAAGTCACCCATGGTATTGCCTGTTGCACCATGAGCTAGAACGTGGGAAAGGCTAACACCAAGGTTAGGAGGAAGACAGGTCACTTCCTTTACCAAGGTTTGCACGCAAATGAAGTACATCAGTCCAGGTTTCTGATTGACCTGGTTCACCTCATACACCTTTTTTTTTTAAATACACTGAGCCACTGTCAGTTTTGACCATTTTCTTTGTCATAAACATAACCTCTGGCAAAAGTAATGGTTAAATTCATCATATCCTTGTTTTGCTGAGTTATAAAAATCTTAGGGGAAGGGGGGGAAACAGCATCTCTCCCCCCTAAACATGCAGGCTAAGCTTTGATTTCTGTGCTGCTGTTCTCTGATCTCCCTCTTGTCTCTGGATTTCCTTTACAGGGCACAGTTCTTTGTCACGGCCCAAGTCTCTGCTGGTATCCTCTCCGTCCACAAAGCTGCTCACCCTGGAGGAGGCACAGGCACGGACGCAAGCCCAGATCAACTCTCCCATCGTGGCAGACAGTAAATACATTGAAGTGGGAGAAGGCCCTGCAGCTTTACAGGGGAAATTCCACACAGTCATAGACTTTCCATCTGAAAGGTAGAGAGGAGTTTCCTTTCCAGCACGTTACATGTTAAAATTGTTTTTTTCAACTACAGCAATTTAGTCCCCAGGGGACTTGCTTGCCTTGACTGTAAGCGCACATGTGATACTGTATCCAGTTTTCCTCTCCCTTTGGAYTCTGAGGATGCAGCTTGCTTACTTGTCTGGTGGGCTTAGTTTAGCTACGTAGCTTCTGTGCCATTCCCCCCTTTCTAACAAGGTCACCATTAAACATATAAAGCCATGCGGTACGCGRTGTTACTGATGCCTGTACTAGCCATGCGCAGAGAAACACAAACAAGGTAAAATAATCAGAAACATTAGGGTCTTTCAGATTCCAGGACCAAACACCTCTAGCTGGTTCTGCTCAAACAAGTTGGACGGACTCAATGACCCTCAGAACGAAACACAGCGATCGGAGGAGGCTATGTGACTTTACGGAATAAGCAACAGATGATGCTTTGGAATACTTTTTATGGCAGTGCCCTGTTCCTGAGGGAACTGGTACGTCTGCCACCTAAATAATAGCCACCCCTTAGATGCAGTACTGTACAGATCTGGAGTCTTCCCTCATCCGCATTGCATCTGCTTGTTCCGCAGGATTTACCCACAAGACTCTAGGGCTGAGCTGTGAGAATGAAAGCATCCTCAACTATTTGAATGGACTGAATTTCTAAGCTTGCTTTCAGCAGAAATCAGGTAGCGCTAACAAGCAGCAGGAGCCAAACGCAGCTTCCCCTCACAATTTGCTCTATTTTCTCATTCCAGAAAAAGACCGCCCAATAAGATGAAGAAATCGCCAGTTGGCAGCTGGCGTTCCTTCTTCAACCTAGGAAAATCATCCTCCGTGTCCAAACGCAAACTACAGCGCAACCCCAGCGAACCCTCAGAAATGAAAGCCATAGCCCTGGCAGGTAAAGATGCAATTCCAGCTCTCTTAAAAGTCAGGTTTTTCAGGAACGTAGAATTCATGTTTGCAGTGTGCTTTTATCTCCTTCTAGCGTTCAGGCCACGTATAACATCTTCACTTAACTGCTGCCTTTCCTAAACAGATCCCCAGTTAGTTCAAGCATTAGAACAGATCCCCAGTTAGTTCAAGCATTAGAGGTTTGTGCTCTAGCAGGTCCAGCTCTTGTCTCAGGGTAGCTTTTGAAAGACAGATATACAGGCACCACTACAGTAAGCCTCAGAATAATTCCTTCTGACCCTCTTAGGAAATAGGAGCACATTTCTGCTCCATTTGCTGCTCTCAAAAGACACACATTTAAACTCGGTAAAGGCACTTACTCCACAAACTTAGTCACACAGAAAGTTTTACCAGTACAACTAAAGAGGGAATTGGAAAACTTTTTATAGCTGCATCTGATGCATTAGACTTTTCAGCTYCTTGCATATATAATTTGCTGTCTCCTTCCAGATCTAAAACAAACAGCAACAGTTTGTTTTTGCAGTAAAACACACCACAAATCCCTGACGTGGTCCAGTGGGGGCTTTTATGCCAGCTTCTCTCTGGTGCCATTTTCAAATTACAACCGTCATAGTCTTCAGTACAATAAACACATCATATGCCTATACTTTCAGGCCGTCTCCTTGGAGCATTGAAGTTGTAGTTGTTCAGTGCTCATAAAAATCAACTGTGTAAGTGTTTTTCTTCCCCATTTTTAAGGGGTTTTATTTGCCATTACAAACTATCTCAGTCATATCCAGAGTCTGTAGTGAGATGGGGCGGGTAGTTAGTTTCCCAACCTGTCATCTGCACAAGTTACCATTTTGATAAATTACTTTGCCCCGATCTGTAAAAGGAGTATCCAAAACAAAACAAAACAAAAAACAAAAAACAAAAAAAAACACACACCCAAAACAAACCATTCATTCATGTGTAATTGCCTCTAGCCTAGTAGCGCAGAATCGCTGGTTGGAAGTGGCCTCTGTAGGCCATCTCGCCCYGCCTCCCACGCTTAACAGGACTACATCTATCGATACACAGACAGTAAAGCCTATTAACCGTGRCACGAGATAAAGGATTGTGGTTTTGGGTTTTTTTGTTTTTTTGTTTTGTCTTTTTTTTTTTTAAACGGCAAAAGGTTTTGCAAAGTCAAAAAACCCCCCAGCTATTCTCAAGACAGTAGCACTATTGCCAGAAATCTGTTAGTTTCTTCTTGCTACCATTACATAGCCAAATGTACGTCACTTCTGTAGTTCAGCTTTTCATTTTCCCTGTTGCATTTCCTTAGGTGGAAGAGGAGACAGCGGGACTCTTCGCTCAGCTAAAAGTGAAGAATCCCTTACCTCTCTGCATGCTGTCGATGGTAAGACAAAATTGCACCTGTGCTCTCAATGCACATGAATTAGAAAGGCAGTATGACACTACTGACTGCAAATACTCGAGAGAGCAGTCCTGCCTACACACACACACAGTTTAAACATCACAACATCAGRGAGGAAAACATCTTCTGAGACTTAAGGCTGGTGCACACTTAAACTAGTTTTCCTTTATGAGCAGCTTCATTTCAGACTAAATCAGACCAGAATACTGCTTAAARAGAGCTGGAATAAACTCAGTTAACAGTTACCGCTAGCTACGGTACTTTAGTGTTCCCCAGGTGAGCATCTTGCACGTTCCCTTTAAACTAACATCGAGCCGTTGCGTCCTAGACAGTAATATTTGACAGCAACCCTTACATACCTGCTTCTTCCTAGGAGAATCTAAATTGTTTCGACCCCGGAGACCCAGATCCAGCAGCGACGCATTGTCCGCTTCCTTCAACGGAGAGCTTCTAGGAAACATGAATCGCTGCAATTCTTACGACAACCTTCCCCACGATGACAGTGATGGGGACGAAGGGCTAATCCACGTTCCTGCCCTTATTTCTCCTCGATCTGCTGAAGACGTTGACCTGAGCCCACCGGATATCGGAGTCGCTAGCTTGGATTTCGACCCRATGTCTTTTCAGTGCAGCCCGCCCCAAGCCGAGTCGGAGTGCCTGGATAGCAGTACCTCCCTACTGGAGTCAGTTGGCATCAATAAGGAGAAGCCGAGCCTAATTAAGAGGGATTTAGAATCAGGCAGCCAGTCTCAGACACCAGGCAGTGCCACGAGCTCTGAGCCAGTGTCCCCATTCCAAGAGAAGGTGAGTCCCTTCTTCACTCTGGACCTGAGCCCCACTGAAGAGAAGGCCTCCAAACCCCACGCTTTCTCACCTAAGATGGGGCGAAAGCCCATCAGATCTCCACCGCTGACTGCTTCAGAACCCGTCTCCTTTGCGCTGCCCAGCCGCATGTCAGAAGCCCTTGGAGGAGCGCCCATCACATCCAGAAACTCCTCTGCTTCCAACTGGAGCAAAGGGATTGGCATCAGTGAGATCACTAACAGGTCCCCAACCCAGATGTCCTTGCCCCTGAAAAGCAGTGAAACGGGAGCAGGGGAAGGAGCCCACCAAGAGCTACAGCATGCCCAGCTAGTGGCTGCTGGCAAACCAGAGTTGCAAGAAGAAGGGGAGAGACCAATGTCAAGCAGTCAGAATAAGACTGTACCCACTGGACACACACAGCCAGGTACAGTGCATTTTCCTCCATTCTTTCTTTAAGTTCCAAAGGGGACCTGCTCTCAGAAAGAGTCCTTCTCTGCGTGCCTTTTAGGAGAGGGGATTGCCCATCAGTTCTGATCACAAGTGTCTTGCAGGGCTGTGCAGATCAGTAAGGTCTTAATAGAAACCTCTGCCTTCTCCCTACATCACACAAATCTCGGCTATTTGCCATAGCACTTTGTATACCACTTTTTTTTTTCCTCTCATCCTGTCATACATGAAAAATCTATAGCATGTCCTTCTAAATCATTTCAGCCAAAAGACCATCTTAAGACTTTTTTTTTTAATTAAAAATCTGCCAACACTTGAAGAAGGGACCTTTTTGCCCAAAACCTTATGATCAAAATTGTATAAGGGTATCTCATTCTCTTCTACTTACTTCCTACCTCTCTAGAAATGCAAGAGGAACCTTTAGACAATCTCTTGTGTTTTTTTCTTTTTTGTGATGAACTGCTGTGCTATTGAGCAGCGTTTGCATGTGGGACAGAAGATACAGTATTTCGCATCAGAAGGAATTGCCACTGTGAAAGTGTGGAAAGCATCTATTTTTCTATAATAGTCATTAAGGTTAGGTCACTCTCCTTCTTGGGTAACATAAAATCACTCTCTCTCTCAATTTTCCCCCCATTAGGAGCAGTTGCCCTCGACTCCCCCCAGGATCCTGTTCCCGTCAGTTCTGTGTCTCTTATCCCTCCTCCTCCTCCGAAAAACGCAGCGCGCATGCTAGCCCTAGCGTTAGCCGAGTCCGCACAGCAAGCGTCCGCTCAGTCTCAGAAAAGGCCAGGAGATGCTCATTCTGAAAGCACAAATTACGGAGAGGCTGAAGCTGGTGCAGCTCTAGAAAAGCTCCATCTCAGTGCTGGTGCACCAGACAAGCTCCACCTGTATTCTGGTCTGCCTGAGAACCGACTTCACTTCCAGACTGGTGCACCAGTAGAGCAGGATTTTCAAGGTAGCAGCACACCAGGGGAGCAGAACCACCTGCCAGGTGCACCTGGAAGCCGGGACCCCCCACCTCTCCACACTGGCATGCCTGGGGACATGCCTGCTAGCAGAGATGCAGAGCAGGAGCAATCCAACTTCCATCCTGGTAAAGTGGGGGACAAAGATCACTTCCCCTCCCACGCTGGGGACTGGGACCACACACACCACCACCCAGGCGCACTGCCTGACTGGGAACCACCCACAGCAGACTTGTCCGTAGATAAGCCCCATCTCCGCACGTGCATGTCTGTGGACAAGCACCATGTTCCTGTCTGCACAGCTGAGGACAAACTTCAGTCTCCTCCTGTTGTAACTGCTGGGGAGAAAACCGCCCTGGCCTCAATGCTGTATCTAACAACCATCCAGACAACAGCGACCGAGCCTAGCCGTGGGGCAGCGGGTCCACACCCCGCTGCTCCATCCACAGCTGTGGCAGATGTCACTGTTACAGCTGCTCCACGCACACTCACGGCCAGCCAGCCCGCCCCATCGCAGAGGCAAGATCAGTCTGCAACGGGACAAGTGCCAGCTGCCGCTGCAAAAGCATCGAGTAGTTGCAGTCAGGTAAGCACGTGCGCCCTCTCGCCTTGCATGTATTTGCACACACAGTATCTGCGTACAGCTGATTTGTAATTCTAGAACGTTGAGCCCAAGGAGAGCTGGGCTCAAATCCAAACAGGAAGAGGCAGGGAATCCCCTGGTTACTGGAAGCTGCATGTATACAGCAGAGGCACAGCCTTACAGGGAAGCATCACACAATTTCCTAAGTGAAGACATGGGAACATCCTGATCTACTTGCTTGCATTGGTTTTAAGGAGGAGGGGAAAAAATGCGTGTGTGTATGTGTAATATATATATATATATATATATATATATATATATATATATATACACACACACACACACACGCACGCACGCTGGGTTGACTGACACAGGGAATGCTAACTTAGACGTGCTTGAAAATAGTAAGAATTTTTGCATCCCCTTTTCACCACCTGTTCCAATGCTCTTTAATAAAGCGGGTCAGGTTGATGGTGTGCGAGTTGGACATGGAGATGTTCAGTCAGCATCCAGCCACCTGCTGCCAAGGAGACTGGCACAACTGCCTTAGACACTGTTGCCACCTTCAAGGAAGCGGTTTCTGCAGTATTTCGCTCCTTATCTCTGCTCAGCGGGGCAGGCAGCATTCTGAATCCACACGCATTTTCACAGAGACAAGTATAAGCCAAGCAAGCAAAACACTCGGGCCACTGCGTAAGAGTTTTTGACCTGTTCACAGAGAGAGAGGACCACCTCCTCCCCTCTCTGCAGCTTGACACTTGCAGAAGGGACTCTCGGGCTCCTTGGCCGCAGCGGGTGACAGGTCCTGAAAACTCACTCGTGATCTCCCAGAGGCAGCATCTTGCCCTTGCTGTCAAAGGGCGCACACACACACACACACATTCTTTCTTCTACAGCGAGCAGAGCTGGGTCTCCGCAGCAAACAGAAAGCAGGTGTAGGAGAGTCTACACTCGAGTTAGCTGTACAAGCATCTCCGAGGTTGTTGTACAGAGTGGGAGGAAGGTGCTCACCTCTAACTTGCACTGGTTTCTTCCCTGTAGGTACGAGGTGCAACAGCACCTGAAAAGCCACCTGAGYCTGCTCCTGTTTTCATCTCAGAAAGCAATTCTACTATCTGCAGCTCCTCATCCATGCCCGCAGGCCACCAGAGCCATTTGGAAAAGCCTCGGGAGACTAYGAGGGCTCCTCCGTTGCACCTGCGGTCTGAGTCAGTCCCCTCTCACTCCTCCTACAGCTTTACACCCCCCATCCCGCCTGTGAGAACGCTGGAGAGCAAAATTGCTGCTGCCATGCACTCGAACAACGCGGACGCCATCAACAACTCCAATTATCACGCCTTCCTGGCTTCCTCCATGCTGGCCTCCTCAGTGGAGGAAGCTTTGATGCCACCTCCACCACCTCCCCCACCCAAGCACGCTTCCCTGCAGTCCGTGTACGTGCCGCATCCCAAGCCAGAGAGTGTTCCCGAGTCCTCCGGGCCAGACAGCTACCTGCACCACAAGCCAGCTTCCACCCACCAGTACMGGCCGGAGAGCGTTCCTCCTCACATCTCCTACCACAGCAAGCCCGACCAGCACCAAGCCTACCCTCCCAGGTCAGAGACACCCACGTCTATGGGCGCTCGCTACAGCACCTACACAACCCAGGGGAAGAGCACTGCAACGCTCCACTCCAAACCTCGCAGCCGGACGGAGTTCGTGTCCTCCGTGAGCCCGACCGGCCTGCGTAACGCYGGCTACGCGGAGGATGCTCCGCCCTACCCCACCATCCGAAGGGTTCAGTCGCTGCACGTGCCCACACCCGCCGCCTCCGCTATCCGCTCCGTCCCCATTTCACGGACTGAGGTGCCTCCGGACGACGAGCCAGTGTACTGCCCGCGGCCCCTCTATCAGTACAAGCCATATCAGCCCCATTCCGACTACCACGTAACTCAGCTGCAGCCTTACTTTGAGAACGGGCGGGTACATTACCGCTACAGTCCTTACTCCAGCTCTTCCAGTTCCTCCTACTACACCGCTGCTGACGGGAGCTTTTACGACCTGGACCCCTACAGCACCGTGCGGGCCAGGCCGTTCCACCCGCTGCCCAGCCGAGACTTTGCATCCTACGCCTCGCGGCTTCAGAGCAAAGGCCTGTACCGCTATCCTGGCTCGTCYGCCTACCCGCGGGGCGGCCTCATCAGCCACCTGACAGGCAAAGAGCACAGCTTTATCAGCAGAGACGTGCCTCCTGCCCCAGACATCAAACACGCGTACATGTCGTGGGACCTGGAGGACATGGAGAAGTACCGCATGCAGTCTATTCGCCGGGAGAGCCGCACGCGCCAGAAGGTCAAAGGGCCCGTGATGTCCCAGTACGATAACGTGGCCCCTCTGCTGCAGGAGGAACTGGGAGGGCTGGATGTCATTCACTTGCGCAGCAAGTCAGATCCTGGGAAAACTGGCCTCCTCACTGTGGCAGAAGGGAAAGAGGGGAGGTACCCGGCGAAAGCAGCTACGCCCGAGGGGGACGAACGTTACTACGTGCAGCACGCCGAGCCAGAGCTAGACAGAGCCCACTACCACGGGGCCTACGGGAACGGGCAGTCAGAGAAGCCGTCCCTCCCCCAGAAGCAGAGCAGCATCCGCAACAGGAAGCTGCACGAGCCGGGCTGCAACCCAAACGAACACAGGACGCACTTGCAGCAGGAAGCAAGCCACAGGCAGCCTTCCGAACCCAAGAACGGGCCCCCTTATCCCGACTACAGGCCCAAAGGTGGTCCGGAGCCCTCCGAGCCCATCGGTTACCAGCACTCGGGTGGGAAGTACATCCCGGCAAACCAGGAAACCCTGAGACTGAATCACAAGGAGGTGAGGGTAGCRGAGGACAGGCCGGATTTGGAAAGGCCTCGAGCCAGGCCCACCGCTTCCATGGAGAAGCACTCCAGAGACTGCTACAAAGAAGAGGAKCACATCACGTCCCCCATGGCACCACCGCCCAAGCCCGAACGGAGCCACAGCCTCAGAATGCAGCACCCCGAACCGCTGGAGAGGGACTCGGCCCTCCTCTACCCATACCAAACCCTCGGGAAACGCCAAAGCACGATGACTGTGGTGTCCCAGTACGATAATTTGGAGGATTACCATACCATGCCTCAGCACCAAAGAGGGGGCTATGCTGGAGGAGGAGGGGGGTTTGTGCCCCCCGGGTTTTCCCACGTGCACAGTAGAACTTACGCCACGGCCCTGGGCCAGGGGGCCTTCCTCCCAGCGGAGCTGTGTTTGCAGAGGCCGGAAACGGAGGTCCACGTCGAGTGAGCTGGTGTGGGGGGGAAGGAGGGATAGAGTCTAAGCAGCCTCTGCTGGACAGCGGACTGTTTTATTTTTTCAGCGACGGAAAAAAAAACCCTGCCCTGATGAGCAAAGCAAACCCACCTTCAACCCCACCCCTAGCAGCCCACCACTCACTGTTTTTATGTAGTAGAGATTTAGCTTTTTCATGTAGTTTGAGACAACTGGAACGATAGGGCAAGCTGTTGGCRTGCAGAAAGATTAAAGGATAGTCACCAGAGAGGCAGGGCAGAGCTGAAAGATGCTGTTGGGGCAGGGGGGAAGGAAAAGAGGTTTTTCCTTCCCCACATTTGACGCGGGYGGTTACCACTGCTTCCTCTCAACGCCTCCATAGTCCTGTGCATGATGGACTGTGCATGCAGCTGTTCTCCTTGTAAATCCCACGTGTAGTTAGTTGCCCTTCCTCGGGAGGGTCTCAGTGACATACCTTGGAGGAACCACTGTTCTGCCCACCCCCTTTGAGGTTACGCAGCAAAAGYGGGCTAAAAGCTGGGGGGAAAAGACTTTCCAAGTATTTTCTCCTAGATAAATGCCAAGGTCCTGCCTCTCCCTGGAAAGTTATTGCTTAGGCACAGTGGATCCACTTGAACTGCTCTGAAGGGTCAGAGCCTGTTCTGACTTCACCTGGTAGAACAGGCATTGAAGCAACTTTGAAATACAGCGCACTTTTTTTTTTTTTTTAATTGCTTGCTTAACAAGCTGCTTCCAACTACAAGAAATCAAATTACTTCAAATTTCTGTATTGTAAGTGGAGGGCAGCTATAGAAGCTAAGTAGGGCAGGTCTGCATTTCTCATACCCAAAGGAGAAAAAAAAAAAAAAAAAAAAAAAAAAAAAAACACACAAACCACCTTGGGGAAAACCCACCCCTTTTACTCAAAAAAAAAAAAAAAAAAAAACACCACACACACACGCACGCACTTGGGAACAGCACACCCGTTTCATGCCAATTCCTCTTCACTGCAAGGCTGTCTAACTAATACCACATTGTGGCTGGCCAGATGGCATCATTTCTGTACAAAAAAAAAATCACTATAGCATTATGTCCAGCTTGTAAATTGAAGCACAACTTACCAGCTGGGAACGACTGTGTAAGTGCCGAGTTACCTGCATGACCAGATACTTGCCCTAGGCCAGATCCTGCTGCTCTTAGATCAGGGAATGCTCCTATCGACCTTAAACCGAAGGCTCTGCAGGACCCGGCTTTCTGTAACCTTCTAGTTCTGTGCTGGCCAGGGAACCCCCGTGAAGTTKTGGCACATACAGAGTAGTGACATGCTGCCTGTGCGCTGTGGTATAGTATTGCCTCCYGTATTGCAAGCGTAGATCATACCAGTATTCAGTTCGCAGCAGGGACAAAAGGCCAGTGCACTCCTTATAATACACTACTAATGTTGTCCTAGGTATTTAAAAGCTTTCTGCATTGCAAAAGCAGCCAGGCAGCAGCTCATCCGCAGCCGCTCAGACTTCCCAGAAGTCACACTGCCCCCTATAAAGCACACCCACCTCACCGGACAGGGCTTGCAAGCAATACTTGAGATTTAGGAGTTTTTACGTGCTCACTGAGAAATACACCCAGGCCATTCCTGTTCTGTTTGGTTGAAGAACTTCTCTACCTGTTTTGAATCTCTGATGTCTTATTAATCTGGAGGTCCTGCAGTTAGCACACAGCTGTGAAAGCTGAGGGGAACTTAGAGCAGATGCTTTTTTGAACAAATATTTCATGGCTGTTCTGGGGCTTTTAAATCATAAGGAAAAAACTGCTTCTAGTAGCTAACCAGGCTTTACCTGTTTGCTGCTTTTAACCTTGTAGCCTTGTCTGGGGCTGTTCCAGTAGCAGAACCTCATGGTCCTGCTTTACTGTGCAATGCTGTTGTTTCAAGCATTTTGTTCAGAAGAGTTGTTCTCACACGTTACGGAAATAAACCTGGCAGTCAGAAAACACAAAGCACTGTGATCCAGGTTGCCACAAGCCCCTTGTGACTAGTTACCAGGTAGAGGGGTTTGTTTCTTGGTGGGGTTTTTGTAATGTTTTTAAGGAAAAAAAAAGATATATATATATATATATATATATATATTATATATATATAGAAAGGGGGCCATAGGTGAGCCACACTGTGGGCCACCCTGTCTCCACTGCTAGCTAATTCCTTCAAGGCTGAACGATCCACGTTCCTAGGTGCAAGCTAGCCAAGGGAGCCTGGTTTAAGTACACGCTCTCAACAGAGGCGTGGGGGGGTTGGGGTTTTGGGTTTTTTTTCCTCCCTCTTTTTTAGAGCTACCACTAGTCCCCCACCATCGTAGCACAGTCTCCCCACCGCTGCTCATTACCTGCAAAGGTCTCCGGTCGAGGCAGGGACACGCGTTTGGTTCAGACTATTTGGGATTCAGGTAACGAGAGGTGTAGGTCAAACCTCTCTCTCCATGAAAGCCTTAACTCCCCACTCCTGCTCCCCAGCAACTCTCTTCCTCCTTAACCTCTGTTTTGGCCTTACGCTAACCAGGAGTATCCTCCTACGAGGGGGCTGAACTCAGCTCCCACTAACTGTAAATGCCTCTCTGGATTTTTCTGCTCAAAGCCACCGTCTCCCTCTAGGTATCAGGCGCCATCCCTGGACGATTTCTGTTCCCGAGTCRTTTGCTACCACCGCCCGAGCCTGGGCTCTTCAGCTCACTGCGTTGTACGAAGTGCCAGGTGCTAAGCACCCTCTCCCTCCCACCTCATGGGAGACAAAAGCTTTCAGCACCTCTCAGAAGTAGCTCCCAGAGGTGCACATCTAGATGGCTGCTACAAACAGCCTTCCCTAGAGGACAAGAAGGTCTCCATTAAAAATAATGCTACTAAACAGTCCTTCTTTCTCCCACCCCTCTGGGCACAGTCACATCAGCATGTACTTTGAGGGCTGCAAGCTCTCCAGGARCACCCGAACTAACTTCTGTACACCAGCGTTGGGCCACAAGTACAAAACTCCCAAGGTCGAGGCATCAGCTTTTCCTAAGCAGGAACCCAGCCGCGCACCCTTCCCTCAGCGTTGCCGCTGCCCACAGCTTGGGCACTAGTACGATTCGGCCTTCATCCCCACGTCCACCCCATGAAAGCCATATAGTGAACTATGCAGTTCCGCTCTTGCACTGTGGTCAATCTGATGCTCGCTAGCAAGACAGTTTTCCCATCCCCATTGATCGATTTTCGAGCTAAGGCAGAATCGCAGCTGAGGAGAAGGGGCACCGTGCGTCAGAGCAGGGAGGGGAGCTTACACCGGATGACTAAAGGTGCACGATACGGAGGAGAGTCAGGCGCTCAGTTCTTCACATCCTAGTGGAGAAACAGGAARAAGCAGGGGGACAGCAAGGCAAATAATACTCAACTGCAAGTCCAGTTCCGCTCAGGTTAAGTAATCTATTGCCTAACCTCCCAGCAAGAGGACAAGCAGCTATACTTTCAAATAATTCCCTTTTACTTGCCAAAAGCTATCTGCATTTTAAATTGCTGCTTCCTAAGTTTCCACCTGAATTTCTTCCTACCACATGTAAGATTTAGGGTCCAATAACGTACTCCAGCTCTGGATTTCCACCTCCACCTTGGACCAGAACATGTATGACATTTGTTGGAGACGGGAGAGTGCAGATGTTAGGCGAGTAAGTAGGACCTAGCCCCTATAAAGTCTTAAAGCATTAATTTACAATTTTTAAAGAGTCTTATCAGGTGAAATCTATATGCACATTTGACCAACACCCACAACTTTGTGCCTACGTCTTTCCAGAGATCCTCACTTTACGTTCGTCACTTGGAGGGGGTCAGTAAGGATTGCACAGCAATAGTAAGTTGCTGCACGAAACTAAAACCAACTTGAAAACATGTTGTTCCTCTTTAAGCCAGAAGGGACAGAGCCTCGCGTGTCCTCTGCCATTCATTCATCAGCACGTTGACGGGGCSCTGGCTGGAGCAACGTGTTCCGTCTTGGGAAGTCTGGATGAGATTGTTTTACTTTCTTTAGCTAGAGGCGGCTTAGGCACGCAGCTCTTCTCCAAAACCTCGTGCTACAGCAATCCAGCGCCGAAAGGCACGGTCTGGTTCAAACGCACACGCGGCGTACCTTTGTGTGCAGTCTGGCCTTGTCCAGTTTGGTGGGGGGTGGGGGGAAAAGGGTTGTTTTGCAGTTCATTTTCCTGCTGTAGAAGACTTGATTTTTCTTTCCCTGAGCCGCATGAGAGAAGTGTCCCAGAAAGTCTTGGGTTACCTCCAGAGTTCCCTTCACTTTAATTTATATAGTGTCTTTTTTTTTTGTGAACTGGTGTAAAATGTATATGCCGACAAGCTCATGTATTTTTATGTAAATATTTTTTGTGGTTTCCCCACTGCCCTTCTCTGTAAATATTTAGAATTCTCATTCTTCTCACCTTGTATGATGCAGATGTGGTTTTGTTTCTGTTTTTTATTTGTACTGTAATGCAACAATCCAGACTGAGGTGTCTTGTGGTATTAAAACAAAAGCAACGGTCCCACTGAGCCCACACTCAGATGTACAACTTGACAGCATTAATCAAGCCAGGTTAAAAACGATTCCTTTGTGTTCGTGTGCGTTTGTGCCTCTGCTGCATTAATCAACAGTATATTAAAAACTTGGGAGGGGGGTATGGGGGAGAGGGACAGTTTGGGGGGGGGGGGGGGGAATACCCACTGCTCACAACCAAGGCAGAAGTTACTTGGCCTTCCTAGTCTCCCTTTCTCCTCGCCTAGAACGACAGCGCAAGGAGAAACGCGGCGGCACCCGCACCGAAGGCGGGGGGCAGATGAAGTTCAGACTAASAGATGGCACCGGCCGCCTCGGCCTTCAGAGCAGGCCAGGGAGGCATTTTGGCGCCACAGGAATATTGTTTGTAGTTAATTAATAGCAGAAGATGATTAGAAGGAATTAATCTGATCTGCTGCTTTTAAACACTGTAAGAAGGTCTTTTAGTAAACTACTTACTGGTTGAAAGGGCCGCTACCAGCTGTATTCCCCAGCTCTAAAACCAGCCCAACAGCCCGGTCCTTGGACAACAAGTTAACTCCTTCACTCGCCACGCTGAGCCCGTACGGGGCTGTCCATCACCGCGTACCTCCCTCGAGCAGCGGGCCTGGAGAACCCTTCACGCGAGCGCAGAGGGGCTAAGCCTGGAGTTAGGGCTGTGAACATGGACGCAGCCTGCAGCGTGTATGCAGCATCCTCGCGCTGTTCACTGGGCGCTGCCAGACGTGGTTTCTAACAGAGCTCTACGTCACCTTGGGAGTCCGGGCATTAACACCACCTACATCCGTCTGACAAAAATACTAGGGAGAGGGAGGGTACTGCAAGACTSTAGACTGTTAACCTAAGAAACCGGGCCCTTAGGGGAAAGGGTGTTCCTGCCGACAGGCACGCTCTCCTTGCTTGTCTCTGTCCGGTTGTGTCCAAAGCCCTTGCGCTCTCCCCGTCCTCCACTCCCAGATCCTCACTTCACACTTCAGGTCCACTTACTAGCGCACACCGTGCTCTGCTTCGCTAGAAGAAAACTCCCTTCCAACCACCGGCCGCAGCAAGCCGAGCAACCCGACCGCCTCTGCTTTCCACCAGGCACAGGGAGTCTCTGCTGCTCCAGGACAGCACAGAAGGGACGGGAGGACGTCAGGTTGCTGCACAAACCAAGTACCATGCTATGTTTCAAGACGAGCAAAACCTTGAGCTCCCCCTAGGGATTCATGTTTCTGGGTGTAGAGATCTCCACTCCCTCTTCTTCCTCCCCTCCTGCGCATTTGCTAACAGACACCCTGTCTGATAAGGTGTTTTGTGGCAGCACAGCCAACTTCCCGCAAGCTACATTCACTGGCAACAGATCGGGCCCACGATTAAACAGATCGGAGCAGATTCAGAGACCTGAACCTGCTGCCTCAAGGAGCGTCCCAAGAACTCGCGTAGCATCTCCCACCCRCTTTGGCCTAAAGCGCTTCTGAACAGCGCCCTGCTTTCCCAGCCCCCGGGACACTGCCTTCGGTAGCACCCTCAACTTCGCATCGCCAGCGCGGAAGGCAGCAGCCGGGGGGTTTCACCGCGCGTCGCGGGAGGACTCGGCGGGCACGAGCAATGCTAAGGGCCGTATTCAGCCGCATAGCCTCGCTTCTCTTCACTTTCAKATTTAAAAAGAAAAAACACAGAACAAGCAAACAGAAAAATAAAATGAAGACACTAGTCTTCTTCCTGACAGCCCTTCTCAGGTCGTACACTCCTGGCAGAGATTAATTTACAGAATAGATTAAAATAATAAATCTCGCAAATTTATAATTAAGGTGTCTAAGGACCAGTAAAACCATACTCATTAATTTTCCTGAAGAACTRTCTCCACCAGGTAGCGCTGTTAAACCACATTTGCCCTTAAAAACCAGCATTTTAGACCTTTTAAAAGGACTATGTTCCATTCTAGTAGCTTCTGTGTTCGGGTCTCCTGTTCCCACTATCTACAGTAGATTTAAAAAATATATWAAGTAAAAAATCCAATCGAACAGTCAGTGCTCCAGCAGGATACACGCAGCCTCCACGTTAACYGGAGGCYGAGCACCTGCTCTGGGCAGATCCTYCCCCCAGGGTGGTGGCAGAGCAGCCGCCCTGCTGCTTCTGTCCCTGCGACCGGACCGGGACCGGCAGGCAGGCAGCGCTGCCGAYGGGGGCTGCTGGAGCCCCTCGCGAGCAGGCCTCAGCCCAAGCCTGGCACAGCAGCACGAGGTGGCAGGAAGGATGGAACAGRTCATGTTTATCCCTTGGGATTTTGCCCTGTGGAGCTTCCAAGCTCCACCCCACCCAACCTCTCAATTCACCAGTTCTACAAATTACAGAGCACGAAAGTGAAGATGCTTYCTGCAAATGGCATCCATTAAGTAAGGCAGCTTTAATTTCACTCCGCATTGCATCAAGTCTTCCTCTACTTGTCTACGTGCTACAGGACAACCCATTCCTTAAGTCTGTCACGAGCATCTTGATCCCCAAGAAGGTTCAGATCTGCTAATCCCTCCTTGGCCCAGGGGGCCAAAATAAGTCATCAGCCTCCACACAGACACCCTTGACTTGAGACACCAAGTGTTTTGGGGCTTAACTAGCAGCCAAGACAGGCTTCTTATAAGGTTTCTGCCTCACCACCTGTCTGAGGGTCTCCTCCTGCCCAACGCAGGCCTCCTYCAGGCTCATGGTTGAGCTGGTGTCCAATCCGTCCTGTCTGTACGTCCTGCCTGACTGAATTCGCCATGGCCAAGTACAGTCAGCAAGGCTGCCTTCTACTTGCACTAAGAAAAAGCAGCATCACACCTTTATAAATACCAAAGACAACAGGAAGGAGCAAGATGCCCCATACGAAAGGGCTGCTAACCTTAGCAGCAGTTGCATATTCAGAAAGATGCAACGTTCGCAAGAAGCATGTGACATCTCCAAAAGGGGAGCAGGTTGCAGAAGGGGCAAGGGAAGGTTCTCAAGTAAAAGCGACTTCATCCATTTTTCAAATAGCTAAGAAGCTAGAGAAGAATATTTGACTCTAGCAAGTGCTGGAACTTTATGCATTATTCAAACATCGTGAATGTTTGAAGACGGGAGACCTGGAAAGCTTCAATGAGAACAAGTCAGCTGGCAGGTTTCCAGAGAGGAAGCGTGGGTGATCTATGTCATCTAAACCGAGGTGGCGGCTGGGATGGTTTTCGTAGCGTCTAACTAAGGTCTGTACCTCGGCACTGTGCAGCAGCCCCATTTTCCCTCTGCTCCTAGACTACGCAGAGAGCGAGCTCCATGCGTATCTAGGGAGAAACTATTCCTGACCCACAAGCATTAAACACAGCTGAAAAGCAAACTAACACACAGAAGCGCAGTAGTGAAGGGGTAATGCAGCAAATCCATGACAGCTATGCAGGTGAAACCTAGTCTCCTCTTCCTCCAAATCAACATTTGCCCTCTAGGTTAGAGGGTCAATAGGAATATTCTAGGAGAACTTTTATTCTGTAGCACTTCAAATTTAAATTCAAATAYAGGAGTTTTAAAGAGTACCAGACAGGGCCAGGATTTCAGACAGGCAGGCAGCCAGCCAGCAGAAATACCTATACAGACCAGGACTTGCTCTAGAGGACTGAAAGACATYGGCCTTGCTCCCTCTCCTCTCCATCACGTGCTTGCCTTTCACAGGTTTTATTTTATTAGTATTTTTTTTTTCAGGTCATTTTTATTTGCTTGTCTCATGGGGATTTTCATAACCGCCTCACTTAGGTGCAAAACAAAAGGTGCTTTGGTTTCTTTTCTCTGAATCCACCAATTTCCACAAGCTTTTCTCCCCCTATCTAGCCCCAAAACGATGGGGGCTAGAGCATGATCTCTCCTGCAGCAGAAGTGCCACCTCCAGGAGAGAAGCGTGCCCAAGAAAATGAGTATTTTCCCACTTGATCACAGAGACACTAACATGCTAGCTATCAAGGTGTCCCCAGTACYGGCAAAGCGAAGGCTTCTTACTATCAACGCGCGGTGAAGTGACTTGCTAGCTGTGTTCCTCAGCAAACGTTAGCAATTCAGAGTACCGAAGGTACGTTCACTTGCTACAGAGCAACCCAGGGATTTTTGTAATAGAGCAAGAGAAATAACCTCATCTAACCTATTTCCCATTTTCTTTTCCAAAAGAGGCTCTTGCACAATGTTTACAAAGGTCCATTTTTTAAAAAGGACAAAGTATTTTCTCGGTCCTCCACGTGGCTTCAAAGGCTAGAACAAAACATTTCAGCAGAACTCCTGAATCCACAAGCTTTTCCCTTCGCCCTTGGGGATTGTTTTAGGCTACTCCGTAGCGCCCACCATCTCCGCTCCGTAGGGAGGAGACCGAAGTCTGAGCCAGCTTCCACAGCAACGGGGCACCACCTCAAACCACTGCTGCTTTTGCGCAGCAGCAACTCTCCAGCATTTGTTCAGATGCACTTTCTGGGTACCCGACAGGAGAAGACTGCAACTTTTCCCCAGGCCTTACCACAGCCTAAGTGCTCCCAGACAGCACAACCTGGAYGTTCACAGCACAGACATATAGCTCGTAGGGGCTTCAAAAGAGACCAATCTGCTCCACAAGGGAAGGATTTATTGCTTGTGGTCTTGAACCGACTAAACCGATAGTCCCAAATTTCATTAATGTGCATTAAATCAGCGCTCTCGTACTCAACAGCTGCTTGATGTATTCTTATCCCATGCATCACCTGACAGCTGGGCCTCTCTCTCCTTGAGCTTGCTCCTCAGACTACTCCCCAATAAGGGAACACCTCAAGCCCAGCTGAACGTGCAGGCAGCCACGTCGCCAAAAAGGTGAACGGTTACACAGAGGTTTCTCAGCCCCCGCAGCACCCACCTCTTCCCCTGCCCGCACTGCTACTGGTGAGTGCTGGCGTTCAGGTCCCTAACAGTAATTGGAAGTCGGATAAATCCCCACCAAGATTTAGCTACTAGTCAACAGTCATCTGGCCTAGAGCCACCAAGCCTGTATCCATGCTGGAAAATAACCCAGCAATACAGACTCAAGTCTTCCGCTCTACCCACTACACCAAGCTATAAATGATTTGCTGGTTCAATTACATTGTCTGCTCAGTTCTTTCAAGGATGAAGTCAGTGGCAAATGTTTTCTGCGCAGGGAAATCCATTACGGATATTTCCCAGGATACAAGCTGCACAAGCCAGCTCAGTTTCCTCATGGGAAGAAACAAGAGAAGAAAGGTGCAAGGAAACGTGATAGCCTATCCTTTTCAGTGCCTTTTAAACTTCCTTTTTCACCCTCATCTGCTCTAGCCATATCAAATCCCACCCAAACCCCCTGCCACAATTGCTGCTGAACATGAAACCCTGCCAGCTGCTAGGGCAGGCAGTGGCATAGCTGCTGTCTTTCTGCTGAGCTGCGAGCCCGACTGTGCTCCTGACTGTCTCATTGCAAATCACAGACAGCCTTCCAAACTGAGTTAAGAAGAAATAAGTGCAGTATACAGTAAGAGCACTGGGAATTATMAATCCACCAAGGAAACTTCAAGAATAAAGAATTACAAGAGAATGACACCTCTCCCAAGGCTTTTCTAGCAGCAATAAGCCTTTCAACTGCACAGGACAAAGGGGCATAGATTAAACTTGCTTTGTATGTCAGATGGGGCAAACAGCTCATCAAATTCAGCCCTGTCAGTGCATTACAGGGGCTCATGGAGAACTGGAACATGCAGCCAGCACGCACTGAAGAACCTTTCCAAGGGCTTGCCCCACCCATGGGACAAGGGCAGCAGTGGCTCAACAGCATCAGCCTATGCACGAGTTCTGCTCTTTGCATCTATTTCTGGTCACCCATAGGGGAAAGTATAAACCTATACCAAATGCCAAAGAGAAAAGCTTCAGTGATGATAAAACGAGAGACCTGGTCACCACGTTCACCTGAGATGGAGGAAAGCAGAAAWAAGATCCAGGCTTCAGAAGCAGTTTGCAAGTCCTAGTTTGGGGGTCCAAGCTAAGCTAAAAAAAAGGCCAAACCCCGCCTTTCTTTCAAGCTAATTCTACACTGCCTTTACATCCATGGACTGAGATGACCCATGACTTGGTTCTAGGACAAGGTAGACTCAGGGATATGCTCATCAGTCAGACTGCTGAGAACCCAGCCTCAACTACCCAGTGCTGATAGGATGACCGGATATATCCGCCCTGCGTTCCYGCTGCACACTGCAACGGGTCAGCTTTCGTCCCCCGAGCAGAGGGTAACAGCTCAGGCACCTTGCAGGGACACGGCACGGCTTCGCACCTCTGTCACTGTAGCTCATGCTGCTCGGGGCTGACAGAGGCACTATGTGGAGGCTCAACACGATCGCAAACACGTTACGGGCAGCGTCTCACCCTCCCCTGGCGTTTCTCCAGCTGACGAGGCTGTCCGCAGGAGGAGGACAGCCCCTGCCAGCCAGGGTTGCCTAAGTAACCGAGCGCAGGCTCCAGCGTGGAGCGCTGGGAATGCAACAAGCACCTCATGGAGGACTTGAGCAAGGCTAAGCTCACGAGCGTAAGGAGACAGGCTGGACACCACCGCAGACCCRCTGCAGGTCCTTGCCACTGAGTTGCTGCTCTGTCATCTTCCCTTCTCCCTTTCCATAAAACACACACACACCACACCCCGATAGCAGCAGTGGATTATAATTTCTTACAGAAAATTGTTTTTGTTAGAATTCACATACACAAAGATACTCAAACTTTAAGACCCTCCACTGGCATTAAAGGAACAGAACTACTGCCTGGCCCAGCCTGGCACAGCGAGGAAGGTAACGTCACCAAAGGAGACAAATTCAGAGCAGATTCTTCTTTATCCCAGTTGAGGTTTCCCAGTTGAGGTTTTCCAGAAAAAGTTGCATTATGGTGTGCCACTTTCCCAAACACCGTTTAYCCCATGGGAACTCTTCTCCAGTCAAACAGGGCTCACGGCTCTCAGGGCTACCCAAAAGATAGGTTCAAGCGCATGGCTTGCCATAATAGGACGGAAAAGCAATCTGCTCTCGTATCAGCTGGTTAGGGGGCAGTTATCTTAGGCCGGTCTGAGCTGCAGTTGCTGCTTCCAGTGTCTATATAGACTGCCCAAGATAAGGGTACATTTATACAGCAGCAAGAATAACAAAGTCCTCCCCTAAGTACTATCATACCACACACTGATAAACCTAAATGTGCGCAGAGCCACTTCTTTCACTGCAAGCCCCATAAATGTCTTTTAGCAGGGAGTTCCACTGACTTCAGGATTAAATATATATATTTTATATTAAAAAAAAAAAAAACTTGGATCCATTTAAAATTACATTTTAAGTTCTGGGTCATTTCTGTTTTGCTTTTGTTTTCTACCATTCTTCCTGGCTCAGGGATGTGACATTTCAGTAACAGACCTGGTTCTGCTGACACRGAGATAGTTTCCACACTGTGGCCTTTTAAAAGGTAGGAGTCAGGACCAGCCTTCCTGCATCTCAATACACAAGCCCTCCAGTTTTCCCTAAGACAGCAGCAGAGCTGCAGCCAGTCCAAGGAGGAAAGGGCAGGAGCCCTGGCACGCACATGCCGCTACACTCTCATTATCACAGCCGCAACATGCTGCCAAATTGGARGGGTATTTTTAGACTGGAGAAAGAACCCAGGGATTTATTAGAGGCTTATTAACAGGAAAGTAACACTAGTACTAGCAGCAATCCCATGTTTCTCCCCTCATTATACAAATGGGGTTTATTTTCTCTCCTGCTGTAGCTCTTTCAGAAATGGAAATTGGTGCTGCCCAGYCACTACTGCAAGGGCTCGGGCAGGGGGCACCGAACAGGGAACCGAGCCTCGGTGCAAGCGTGACGTTACGCACACCAGCGACGATCAGGGAAGACTCACAGACCGCCCGCCCTTCCCCGGAGTACCCTGCTCTCCAGAGACCTGTTTGCATGTGGATGCTCACGGCAGTTAATCTGAATAAGATTTGGATAGATAAACTGAATTAAACCCCCGTGTGGACACATTTACCCGGAATTAAAAGCAGGCTTCGTTTAATTTAGCTTTGAAGTAAACAATCAAATTAAGGCTGCTTTAATTCCAAATAAGAGCATCCATGCTACAGGCCAGTGCAGTTTAATCCACTTTAAATTCATGCTGTTAGTTAATTTGGATTAATTTTCACCCAAGTGTCCCTGTCTAAACAAGCTTGAAGCAAGACTACAGAACAGCCTCCTTGAGCTACTTCCACCAGATGATTTGAAGGCATCTGACACGGCTCCAGCTTCAACAACCAGCAGGATCAGGCAAGTTGRGGGAACAATTTTAGCTCCTTTTGTGATCAAAATTAGGACTTGTTTTGCCCCTTTCAGCTAATTTGTATTTGGTAAAAAAAAACACAAATACAAATGTACATAAATATGCGAGAGATTTTGCCCTTTCCATTAGAAAGGTGGGGAGGGAGATCAAGAAAAATAAAGCAAAAAAACCTGCACAGAAATATTAACAGCTCTTATGTTTTACGTCTCAGCACATCTCATCCTATTCCCCCTTATAAGCGGTAACCTGAGTTTAGATAAGCAGCTAGACTGAAAATTTGGAGGGCACAGTTTTTAGGGGTCTGACCTCCAGCTGCATTAGTCCTGGGGTTCCCTACCCACAACACGGCAGACCTGCACCTTAGCAGGGAAAAGTMCTTTCCCTCAGCTGAACGGAAGCCCCAAAGATAAGTTCAGACCAATTTTAAGAAACTAAGCAACTGGGAAAAAAGGAAGAAGCCCTAATAGCATCCCTGTTGCACAGGAGAGCAAATTTTAATCAGGCTTCAGAGAAGCAATACGGGAGCTCTGCTTTGAAGCAGAAAACCACAAGAAACCAGGCTTCACTGCTCCTGCTACTCACAGAGCAGCTTGTTCGGAAGCTACTGTCATATATCATGTGCAAATCCTAATTACACATAGAACTAGTTTATAAACAGTGATTAAGTTTGAGCCTACACTAGAAACTTATAGTTAATGAACTTGTCCAACTTTTCAACCAWTGTAGCTAAATGATCACTTATTTCCTAGCATAAACAAGGCCATAGGTTAAGCACAACCATTCCATCAAGTACAAGCAGGGAAAAAATGCCACACATGCCTATTAGTGTCTGAGCTAAGAGAATAATTAGCTTTACCTTCTTCTGTTCAGAAATGGTTTGGAGCAACTTAGAGTTTTCTCRAATTTATTTACGATGGAAAATTTGCACAATTACTCCTGCAAATAATTAGTTATTGATCTGGAAGTTGCTCAGGGAAAAGCACTCATAAGTAAAACCAACCCATTATTCAAGCAAGATCTGTYGTTTGGGGATTTGTGTCACTGGAGCCACATTTTGGTCTACTACTCACTAAGCATAACTCTTCAAATTAGATTTCTGAATGGGGTGGGGAAGGAAAGTGTTTGAAGTTCCTTTTGCAAAGAGAGACAAACTTTTTCCTCCTCCCTTAYAGTGAAGGTTTTTTCCCGTATTTGCTTAAAAGGTTTCTTCCTGGCAAAAATTTAGCCATTTCATGAATATTCATGGGAGCATTTTCCCAGCATTTGATTGTTTCTAACCAACATAACAGCAGTAAGAGAGACCTTCATTTCCTCCTGAACCTGCCGAGCACAGGGACAACTTCAGACACACATCCCCATTTTCAAAAGCATTTTAGTGCCCTCTGATTTTGAGTTCAGATTGTATTTAGCCACTCCCAGAAAAAACTACCAGACTTTCAGTCTGCAGTAATTATAAAGAAAAAAAAAAGAGAAAGAAAGAAAAGCAACAACTAAACAAATTAGGTGTCAAACTTCAGAGGCTTTATGCTTCCCTGGGCTTTGTCCAAAATGAGCTGCCAGTATCTGCTCTAATAGCTTTTAGAGCAAAAAAAAAAAAAAAAAAAAGTGTGTGGGGAGGGTGAAACAGCCTCTCTATAGACAGACGTGGTAGTGGTGCTCCACATCTGCACACACATCTGGGAGACCGATAGTGCTCACACACCAGCCAAGCCCACACAGGTGAACGGCTCTAAGGCAGTAGCCAAGGAAATCAGCTCAGACTGACRTGATTGCTAATGCCAGAGCAGCCTAGAAACACGACGTCCTGCCCTCCGAGCACCTCGGTGCACCACCAGAGCAAGAGCGCGAGCGGCCCAGCACAAAGCCTACCACAAAGGCTTCTCCCCAAGTTACAAAAGGGAAACAAAGATCAGAGGTCTCCAAAGATCCACATCGGACCCACGCTTCGGGACAAGGGAGGAAAACCGCAGCTCCAGGCGATCACGTTTGCCCTAAGCATCCGGGAGGCTGAAGGCTTCCAGTCTGCAGAGGGAGTGGACTAATTCTCCAACTCACTAAGCTTTGCATCAAAAAGTCTAACAACAGGCAGACTGACCTCTCGCACGCCCTCGCGCCCCGATCTGTGGCGACGCAAGAAACACAGGCCAGCAGGAGACAAGCACTCTGCCCCGTGCCACATTTTAATAGCAATGAGCTCTGGATCTAGCRACCTGAAAGTCAGCCCACAGTCTGCTCCAGAGTCTCTCTCTGCATGGTCTATGTGATAATGATAGMGCACAGCTTTCCTTACTGCGTATCTAATGTTAAAAGTTGTCTGAGCACACATGCTACAGCAGCAGTGGACACACTAGTCCAGCTGCATTGACAGCCCTCCCACAATATTTAAGTGAATATTGCTTTTATGAAGCTACCAGGTACAGCTCTCTCCTGCCTGTCTGGGGTCTCATGATTTTAAGTGCTACCTCATCTCCTTCATGTCCTATTTTCCTGCCTATCCCCCATCTATCTTGCAGCCTTTCTTCAAATACACGCAACAAAAACCTCTAGAAACTTTAGCTTGTCCTGCTCCAAGCCTGAGAAATATTAGCGTGAAGGGTATCTTTGGAAATTACTCAGCCCAAAACCAGAAAGCATTTGTGCTAACAAACGCTACTACAGCCCTTAAGGATTCAACTTCCCTCCCTTGCATGACTGCATCGCCATTCTTAGCATCAAAACCAGCATTMGTACTTACCCTGTGCAAGAATTCATACAAATCAGTATTACTGTGCCATGACTGGGTCAAAAGAAATCGAGACACGAGAATATCTATTTGGACAAGTATGTTGTCAGTGGGATGTGGACTTAGCTCAGCGTTGGGGTACTACAGGTCCCAAGTTGCACCTCTGCTGATCAGGAGTCACAGAACAGCCCTATCCTTCCCTGCCTGCTATTCACACTACCTGCTGGATGCTCTTGGTTGAGTCACCGTATCTTTATGCCTCTGCTGACTATCAGGGATTAGACCATCACTGACAAGTGTGGCTGTACGTATGCCAATGCTAGATGATGCTCATCTCTGCTGTGCAGAAAAAGCAGCAACTCTAAACACAGATTTGGAGAGCAGATAGCATGAAACCAAAAATCTGTGTTTCACAAATCCAAACAGTGTTTCACAAGCAATTTATCCTCACATTAGAACAAGCCCAGAAACTGAACTTCAAAGAAATACAGAACTAGCATATTAATAGGTGCCTATTGAACTTCTGTATAATTAGTAACATCTTACAAGGTGCCTTTATATAAGTTAGGTAAGTACTATTAGCTCTGTTATACAGCTGGGGGAACTGGGACACAAACGTCCCCAAGGCCACAAGATGACCTGCAGCAGGGTAAGGCTACAGGGCCTTAATAGCACTCAGGGCTCAAGATTCCCTGTGCAATGCCCTAACACCAAGCCACCTCAGCTCTTACAGGATTAATGCTTTATTTCAATATCAATTCATCAAGGAAAAAAAATCCCACCCTGAACAGAGGAATATTGATTACTCAGTAATTCTCACCATAGCTGCTGCAAAAAGGCCCAGTAACTTTTAAAAAGTCATGATGCCCTAAGCACCCATCACAATCACCTGGTACAAGCTCTCACGCTGAGCAAGATAATCACAGTTCGTCACCAGCATCTAACAGGGCAGATCACAAGGCCAGACTTCCAGATCCAGAGTTCCCTGTGTGGTCAGCTAACAGCAAGAAGCAACTACCATAGCACTCTACTGCTACAYTTTGCACTTCCCACAGCCCAGAACTGACACCAAAGTTGAGTAATATCCCGGATGCTATATAGTGAGGTGATACTTCATAATCTTTAATACACTTCTAAAACATGCTCTACTGAATTCCCCACTAAATTAAATGGGCTCATTGCCTCACAATCAAAGTAGATAGCTGGAACTGCTACAAAATTACACTGCTGCTCTGCCCCAGATAAGCTCATCACCAGTGAATTCTTCCACCCTTTTTCATATTAACACCCTCCATCATAATAAGGATTCGTACCCACTGCCAAAACTCAATTTACACTATTTACTTTAATGACTTCATTTGTCATCTTAGCATGTGTATCTACCTCTGGGACTGTAGCCCCGCCAGTCTGCCAGAAGGTCTCATTTACAGTTTGCTCTTTCATTATTATTTTTAAAGATTAAAATTGCTTCCATTTCAAGGCAAACAGTCTGGGAACTCCCACAGCCCAGAGGACATCAAGAAACACTAATACATTTGATCAATACGCTTTAGCGTTACATACATCTCAACTCCAACTGACTCTCCCCCTCCACACCACTCCACTGCACCATCAATCTATTTCCATCACCTTCCACTTTGTTATTCCTTTTAATCTTTGGAAGAGATTCACCCTGGTTATGACATTTAAATATTACCATAACACTTCAAGTTGTGGGAGGAATTTTAACTCTGTATATATTTTTAAGAGGAAGAARAGCACGGTAATTTCCTTCCCCAGTGCATCACTTCATTTGCCTGTTCTAAGTTACATTTTTTTAATCTCCCAGCTCGACTACTCCTGAGAGGTGTATTCCTTCCTATTAGATTATATTTTTCTCTTATGGTGTGCCTCCAATCCTGACATGCCCAGTAAAATTCAATGTTAATTAAGTCATTTAAATAGGTTAGGGAAGAGCATAATACTTCATGTTTCATTATACTGCATGTTATGCGGAAACAGCATTACGCAAACTGCAAGAACTGGAGCTAGGGGAAAGCTCCAAAATGCACAGCCAGCCTCCAACCCAGAACACCACGATCTGCCACTCAAAGTAAGGAGAGAGGCGGCACCGGGTGTTTGAGAAGTTACTTGTGTCTGTCTATGGTATCTCAACAGCCCATCCCTCAGCCTGTGCGCAAGCTCCTTTAGAAGGAGATATTGTAAGCCATTTTCTTGCTCCTCAGTAACCACTCCATCCATTTGCCTCCTCCTGCCTTAATCTCCATCGACTGACTGGGACAAAGTGCRGTTTACCGACGCACCCCGTGCAACCAGCAGTGGCCACTCCTCGCCATTTCCACTTTATATATAAACATTACAAGGCATTTGCTAAACATCAGTTGCAAACTCCAGTACAAAAGGTAAACCAGAACAGACAAATTAATTGCTAGGAAAGGTTGGAGGAGACAGGCACCAAACTTTGAATCACAGCACGATCAAGTCCTTCAATATTTAAAAAGCTCCTTTTTCTCAGTCTGACAGCAACCTCTTTTAACCCCAAAAGGCAAAGTTTGAACTCCAACAGTAAAAATACCTTAACATCAAAGTTCTTTCAAAGTTGCTGTGCATCYATCTCACTTTTTGCAGCCAATATAAGAAAGAAGACAGGTTTTGTTTTCCTTGTACTGCAAGCATTCATCTCAAGTAAGCCCCAACAAACATTACAGCAAAAACCTTTATATATTCCTTTAGTGATTCCTAGTATACCCATGTTTTTTTCAGAAGCCCTTTCAGTGAATAAACTGGTCCCAAACTATAATCATTTTTRTATACAGAGATATCTATGCTCAAGACATCTTCTAAATAGATTTAAGCAGGAATTCAAGAAAAAAACAACTTCTCCATACATATTTGAGTCTAATACAAATCTAGGTGTTCTCTACGTGAAAACACGCTTCAGAACTCTCATCAGCATTTATGTATACAGCTAAAACAATACTCTTAACCTGCTCCCAGATGATACATAGTGGTAACAATACTATTTTACAGGTAATGCATGAAAGAATGTTACTCACTGGTAGACAATCAAGTTCCTGATACGTAGGGAGAAAACTGAAGACATTACAGGCAGGCGGGGCTCGATTCCTTCTAGCGCGGCCCTGGATGATCACACATGGACAGGAGTAGCAGGAGGGCTGGGGAAAAAAAACAATTGACAACATTAGACCAACAAGAACGTGCARAAGATCTGCGAGCCCTGTCCAAGATCATGTGCTAACACAGAAGCGAYACAGTACCAGACCCATTGGGAACAACAGTAGATATTACCAAAAAGATGTAAACGTTTTAGAGGACGTGTGCAAACACACTAACCGGTAGCTTTTGGACCCAGTGCTTCCCCCACTCCCCTATTTTTTGCGTCCTTTTTTCACATTGTCTATGGAGGACTAGCATTACCATGCTCTGTTTGCCAGAGCACAGACTGGCTGGTGGCTGTGTAGTTCACTCCAGCCTGAGAGTGAAAAGCATAGCACTAAAGAAACAGTAACAGAGCTAAATATAGCCAGGGGAGCACACACGTAAAAGGAAAAATTCTACATTTATTATAACACTCTTCTGTGCAAGCCAAGCTCCCAATTTTGAGATCTGCTCATAACCTATAGGTGTGGCTGCCTTCCCCTAACAGGGCTATGTGTCTGTAGTAGCTGTTTTCTAAAGAAAGACAGGGAAATTTTTATTAAAACAGTAAATTCTAAAAGCCAYAAAATTTGCCTGTGAAGCAGGGAAGAGCATCTACAGACTATTTTACTGGTGGGGAAACTGAGGCACAGACCAGCACAGTCATTCCAGCAAAGCTCTAAAAGAGCCTGGGGGCTTGGAAAGGACCCAAAGCTGTGGTTTTCAAGGGGCAAGCGGGAGGGAACCTCATATAACCTGAAGTCTTCCTATGATTTAAAAACCTAGGATGGAAGTTTTGTCTCAGCAGGTATATCAGCTCTCTGATATATCCGGTCTCTCAGCTCCCTGGTCTCTTTAACATGGGGGTAAAGCCTCTTTCTGATAGACACGAACCGCTTGTGCTCAGCGGATTCTGACACCTACTCTAACCRTCGAGAGGAATATTTGTAGTCACAGCAGGTAAACGAGCTGTGGACAGGGAACACAACTAATTTAATAGCATGAATTATTTACAGGTACATTCAGGAAAGCCATCTTGCTACACAGCAGTCCCAGCAGCAGGGATTATTAATTTATAACTCAACTACAGCTACATTAAACAGAACGATGCTTCCATAAAGCCTTAACTGTGGAGGCACACAGAAAATACTGCCCAGCCCATCCAGAGAGTACAGCCAGGTTCCCTAAYGCCTCAGCCATTAGCCAAAGATCGATTACTTCTCTCGGGCAACGGAATAACGTCCGTTAGCCTCCTCATCCTGCATCTAGATTTGCCCATTTGTCTGCTGCACCCACACCAAGCAATACATCCTAAAGCAGGATTCAGCTCTGCATTAGCTTCCAAAATAGCATCGGATTCCTTACTTACAGGACAGCAGTGTCAATAAACCTCTCCCCCGCCCCCAACAAGCAAAACTCTTAAAAAGATAACAGGGAACCTCCCTGCAAAGATCTGATAGGAGAGAGAGGAAGAGACACACACCTAAGGGAACACAAGGAGAAGTATTTGGTGGTGGAGACAGACTAGGAGTACTTGAGATCTGATGAGGAGCAATGGAATATATGGAGGAAGGAAGGGAATTGCAAACAGCTGAGCAGAAAGTCAAAGATAAAGAAACAGAGTACAGAGCACAGCCAGCAAAGGAGCCTACAAAAGGAGAGTCAGAKGGGAAGTCACTGGTATGGAGAATTCAGGCAGAAGGAGCAAAGGAAACAAGGGAGAAAGACAGATCCAATTTCCCTCTGGAAGGGGAAATGTARATGTTAAATCTGGAGGGAGAAACTTGGACAGCAACAAGGACTCTGAAGACTGGATCTGGATATAGCTCCGGAGCCAGAGGCAAGGTAGAGACAAGACCGAGCAGGGGGCAGCGAGAGGTGCTCTGTGCTTCACAGCACAACTTGGCAGCTTTAGACAGAGTCTTGTAGAAGTCATATTTACAACGACAGCGACCTGCGTCACATCGTACAAGCCCAACACATGGCTTTAGAGACTCCGTTCCTTAGCTCAGYTCCTGGCCAGAGACTTTGTATTCATAAATCCTGCTCCTGTSTGTTCTACCATCTGCAAAGAAAGCCAAGTTGCCACTCTCTATGCAGGCATTTTCCCAGCATGCTATTTATCCTGATAAACATGCTGATGGCTGGAGTGCCTGCATCTTCACATGTCTTACTCACCCAATAAATGGCTGATGCAGCAAATTAATCTTCATACAGCAGGAACTCAATTCCCATTAATGACTAGAAACCTTTCATACTGCACTGTGATCAACTTGAAATAATTTCATAAAGCAAAAATCTCATGGCAGAGCTGGCTCTGCTGTTAACTCTTTCCTGAAGATCAGAGGACTGGAAAGGGCAGGTTGAACTGGAATTCTCTGACCTTCTCGGTAATTTCAAAGGCAGTTGTTTTCAGGAAGTGCCAAACACCTCTCCCCTGAGTGAAGGAAAAGCATTCYATCAGGACCTAAAGTCCATTCCCTTAGTGCACAGAGAAGGATTTATTCTTACTGCCCCAGCGTGGATGTGTAATGAACCAGGTGTCTGCAATTGCTAATGCTACCTGCCCCTAAACTGGCAGGGGGAACACCTCCTCACTAGAAATACTGGAAAAGCAGAAAGGTTAATGATCTCAGCAGGGATTTCCCCCATGTCAGAGACTTCAGCAGTATGAAAGGCAGCTTCACACTGAATCATCAAGTATCTGGAGTAGGACAATAGGACAGACAGACAGGCACAGGAGACATATGGCAGAGAAAGGGCCTTTGAAAGGTGCTGCCCTTCTGGTACCAGGGGAAAAAAAAAAAAAATCTTCAAGACATTTTAATGCCAATTAAACCAAGATATGAGCAAGGACCTACTCGAGCAAGGACCTACTCGTCACCAGGTGCTTTTATCAGGCATGCTGCATGGCATGCAGGCATCTGCCTGAGGTTCGCAGGAGCAGGGATCACACAGGCCCCCCAGGGTGAACCGCTTACTCCAGGCCTCAGCTCCCCCAGCCAGCGGGGCCACCAAAGGCAAGCAGGCCAGGTGTGCTCAGCAAAGGGCCGCAGCTGGGTAYGGGCAACACCTCGTTAGCTCTTCAGGCCAGGCACTTCTTTGTTCCTGCAGCACCTCAACAGCCACTTCTAATTAATACTTTCTGTGCTCTCACAGCCCTAGGCAGAGGTTGGGGAAGAGGTCAGAGAGCTTAGTGGAAGCATGAGTCTCGGAGCAGGAATACCACTATGGGTTCCCCCTGGAAAGCTGCTTTGAGGCCTTAATCCCATTATCTGACTGATCTGTACTTCAGTTTCTCCACCTTTAACCCACGTGAAATACTTCAAGACACACTGAAGAGCACATTAGACATAAGTAACRTTGTCGCTGCATGCTGTGCCTGTGGCATACTCCAAGGAGCACAGAGTCTACCAGCTCTGGGACAGGGCAAAAGGGGCTTTGGGGCCAGCAAGTTAGTATTGCTAGCACACACCACAAGCACAGAGTATAACTGTACTCCACATTTTAATGCGAGGAGCAGGAGTCACTTAGCAAGCCAAGAAGCATCTGTGCAACTACTATAACCAGTAGGTTACACAGTTATCTGCACCATCACTGGATACCCCAAGAACAAAATAAGCACTCCTCAGAGGCTTGAAACCTCAGAAAGAAACTTTTTTTCCCCCTCTCTCTCTCTATAGACTATTAAAAGCACACCATACAGACTCCTTCCACCTTTCCTTACCTCCTTTCTCATCCTTGGCTGTTGCTCTTTTTCCTTGAAGGAGTGGGATAGAAGGAGGCACCAAACTCTCCTTCAGAAGTGCACCAAAAACCCAAAGCAGCAAGCTGAGCAGAAGAGGAGTCACAGAGCAGGAGCACATCATGTTCAACAGAAGATTTCATTGCCACAGAGCTCCAGCCCAGCCAAAGCTGCTTTCACTTCAAGGCAAACCCCCAAAATCAGCTCTCATCAGTGCAGCTAGAAAAACACACTCAGAAACCCTCTGTTCTCAAATTTCTTGTACTTCTCATCACAGAAAAACAACAAAAAGCAACCCAACACTTCCTACACCTTCCTCCTCAGCAGCAATCAGCAGCTTAAGAGAGTCCTCCTGAGTGCCTGGGGAGGGGAACAAGGTCCACCTGCCAACAAAGCCACAGGCCTCCTACTTGCCCCTTAATGGCCTGGCTGTGCTGCTGGGGAGTTAGAGCTGAAATCCTCCTGAAATAATGCAGTGGGATTTCTGATAATATTAGGAGAATATCAACCTCATTCCTAGCATCTCAGAAAGAAGTGAGCTTTTTACATATTCCTCGTTTGCCCATAAAAGTATGCACTGAGAATTCTCTTTTCTTCTTCTTTTTTTTTCTTCTTCTTTTTTTTTCTTCTTTTTTTTCCTCCTAATTTTTCCCCTTGGTGGGGGACAAGGAAGGAAACAAAGCCGTACTACTTCTGAGTTCTTGTTCAAAGTGTAATGTAAACTTGTAAATTATTTTTTAATGAAAATGTTCACTTAGGAAAAAGGTAATTCTCTTCTCTTTCAGGGAAAAAWKGKTTYMWTWAAAAAAAATAAAAAAGAAAGGTAAAAGAGTACTCTTCACTAAGAAGCCAGACTCTCTTCTTGAATTTTACTGAGTAGCATACCAGCCACACAAACAAATTTTCAGTTATTCTCCTCAGTGCCTGCACTTGCAACAGGAAAGTTTCCTGATGATATTTTTTTGTCTACCAGCAGTATGGCAAAAGCACCAATATTTTATATCGCATGACGGACTAACTCATTTTTCTCCTYTCCTCTGACATCTGTCTTTTAAAAGCATATGCACTTAGAGCTGATGCTCTATTAGGAAATATATGTATATATGTATATGTATGTATATTTCTGGCATATAATCTTTATTTTGGATTTACAGTCACACTTTCAAGACCTAGCCTTGGTCAAAATTCATCTGAGGTGTTCTGCCTTATTCAGCTAAGGACCCTGAACTGTGATCCCAGCCACTGTGATTCCTGCAGTATTGCCAAAGAGGAATTTGGCTTAGGGAATTACTTTATCATCTTTACCATTCTTACAGCAGCTATGCAGATGGTAGCTACTACCTGSAAAAGCAGCTATGCAAAGGTAGCCATGACCTAGAAGAGTCTGTAGTTTAGACAGATGCTAGGAGAAGGTAAGTAAGCAAATCATCCACCGTTGGACGACATTAACAGAATTCTTGTGTCAAGCCAATACAACTATGTCAGACTGTCTCAGGACTACTGGATTTGCAAGTGGCAGGATACTTCACCGCACTCATCTGCCATGGAAACAAAGAGCAGTAGRAGCATTACGCAGGAGACAAAAGATGGGAAAGGTCAGGTTAAACATCATGAAGTGGCTAATGCATCAGTTCTTGAGCTGCAGTGAGTGTGCTGGCTGTTCCTGCTTGTCTCYAGCTGTGAAATAGCTTAGAATAAATCCCTAAAACTGCATTTCCATGTACACTCTTGCAGCAGTAGCCAAAGCGGTAGCACGTGACTGGCAAGAGCAGGGGAGGTAAAGCTCCAGGATGAGGAAACAATCTCTGTCTGCAATCTTTGGATCTAGTTTGTTATATCTTTTGCTTAATTTAAGGTCCTTACTTAACAYTGCAGGGCTCAAAGCCACTTTACAAGGGAGTTTGGTCACTAGCATTTTACGTATGAATGTAGTATAAACGTGCTCCACCCAAGGCAGAAACCTCTATCCATTCAGAGCTGTGTCAGAAGAGGGGAGAGATCCTGCCCCAAAGCATTTACAATGTGTACAGGTTGCCACATAGGGAAAATGGGATTCTGCAGAGCCTTGCAATGTATCAGAGGGCATAAGAACATTTTCTGCTCCTTCAATTGCTAAGCAGGGTTTAAACCTGGTAGGGTTGTTAATATTACATGGCAGTCCTTGCTYCTTCTCGCCCTCAGGACTGCACGGCTGCAAGGTGAGCTGTCCTTAAAATGGAGAAGGTAACAAGGACCACCAGCTTCCAGAAGATATGGAGCAGCAGCTCCCCCCGACTCAGCCAAACTGCAAGAGTTATGTGAGAGTTTAGGAGCCGAGCACTTGACACCATGAAAATCCAAAGCCTGTGGATGAAATAGTCTGATTTATCTTATTAAAGACAAAGGTTCATGTCGCATTTCCAAATCCCTTTGGTTTCAGTTTTCCTTATTATGAATACTTTTGAATACRTCCCTATGCCAGGAGACTTGTGGATGTCAAACTCCCAAGCACATGCTGCGCTAATTTTCAGTCACACAATGGACATTTGCCACAAGATTCAGCAGACCTCTATCCTGGTATATCTGAGGATCCTAGATCCTGGCAAACTGCCCCAGATTTCTCTTTTACTCACTTTGCTGAGGAAACAGAAAACACATCTTGGTTTTGCCACTGAATCACCACACGTTTAAGTTTAAAAACTAACCCAGAAGAGTTTCTATAAATTTACAAGTTCAGAACTTCCTTCAGAGCCACGTCTCTGACTGGGACACCTATAACCTTTTTATCAGCAACTTCCTTATTCCTTTTGTCTGTAAGTGTGGAGCTGACAGCACAATARTCCTTGCAATGTGCTGCTCCATCAGCTTCTGAAATGATCTCCCTCACCAGTGACTGAAGTTCYCCCAGCAGCTCATTATCACCTCTCCCAGTTGTGTGACCCACATCAAAAGGGTTTCCTGAGGCTTTGACAACAATCCACCTGCTTCCAAGGGAAAGCTGTTGCAAGCTTTTTTGTATGAAATTATTTAAGGGTGTTGAAATAGAATTTGCTCACAGGTGGAAAAGGCAGAAACTCCAGTTTCACATCCTACCATCCACAGCAGATGATACCTGCAGTCAATGGAGAAGAGACTACACCGCCCTCCTCCACCTGAAGTTAGGACCACCCTGAAAAGACTCAAATCCTTTGACTCCTCCAACTGGCTAGGAGTCCTCCAGGTGCATTTTCATCCCCTCACAAATTCAGGTTGCAAGGAAGGTACAGAGTAAACTCAGGAACCTCATGTACATCTGTGATGCTGTACACAAGTTGGCACTTTCAGCTTAGAAAACAGGCTCTCGAAAGATGTTCCAGTRTATGCATCAGGATGGTGACGGAGACAGACTTCAGTGACAGATGAGACTGTAATCTGTGTAAACACAAGGGAGCCCTAATCTTGCTTGTAAAGACACTAGTCTGCTACTGGTGTGAAGCTACAGCAGTYCGTGCTTTGCTTTGGACTGATCAGACAACTACATATCCAGGGTCTAGAATGAGCTGGAAATACATGCTGCTGCCGCATCGCAGAGCCTGAGAAAGCTGGACATGCCCTCCTCGTCCTCACACACAGAAATGGCAATCCCTCCTTTGACTGTAAATTTGACAGAGCCTTATAGAACAGCTTAACACAGGGAAAGCTGATTGCCCTGAAAGGTGCTTACAAAGCACTGTATGAAGTGGGAATGTGAGCAGGCCTGTCCGCACTCTGACAGACCTTCATCATTGCTGGTCATCTTTGCGACTAATGTGCCCCTTTTAACATTCACTCTGGAGCACTGGCTACAGAGCAGAGAGAAAACGTGTACAAGCATGTGTGCATGACAGTCTGTGTGCACACACAAGCAGATCTGGACRTGTTCGTACCTCAGATAGCATGGCAACAGGAAACTATGCCCTTCACACCRTGTGTTAATGGTCATTCCACACAGCATATTGCTATGCAAAACCCAAGGGGGCTGCACATGGCATCTGTCTAACTCCTAGCGAATGTTGCTTCAGGCAGCTGTTCAGGGGAGATAATTAAAGATGGTCTCCAAATCCATAAATCAGAGAGAGAAAGACCTTGAAAAGAGTAGCAAAAAGAACAATAAAAGACTTTAAAAATATGCCCTGTGCTGTATAATACCCAGATAGGTTCTTTCCAGACACAATTGTGTTTCAGAAACAGCATGCTGACACTCTGCAAGTTACCTGGGAATCCAAGTGGGGAGGGAGGCATTTAATCTCCGGGTGTTTGTGTGGCTTTGAGTGCTTTGCTTTGCTGTTGAATCATAGCCCTTCTTTCCTGCATGGCCTGCCAGGAAAAAAGCAGACAACGACTGCTCCCCAAGGAAAAGCTGTCGCGCTGAGGGGATGTGACTGGCTATGAAAAAATACCATGGGAGAGAGCAGCATAGAGATTTTTTGTCATAGTCCAGATCCACAAGGAAGAAGCTTAAGCAGTAACAATGTTCCACTAATGCATTTTTTTCAAGTATTAGCATTTTACCAGCATCAATAAAGCCACAGAATAGTCTTGACAGGTAGATATCCCATTTTACAGAACAGGAGAAACTGAGACACAAGATGGTAAAGGTCAATACATGAGGAAGCATCTGCTCCACTAACTTCACAAGCGGGTGCCTCCCTGATATGAGGCAGCACCATGTTCATTCATAAGTGGCATCCTGAGGTTGCAGCAGAGCTCTGTGGCCTCTCTGCTAATTTACAACCCCATGCACCAACTGCTTGGTAGATCACGGCTCAGACTGACCAGCTGCATCAAGCAGCTGATGTCCCAMGGCAAGGGAAGCCCCTGTTTTCCCAAGAATCTCAGATTGAATGTGGGTGGCCTGGAGTCTAAGACGTGCTGGAATTGATCACCTCTAAAAAGGGGGCGTATAGAGCTGTCTTGCTTTGAGTACTCCCGTCAGGTAGGCACTTTTGCAAGCTTTAGACCGAATGAGCTCCCAAAGTCAGTCAGAGCTCCGCAAGGATGAATTTTCAGAATTTTGTCTGCTGGCAGCTGCTCTGGTTGCCCCACAATGCAAGGGGGGCAAGTGAGGGAAAGGTCCATGCAGTCCTCAGCCATGGGTATCAGGCTCTGGAGAGCAGTTAGTGAAACTGGTTGACCCAGGAACTTGCTCTCCCAGGAGATTCAGTGAACACTGCTTCTAAGCACAATGCTCTCATTCACATTTTTTTTTTCTCAAGACTTCCTAACCTGCTCTCTCACAGTGGAGAGCTGGTAAATTTTTTTTGTTAACTATTTCCTACTTCAGTTTCCATGGAAAATAGAAAGTCACATGCACCATTCCCACAAGATCTCAGAAGCGCCTCTGGTCTAACAATCCTATTGGCCCTTAACAAATGTGGCCAGAAAAAAAATGAGCAAGATGCAAAATAGGGACTTCAAGCCCATCTGCTCAAGTTCATTCTGGGCAGCAAAGTGACATACAATGTCAGCTAAAAAAAATTTTTTACAAAATAGTAAAGGAGAAGATGTCAAACCCTTTAAAAGTAATAAAAGGCTAAAAATTTTTCATAGGTGTTTAGATGGGTCCACACTGAGGTATACTTTAACAAAAAAGGGCAAAACCAGGTATTAATACTCTACATTACCTGAATACTTTTGGGAAGTATATATATGTATGTATATATTGTGATTTAAAACATCTGACCATGTTCTTCTGTAGTGTCAGCCCTAGGAAGACAGAGCCCTCTATTTATGGCCAAAGAAATTATTCCTTCCTCTTGTGAACAAAGATACTGCCTTTTGGGTTCTGAAAATAATGGCTTACCTTTGAAGATAGTAGTGTTTCTATACACTTATTTATTAAAATCATTGCTCATGGTTTCAAAGGTTTGGGTCAGGGTCCCAGCTGTGACACTAGTACCTGTCCTTTCTAAAGCCTAATCTAGTTTTCCCCCAGAGGCTTCTGCTAGCTCTCATATAGCGTACAACCCATTAGAAAGACACTTGATAGCATCTGAACTCCTAGAAGCAGGCCCTTCAGTGCCTAAAGAAGGGGCGAGAAAGTTCAGAAGTAGGAAGTCTGTTTTGCATTCTCAGCAAAGCCATTCATCTGAAGACTGGGATTTTCAGTATCTTTGTGTCTCAGCTTCCCAACCTATAAAACACCTGTGAATGCATCTAACTGCTTGCCCAAAGACGATGGCAATGGGAAATTAAAATATAARTAATGTTTGCAAACTATTATGTGATTCTTTTCTTTGCAGACATCTATTCAAGGCTTCATTACTCTGTTCTAGGCTAAAATCAGCTCTCTTTTTAGTAGTTCCTGCCCAACAACATTTGCCCTATGCCCTGTAAAGCACAGAGGGTGGCAGAGCTTCACGTTCCAAGAATGAGAACAAAAGCAGAAAAGATGCCAAGTTTTGAGTAGCTGCAGGTTAGATGAGGCCRTTTTAAAAATAAAAGCTCCTGCTGTACTGTGCATCAGGCAGAGTGAAGCGTGGGCCTTTTCTGGGGACAGATTCTGTGGAGTCTATCTGGAATCAAAGCAGAATTCTTAATGAATCAAAAGTGCAGCACTCTAAATTTAGATGCACTACTAGCGCTTTTAAAATTTAAGTGCATCTATAGCCATGGGGTGTCTAAAAATTCATTCGCAGTGCTTGCTCCCAGCAGGCCAAATCYGAATTCCATTGAAGCCAGTGGCAAAACTGCCATTGATTTCAATAGGCCCAGTACTTGATTCACTTTTCCTTTCCCTGCCCCGGTTTGGTTGCCCATTGACTAGACTGCTATGTATGCCTACATGAGATAGTRTGCATTTGTTGATACTTGTAATTCCATTTTCTGCTTTAGCCTTTCTGGCAGGAAAGAAGAAAGTTTAGAGCTTGCATGGTAGCTGGTTGAGTGAGACAGCAAAATACACAGCAGGTCAAATAGTTAGTGTAAATCCAAAGGAGATACCCATTTTTTCGATGTCAGATCTGTTAGTCCAATACGCTTTGTCTGACTTGCAAGACAGGCTTCTCAACTGCACTCCAGCTACGTTTGTATCAAATGTGCCATGTATCACCCCTAATAATCATTCAGATAGAACCTGCGATTTGCCTGGCAAACCTCTTTCTGCTTATAATATGCTGATCTCTATGGGATGTGAATCAATGAGGACTGTAGATTAAAGGCAGTATTGCAATCCGTAGCACGATGGTTATACGTGAGGGTTGCTYATATCAAACCCAAACAGAAATTTACTGCGTATTCAACAAAAGGCTTGATTTATAAATGTTTCACCTGAAAAGAATCCGCCCACTTTAAAATCAAGCACACAGACAATTTTCCAGTGCCAAGGATGATCAAAGAGGATTGCCTGGTTGCAACTCCCCCACAATAAGCCCATCAAATTCAAAAGGGAATAGAGCTCACACTTTTTCAAGGGGTAAATTACGTTTCCGTTTCTGTCATTTATCTTTTATTCCAATTATGCACATTATGTGATAGGCAAGGAACAAAAACTGTTATTTACTCTTCCATATAGAATCAAGAGAGGTGCATTTCTTGCAGTGTTAAGAAACTATGACCTCACCTGTGCCTGCCAAAAGCAGCCCACGACACTTGTTAAGACCGTAGCATTTGGACATGGCCAACACGTAACAACGGAGATTTGCCCTGAGACACAGTGCAACAGCCCATTTAAAAACAGCATGCCTTTGGAGATAAACCAAACTTTTCCAAAGACCAGCAATAAATGGATTCAGTGTTTTGTCTGGGGCCTACCTCTAGCAAGACGATAAATATGGGTGTGAGGGGAAAAACAGGAGCTGGTGGATGGTGTGTTCTGGGACAGACAGGTAGCTGAGCTTAGCCAAGTAAACTCCCTCTCCTTCCTCATAAGGTCAAGAGACTCACACTCATACATGAATAAAATATAAACCAAACAGCTGTCAGTCACCGCTGGGCTTATCTGTTAGAGTCACCTCTTTCTGCCAACAGCCTAGTTCTATTTTTATTGAGCAAATACTTTCACACCTCAGCTTCCACGTGTGTGCCCACTTCATTTTTTGTTCACACCTAGCTTACTCTTAACACCTCTCAAGGACCTTGCAGATAGGCGTGAAAGGATTCCTCCTTTGGACAGCCATGTGCTTGATAGGAAAGGGGAAAACAAATGGGAACCAGAGTTGCTGTCAGCACATACAGTTATAGAGGGGGGACCAGAGAGGCCCCTTTAGTTCTGGCTTGATTTTACAAGTGGCAAGGGAGTGTATCTTCACTTCTTCACAACTGCTGTCCAGCTTCTCTCTTCCCACTTTCTAAACAGTTTGGAGTTGAAGCTATTTAAGAAGGGCATCCTCTGAGCCAGGGGCTATATCTTTTGTATTTAGTTCATCCAAGCTGTACCTTTCCAGCAATCGTCTGTATTCTACTATACTGTGAGCACAACCTTCCAGCAAGGCGTCAGTGCTGCCAGCCACTGATACATGAGCAACTGTCCTAGGAACTGAGTTTAAGGCTCACAGTCCCAAACTAGCAATTTAATTTCTGAACGATCTTTCCTGCATTGCCGAATGTGCTGAAGATTCACTGTGTAATCACTAGGGCCACAGAGGGCCAGATTGTATCAAGTCATCCTAGTCTTTAGGACTGCCTTACAAGACACAGCTTGGTATCACTCCTATCCTGCAACCATTGCTACAGCTTCAGTCAGCTGTGTTCAAAGGGTGGCTACTCACCCAAGCATGGTCTTGGAAATATTCCTAAAGCATCCAAGCAACAATCAGGTATGAAACACGAATCCTCTTGAATTCAGTTTAGAGTCTTTCCAGCAATTTCCTCCTTCATCTTTGGATCACACACTATTTAGAGAAAGAGGATCATATATTTAATTGGGACAGAAATAAATGTCTCTGCCAAATATAATCTGACTTTAAAGAATGATCCTAGTGCTTAAAATCAGTTCTCCCCTTCCACCATGGTTATTAATAGCACAGGTGCAAAATAAATCAGACACTTTTCCTGGGATGAACCATGCCAGTGGAGGGTTGGCCAGTCAGTACCATGTATGCTGTGCTCTTGAAGGGTATCTGGATGCCTGCAGATCAGAATGTCGTGTACAAATGTTTTGCTGAGTCCAATCTGGCTGGGATTTACCACTTCGAAGAATAAACCCTTCCTAAAATTAAACGTCGATCTTCCTAATTTTTTATTTATCGATCTTCTTTTTTGTGCTTTGTGTGCATTGAGCAGTCAAAAAGACCTCTTCTCTTTGGCATTTTTAAGGTAGTGGCCACCCAGCACACAAGATTATTTACCGTAAAGTTCACTTACTAAAATTACTTATACAGGAATAAAACATTTATGAGGTAGGTCTCTGTTTCACAATCATTTTACAAACTCTGTAACCTGGAAGATATTGTTAGATTAGTAAATAGACAGAGGAATGATTTAGTGAAAAGGAAAGTATGTAGCAAATCCCCTTTGATTCTGAAAAAACAAGGCCTTGATACTGTAAAAGAAAAATAAATTCATCCTTGCTACATTTCATAGKCTATACAAGAAATGAATCATTGAATTGGTCTGGATCGGGGAGACGCTGCTTCTGTCAAGTCAGAACTAAACCAGGACAAATTTAGAACATATCTTCAATAATAAAAAAAAAAAAAACCCAGTGATTCAGAGAACACAGAATACTTGCTGGTAGTTGATGGACAACTGCAGGTTAAGGTCCTCTTTGCTTTCAATATTGAAGTTTAAAAAGATTAAGTTGTTTTCCTCATTGTTTCTTCAAGTCAGACATCTCTGCCTCCCTCAGTCTTCCTGAAAAAAATAACAATATTGAAACAAAAGGCACGAGAAATTTTTAAGACTACTCTTTCTTGAACTTCCACTTCCCATTTTCCCTGAGGGAATGTTGCTAGTAGGGAACAAATCCCTCACAACGTCAAAGATGAGGCAATTTTGGTTCCTAATTCTTCTTTCCTCTTCCACGGAGAGTGAGACCAAAATTTTCAGATGCGACTGACTGGTCATCATTCTGGAAATCCAGTCTGATGCACCTCMAATGAGCCTGAGTTTCCTAAGGCACTGGAGCAGTTCTCCCCTAGTTCACTAGAGCACGAATCTCACTCATAGTTACTGAACCCACTCTGTATTCAGATTCTACTCTCCCTCATGCAGAGCAACATCAGCTAAAGTGTTCTCATTTTTTTATTTTCCCACAATTCTGTTCTTTCATATTAGCTGTAATGGGTTGGGGGGGAACTTTCTTTGAAATGTATTCATTCATTGAATGTTTCCAACAAGGCTACATTTTTCATGGTCTTTATTTGGATCAATCATGTTAAAGAGCTGATGTTGCATTATTTAATCTCTGACAGGCATAGAATTAAGATGCAGGTTTATTCACTTACAGAAAATGGCAGACTAGAATTAGATGATCATTTCAGGGGCTGAACTTACCTACCAAGATAGCTTTTTTTTTTTTTTTTTTTTTTTTCCCAAGTAGCAAATATTAACATTTTTGCTGTATTTTTTCCCTTGGGATCTAATGGCAAGAGAGTGGCATTTATTAGAATCTAGAGTGAGTTCTTGGAAAAATCATCCTGTTCTTTTCTTCTGTGCAAACAACTTATAACTGAAAACGCAGTACCAAACAGGGCTCTGCCAGTCTTGGTACTAACATAATAGAAAGCACCCTAGGTAGCGTACACTTACACATGAATTTAAAGGACTTATGCTTGAGGACAAATCAGATTGTCTGCTGTAGACTACAGCCTTGTCTGGCTTCAGACAGTTCTATAAAGCTATGCTGATTTACAATAGCCAGGACATTTCCTCCTGCAACTTAAATTTTCCACATACAAAGCACGGTGCTCTTAAAGCTCTGTTATCAAAAGGCCAGAATTCAATACCACAGACTCCAAGAACAGCGTTATTTCATGGAGGAGTCCAGGATGTCAGTGAAAATTCACCCTGGGTCAGGGAGTCCAGGGCATGTATTAGGCCAAATCCTCTATAATTTCAGTTTAAATATCTCAACAATGAATAAAGCAACTACCTCATGGCCCTGCAGCGTGCTGARTCTCCACTTGGCTGGATTAAAATACTCGAGTGTTGAAATTTTCATCACCTTATGAGTTGCACATCAGATTCTTAATGTGCCAAGAAGGGTAACAGACCTCAGAGAGTAAGTGCTGCRACGGGAAATGACAAGGTTATCCAGGGGTCCCATCACTTCATTTTGAGCTCCTTCTGAGTGATCTATCACTGCAGGCCCCTAATTACCCACTTCCTTGAGACGGCCAGGATCTGTGTCACCCAGCTGGCCCCTGGCAGCACTGCACACCGAGAGATGTGGTCTGACGGGGGGAAGCAAGGTCCCTGTGGGGGGAACAGGGTCAAAAGACCACAGTCCAAGTAAGTCCTGCTGATGTGTTTTGGAAGCAGTGATTCACTTGCCCAACTTCTTCTCTATTTGCCTCCTTCAAAGCCCTCACTCCTCCCTGCCATGACGCTTTTGGCAATTTTGGGAGTGAAATTCTCAGTAGAAATTCTATGTGAGGAAATTTGCCAGATGAACGTGTCATTCAAAACCAATACATCCCCATAAAAAAAAATCTTAGGTCACTCTGAATCTGCACTTTCCAAATAAAAACCGTTTAACAGAAAGTACGCTCTGCTTTTTCTTCTCCTCAAGATGCCTTTCATAAGGAGCAACGTGCCCTGGTAATGAGTGGGTTAATAAGCAGCTATACAAGTTCTTCTCCTCTATAGCTGAATTATCCACAATCAAGGCAACAACCTGTTTTTCAGCACGGATTTTATCTTCCTACTCAGGAGGTCACAGATTGGCAGCCTTGTTTTAATGAGCTGTGTCCTGTGAATTTCACAGTCACTTCAAGTCTAATAAGGGAACCCACAGGGGTAGTGTTTTCAATTTGCTCCTCTTTCCTGGAGAGTTTGTACCATACATCACATGTAGCARTTCACAGCTGGTGAAAAAGAAAAGAATTAGCTTGTATTCCCTATATAGAGATTTTATAATTCAATATTTATGAAGATTGGGGGTCCTTTTCATTTGAAAGGCCAAACAGTTTGTTTTACTGTGTGTGGGATATATTACGTTAATATAGTGAACAACTGTTCCAAAGAACTAATTTGGTTGCGGTGTTGAAAAGCCATGAACACTATAGAAAAATTAGAATCAATGAAGAATCCTTAACGCTTTTGCTAAGCAAGCCTTGTGCATACAAATTAAACATAATTGCAATCCCTGTTTCCCCCTCCATCAGAACTAAGGGCTACTTAACAACCAAAATGACACCTAAATGTCGTATTTTAATTTCAAATTCACTCTATAAAAGCACAGCCTGATTGTTTTCCTCCTTTTTAAAGAAGGCTTTTGAAAAATGAGCAAATCTAGGCTTTACTTAAATGTCTATGGATGAATACATCTATCAGCTGAAGATCACTGCAAAGCAGTATTCCTTGAACATTCATTAATTCTTCCAGATATTTGATATTCCCTTGTACATAGAGTAGCAAATAGTATTGCTCATCAAATAATACCAGTGTCCCATGAGAAATGGGAAAGAGAAAATTAAATCTACCTTGACCTCCTGGAAGACTTTAACAAGGAAATGAACTATAAAAAGTGGATCTGCTTCACTGTCATGGCAGTGAACTCCACGTGATGGAATTGTTCTTTAATGGAAACAACACCAAGGCAAAAGTTATACACAAAACATGGACCTCTAAAACCTACAGTAAGGAAGGAAAGAGAAGGGAACTCCTCTGATTTAACTTGTGTATCAGTGGATCAAGCATGTTTTTTCTTTCATTTCTTCATTGATGTCTCTCATAAATATTCCTAACTATGTGTCTGTTCTGGATGTTGTTATGTGAATAAGTGCTTTTACTTGTATTCCTGCTTAACATGGTATGAGTTAATGTGATTTTTCAGTTAAGCGAGTAACAACACGCGATTCCTCATCTAAGGGTGTGGTGAATCTGTTAGCTATGGCCTGGGAAACTTCAAACTGTGTCTCTCCAGCACTCCCAAAGGATAACCATGTGCTCATATTTTTTGCACAAATCTAAAGGAGCTCTGGCCATGCAAGAAGTAGGAGATACAGAAAGGTCTTTTCCAGTGACCACTGGAAACTTTCTGGTGCACCACAAGATATTGAGGAACATACGGTGACCCTGCGGATCAGCAGAAACTCATTTCCATGTACCTATCCTATAACTGTCATCAGCTCAAGGAGACATTGCTAACCTGAAACCTAGGTTTAGTTTTCCATTTCCTGATGGAAAATCTTAAGGTTTCAGGGGGAAAAAAAATCTTATGTGTCTCTGGAATGAAAGTTTCTACTGCTTAGACAGCAGAAAAACACAGCGTGGAAAAGGAAGAGAAACCTGCAGTTAATAAAAATTAAATGTCAAACAAGACAAGAAAAACTGATGTGATAACATGTAGACAGGATCCCTGAGAGACTTAAGAGTAATGAAAAGGTTGGGAGAGCCATAAATAAAGCCTGGAACAGACAAGAACTAGGGAGGGAGGAAAGCTCATCAGAAGAGTACAACCACTCAGTTTAATGAATATATGTTTTATGCAAATAGAGCARTTATCGTTTTAGGTACAGAAACCACATTGAACACCACATACACCCCATGTCGACCATCAAAACAAGGCACAAACCGCTCACATTCCTCGCACGGCCCGCACCGTGCAGGGACGCAGTTCTGTCACGGTGAGGAAGTGCAATTCCCACTTCTCGCGGGCTGCCCAACGGAAACTGTTCGAGGTTTTTCTGATTCGGCTGGCATTCCCTCACCCTTGCCGCGGAAGGGGCTGAGAGAAAGGGCAGCGCAGGTGCGACTACAGAAATGCTGTCCGAGGTCCTGAAAAGCAGCACCGGTGCGCGGGCCCTCGCCGCGACGAACGCTGGTCCAGGCCCTCCGGCTACCGCGCACCGTGCCACGGCACCAGTCAAAAACGCTAGCTGATTTTGGCTGACAAAGATGCAAAGCAGGGCTCTGTCTGGAGAGAACCAGCAGAGTCAGAGCCACAACTCAAGGCTCACTTTGGCTCGATGAGCAATCATTAGCAAATCACTGCACTTGAGCGTCTCCAACTGGTAGGTAGTCCCTAAACGTTTGTATGACGACGCAGTCAGACACAGACCTGTTCGCTGCATCACTCTCCCCTCTTTCTGTCATTTACAATCTTCTGGGAGTGACATTGTTTGCTACAAGTTTAGGTACTTAATCCCATCTACAGGACCTAATCCTCCATATGAGCCACAGTTCAGTTCTTTCACGAGATGAAGAAATAAATACACAAAACCCACAGTCTTGCAGATAGGGCTTCCAGCCTTCTCAGTGCCAGTCAGTTCCATTTCCTTGCTCACACCATTCCCAAAGGCACAGACATACGGAGAACTCTTCCCTAYATTTTTGTTTTTGTTTCCTAGTCATAGGATTCATATCAGGACACTTTCCACTCCACAATCCCTTTCCTCCAAAGGGATTCTTTTCACAATAYAAGCCCAGGTCACTTCCCTGGTCATTTCCAGGCACTGTCAAACACATGCCTCCTGATTTGATGCCCTCTTCCCAGCCCCCTTGGATTGCCCAGAAGTTATCCTGGTGGATAACCTTTTAGCCAAAAGTGATCGTACTGATCAGAGAGAGAAACCACATGGGAGATAACGTACCCTTCCCTGAAGGGCTATCTGACGCTCTCTGACAGTGTCCCACTTCGCTGGTTGTGGTATGAACCCAGAGCAAGAAGCAGTTCCTGTCTCAAAGAAAGTATAGTGAAAAACGCCATCTCAGAAAAACAGTCAGCTTCAAATTCAGTACATGTGCATGGGTCTTCCTGAACGGGAGCCTAAGCAGATACGGCAAGCAAAGCAACACACGTAAGCACCGATTCACACAATTGTAGAGGGGTCAGTGGGAATCAGGACTGAAAYGCAACTTTTCAGAATCATAGGCCAATGCCCTAACCATCAATTATGCTGAATTCTTCAATACTGTATATAATGAAGCACAGCAACCTGTTCTGGCTGGCTATTCCGTTATACCAGCAAGGACAAGTTATTCACTCAGTCCATTACGATGATTGTCTATTATGTGTATTGCAGGAATAGCTGCAAGACTCAGCCCCACCGCGCCAAGCGCCCTGCAGACACAACAAAGAGGCAGTCCGTGCCTGCACGCGGGAGCCTGCAGTCGCACTGCAAGAAAGCTGAAAGCAGATGGGTAGAGAAAACAGGCAGGGGAAGCACAGGGCAGTGAGACAACAGTGATTCAATAAAATCTCACRTTGTGTAATTAAATGTGAAAAAAAACCCTGTTTTCTCTGCTATTGAAAGTTATTTGCAGTGTTGTTCCAATTGGCCCCCAAAATACGGGGTCTTTTGCTTTCCAACTGCTGTTTCAACCACATAGTCCGTCTCTTTGCTCCTTATTCCCTGGCAGCAAAGGGGAGTATCATTCTGGGAAGGACAAACCCCACATGGCCTTCTTTCAAGGGTCCATCAGGCAGTGACTCTCTCTGCCTGCACCTGGCATCTGTCTCTCCTCTTGCTATTCTGGGAGGAACAGAAACAGCTGAGCTCTGCTACCATATGCGAGGGAGGCAGATGGGGCGTGAATTCAGTAGCGATTGTACTGCTCATTTGTTTGGCATAAAAATGACGGACACATGATAGAACAACGAGGAACAAAGATGAGGGGGGAGCACAAGTACTTAATAGTGTTTACCTTCACGAATTTTCCTGTTACTGTGATTTTTTCTTCTCATTCAATGACAATTCTGCAAAAAAACATGGAGGGTTATGGTTGCCATCCTGATTCTCATCAGGTATTTTATCTGACAGGCTGTCCTATTTCTGCGATTTCCTATGGAGGATTTCTTTCACTTTGGGCAACGGGAGTAGATGGCTCAGTTTCACTGCTTAGTCAGCTGCACAAAGATTTGTATGCACTACTGGACGTTTGGGTTAACAAAAGCAGAAAAGGGGAAGCACTTGCTTCCTCTGTTGGATCGAAATGCAGATTCATGGGGTCTTTAATTAACCTTTGTCTTTCTCTGCATGTAGTTTTGTGAGCTCTAAATCCATGCAGGATTTGCGGGCTGTGGTACTATTAAAAGAGAACAGAGTTTAGACTAGGTTTTAGTAGCATGAAGCCCAGTATGCCTTCATTGATCAGCACAATGAGTTTAGTGGTTTCTCAGACTAGCTCCTAGTGGCTGATTCTGCAGCTAAAGAAAAAAAATAATAATTCAACCCGATTAAAATTCTGTAAGGGAAAATGCATTGAAAGAGCTATGGGTCAAAAATATGGTACATTTGCACACAGTAAATGCAGGCTGGTGCTACTGAATTTGCCCATTATAATTGTGAAAAGCACGAAATCCCTAAAATATTTCTGCAATGGTCTCAGGCTGAATGAGGAGCTTTATAAATATTTCAATTGCAAGATGACACTTAAAAAAATAGAATCATTTCCCTTTTGAATCACCCTTCCTTAAATATCTTGCCCTTTTTGGTATTGAATTAGACTCAGTTATATCCAACAGCCACTCTGTGTGCAGTGAGCAATGATGGGACCTCTTGAGCCAGACCACCTCGCTGTCCCTCACGCTATTGTTTGGAATAGAATAGCCACAGCTTCACTCCAGAGACACTGAGCTGTTGCCATCTCTTTTGGCAATCAGAACCTATTCAGATGGCTCAGCCAAGACCGTTCCTCTCTCCTCTGCCAACTGTTATTTACAATATTTATTTAGTATTAATTTAAAGGCTCAGCTTTTTGCTGTGGAGTGGTTCAGGTGCCCCCACTCAGTATCAGAAACAGTAAGAGTGGCTGTATATCAGATATGCACAAAGCTAATCTTCTTCCAGCAGGGTTGAAGAATGTTACTTAGAGAGTAGTGAATAATACTGTGCTATTCTGATCATCTCATTTCTACTTCCAGCTATGGAAAAGTCATTGATTTCCTTTTCTGCCCCTATTTAGAGATGGACTGTGATGCAAGTAACTTGCGAATAGAAGAGCGGAGCTGTACAACTTTTTCTTTTACCACTTGAAGTCCTGATTCTGATCTCAGCTAAACCAACCAAAACATAGCATTAGTTCTGAAGAGTTAAGCCTGATTTTATTGGAGTTAAGTAAGCCAGGCTAAGTATTTTTCACTCCCACAGCTCATGTCAGAATGTGAATCCTGAACTTCAGTGGGACCAGTTAGATTTCGTGCTCCTTTAGGCAGTGGTTGCACGTTTGCACTATCTGGCTCTGGCTTAAACAGCATGTCTAGACACTATTGTAATACAAATCACAAACTTACTCCAGTGAAACTGCAGAATGAGGCTTTACTTTAACAAAGAGCGATTCCACCAGCACCAGTTGTTCCACACAAGCCACCCTTGTATGCATTTACTTAAGCATAATAAAGTCTGAAAACGCAAGCACCCACTCCCTTCCCTCAAAGCACAACTCATAATACTCAAGGGTCGAATTCTGGTCTGCTGGGTGTTGGCAGAGTGAAGAGACCCACTGGTCTTTCCATTTTCCTTGCATAACTGAGATCTGAATTTGGCCTTACCTTCTTTATATAACACAGAGCCAACAGCCAGACTCCCCTATTTCTCACACCAATCGGACCTGGCGTTCCCRGAAATGAAGGCTTGACTTATATCAGTGAATGTATCAGAATCAGACTTTCAGTAGTTACCGCTGTTTCACTGGCCTTGAATGGATCTGTTGCCACTTTTATGGATGGACTGAAAGCTTGGCTAGCTTCCCTGTAACGTCAGTAAGCCTCCTTTCCATCACCCACCAAACTGCTGCTTAATACATTCTGGCAACGCGCCTCTCGTGTACCGCTGGAGATACGGCAAGGCAATGCACGGAGCTCCTCACGGGCTATTAATTACTTGAGCATAAATAACATATCCTGTTATCTCAGAGTCATGATCTACTGTCTCTGACGGAAATATGTTCATAATAACAAATGAGAGAAAACAGTGAGGGGGGAAATCTAAGCGTAAACGTGAGTGACAGATCTTGCAATGAATACAAGTCAAAGCCAGGCAAACTCAAATGAAAAGTAAAGGTACATTCTTTAACAGYCAGGTTCATTTGCCCCTGCAACGAACTAACAAGGAAAGAGCTGAATTTTTCATTCTTCGATATCTCCAGATCGATCTGAGAAACATAGTTCAGTCAAAATTAATGGACTTAATAAGCATKCAAACTCTTATATAGGAGGAAAAAACCCTAACAGACATACAGGTCGACTTGTCTATATATGAGCACTGGTAACACAGGACAAGAACAGAATTGTTAAAAGAAAAATGTGTCTGGAAGAAGAACTGAATCAATAAAATGACTTCACTTGCAGGCCTCCCCTCCACCCTAATCCCAAAGCTCAAACAAAACCAAGCAGAAGGAGAAAGCCTTTACTGTAAGCAATTCCCCCATCACGCCTCCTTTCTCAGCTCATTAACTCTCCTGCATTAGAAAGGTGTTTCCCAGCTATCTTGCCACAAGGAGAAAAATGGAGAAGGAACAAAAAATGTAGCTTTTGTTTGCTCAAAAACTCTCATTAATGATCCCAGAATGGAAACAGAAACCTGAAATTAATTTACTTTTGTGACTGTGCACTGCTGAAGGTTACATGACGTGTTTGTGTTTCGYGTGCAGGGGTTTGGCTGTTTGGTGGTGGAGCAGCATTTGAACATGCAGATTTGACAATACATACATTTATGTTTGTACGAAGGCACAGGTATTCTGGATGAATAATATGGCTCTCAGGTGGTGCTTAATATGCAGGGTCCAGGTATGCAAGTTTGTGTGTAGGTGGGTTTGTGAAWAAATGCATACACTCCGTGTGAACACACAATATGGATAGCTCCTGAGAGCTACTGCCGTGTGTGCAACAGGAGAGCAAGCTATTTTATGTATGCAGACACTTACACAGTGTATGTTACTGCATATGGATACTGTTGTTGAATTTTGCTTATCAGTGATACATTTATAAGGCAGATATAATTACACAATGTTACTGATAACAACRTTGTTTAGCTTGTTTGCTAGGTACATTATATAAACATGAATGGATATTTGTAGGCAAATAGCACGCTTACAAAGTATAAATGTTTCTTGTGGAGTATTAAATGTACAGGTGTTGATAAGCGTATAGTATATCCTGAGAATTTATGTGGGTAGATATAGCTGTGTGAACTATTTCAACTCATTTATGAGCTGCAGAATTGTATTTAAACCCTCATTACAGCAGAGTGGGCCTATTATGTTCCTATTTCCACGGTTTATTGTCCTGTACGTGCTTTGGGAGTGGCAGGGAAATGGGTGTCATTTTCAGAGACTGCATTTCTGGAAGAGGTTCTTTCTCTTACTTTCAGAAAAATTCAACATGCTCAATAAATCAAATCTCTCTTTGGGACGCACTTCAGGAAAAGAAGTCCTGTGCCTCTTCTGAAATGCTTTGGAAAGGGGAGGACTTGACTGCACCGCCAAAAAATACGTAATTGATTGCCATGCTACCCAACTTGAAAATACGGTTCCTCACTTTTTACATATCGAATATAAGGCGCATTCTGCTRTGGAGGAGATACACCTTCAGACCTTCTCAGCTAACCAAAAAACCACAGGAAGACGTTTTTCCCTACTCTACAGAAGTCAGGGAAGTTCCTTATTTCTCACACTGATGCTGTTTGAAGCATTTGTTCAACAAGGTACTTAGGCACATGTGCAAATTTTAAACATATAAACAGACCATGAAAGTCATCGGAGCACGCAGCTGCTGAAGGGCTTGGCTAAAGACAGGAGAAACAGAAATTTCTCAACTTCCACACACTGTAATGGATCTTCCTCAACCCCACCCACYACTATTGCACACGGGTCAGCAGTTACTGTGCCAGCAACGCTTGGTGCACAACAAGGAAAGTTCCTACGTACAGGATGCACGATTTCTCAGAACGGACAATATCAGCACAAAGCAGTTCTGCTCCAGTTCCAGAATAGTGAGCGGCTGAAAACACTTTGGGGTTATTTGAAGACGACTAGCTTCTCTCTGGAGGGAAAGAGTAGGAAAGAGACGGAAAGTGCGGGTGCAACTCAGTGCCATCTTTCAAGCTAACCCTCTCCAGCGTCATGTAAGGGAACCAGCAAGCCCTCTCTCACATGCTGAATTGAACCAGACAAGTCAGCTCTCTGGGCTGAGCTTATATAACCTCTCTCTGAGGGGCTGAAACTGTCTCTGCCTTGCACAGATCAGTAGCAGTTGCACTTTCCATTACTCTCCCAGACATCAGTTGCGAAATGAAACATTCTAAAAAAAAWTTTTTTTGACATGATTCTTTGGAGGGAGGCGAGAAGTTAGGGTCTGAGAAAAAGCACAAACATTTCTAGGAAACCTCTCTCATTTTTTCTCCCTGTTTTCTTCCCCTTTTTCTCCCCTGTTCTTCTTAGGCTTAGTATGGAAAATGTGGAAACTGAGCAGAARAACTAAAGGCAGGCTCTTTTGAAGACATGGGAGTCAATTCTGTTTTGAACTTGTTTATAGGAAGGAAAAAACCTGATGCAGCYGTATTAGAGGAGCCACTTAAAGCAGACGCTCTGTACCAGCTCATTTAATGCAGTTTACAAGACGAAACATTACTCATGGCAATCCTGTTCTGTGCTACTGTTTCATCCAGCTGAACAGAAGTAAATGTTGCAGGGCCAAATTCGAACTCATGTTTGACCAGTCTGATCAGAAAACTTCAATTATGTCAGTGCATGTTCCCAGGAGCTAATAAAGGCCTTGGAAGATCAGCATCTAAACTTTTAAATATGTATTTTATGGAAAAGCAGATAATTTTGCAAAGTGCTACTTACCTAGTCTATCTACTACCCACTCCTACAAGCACTGCTTATCCAGTCCTTCCTACTCTGCCTGAAATCTAGAGCATTTCAGACTCCTGGATGGCGACTTCTTCTAAACCTTTTAAATCATTGCTATGTATCATTAAGTGGAACTGAAATGAGGACATACAGGCAGGAATAAAATTTCACTGTTGCAAGGTCTAAACTCTTCCTAATCATGGATATCCTATGAAACAGATATTACCAGAGTTTCCACAAGAAGAGTATACAAGSATAACACACAGTTTGAGAGGAGAATCTACCACACTGAAATACCCGCTAAATGAGTTTGTAGGATGAAAAAAGACTGAATTCCCTCCACAGGGAGAGTTGCCCTCTTAATGTCAGAGATTTCAGTTTGTAGGAATAAATCACAATGAGCATGATCCTGGAGGTATACACTAAAATCTATTTGTAAAAATCATGAAGGTAAAACATTGCACTACATACCAGAGATTTTTTTTCTCTTCTTTTAATTTAGTAGTAACAATGTTTACAATACATTGACTCACAAATTAAGTGACGGTATGAAACCACATTCTTCTTACTGTGATAGGAGATTCTAGATTTTTACTTTTTAAATACCCTTTCAAGGGGGGATCATTTTCACCATCCAATGAGTGTCTTTTGAAACAACCAGTGGCAGAAATTTCAAATTTTAACAGTGAYCATATTTAGTGAGCCTTGTCCATAGGGATCAAATGCTTTGCAAATGAATGCAGAGCTCAGAACCTCACTGTATAGATAAAAGAGGAGGGAAACTGAGGCACAGTGATGTGCAGCGACTCGCCAACTGAAGCAGCAGTCAGTAGAGATCTGGACATAAATCTCAAGCCTCTCACTCTCAGTTCAGTTTCTGACTCATTGGGCCACAGTCTCCCATTAATGTATACGAGTATCTACTGTCCAGCAGAGTTCTTATGTTATACAGCCAGGTCTTCCTTCATGTCTCCTGCTGTTCCGTTGGCTCCATTCAGCCCCGCTGGCTCCCCCTCTTGTTCCTCTTCCTCCTGTTCTGCTGTCTCTGTTTCTCTGCTTCCACCCAGGAGGGTGGCACTGGAGAGATGGCTGAGGAGCTGGCCTTCCCGGCGAGACTCAGCTAACTCTTTGGCACAGCACACAGGAGTGTTGGTCTCGTAAGTGCTATGGAAGCTGTTATAGTCGACTTCGTAAAAATCCTTCTCCAAGGTGAGGACAGGAGTGAAGCGATGTCCCCACAGCACCTCGGTATCCATGTAGGAGCTGCGAGCCTGGCAAGTCATCCCTGGGTAGAAACAGAGGGATGTTAAACACTAAGCTTCATTACATGCTCACCCCACCACTCCTTTCATTTAAAAGCACTTTCATGTTATCTCCGTACCTGATTGCTCTGGGACACAGAAAAGTTCTTCGCTTAATAAGCCTCACAAAAGCCACTCATGAAAACGCTGAGCACTCAAAGGAAAAGGGATGGACTCATCTCCACATCTTCAGAGTGTTTCCTGAACTTTGTGCTTACGGTTTTGAGGTCTGGTACCACTAAGCAACTTCTCTCTGTCCTCACATTGCTCTGTTGAAGTGGTGTTTGCACGGCTGTTACTGACTAACAATACTTCTGGTTAATCACATGCTATGACGACCTTCAAGCCTGCCAAGGCACCTCTAATCCTGACCCACACCGCCCCTAAATAGATTGAACCCACTGCTCTGCCTAAGCACCTGGCTTCCTGCCCCCTCACTTCATCTGACCCCAGATTCCTCTTCAGCTACAGCAGTACCAGCTACTCCCCCACTGCACTTGTGTTAGGTACTGAGCCACAGCCTAAACGGTGCAGAGGGCCCCAGCCCCTACGGATTTCTATGGCAAGAAATAATGGCTCATGAATACATTTGGAGGGCTGGATCCAACCGCATAGGGTTGGCTGAACCAAAACCCACAACATCACACAGTCCAGCTCATAAGCTTACTGAATTCCATGTAGTGAACGATTTTGGACTGAATGAACAGTGGGAAGTATGAAACTGATTTTTGTCAAGCTGCTTTTCAGCYCTGAGGATGACAGTTTGTTTACTTAGGGAAAGTTGAGAGAGAATCTTTTCACAGCAGAGCAAGGATAAGTCTGCAGCCTTGGCATAGTTGAATACGACTCCCTTTGGAATCACCTGACAATGTCAAGGCTGTCTTCTCTTCCAAATATTTATGTTTGTCCTCAATACATTATGCTTTYGGAATTAATTCTGGTGAAATTTGGAAAGCCTGACCTCACCAAGTCCTCCCACTGTTCTCTTGGAGCATGAGAGATAGGACTGACTGGAATGCATTCAAAACATGCGCTTAATCCAGTTCCCAGTCAATACTTCCAAATCTAACTCCTACAGCCCAAAGTACACAAAGAGAAATCTAAAGCAACGCATAGGGGGAAAATACTAGTGTCAGATGCATTTTTGCTTCAGAGAAGATCATATATTCTCACTAGCTGAGACCAACTAAGTGAATGAAGTCCCAGGATAATCAGCAAATCTGCACCTTTTTGTAAAGATGAGTATTTTGTTCTCATAATTGCTACAGTCCATTAAAAGACACCCACACTAACAAGATTTCCTGAAGGCTTTGCTTCCCTCTTGTTGCTTTTCTTATTATATAGTTGCTTTCAGTTCTTGAAAGAGGAAAAGGGGGACAATGAGACATATAACACTTCGAGAAATTTCTAGCTCTGCATGCAGACTGAGAAGCTGATTTTTTCCCCTAAGGAGATCTGTAGAAGTATTTGCTTCTGGGCAGGAACAACAAGTACAGAGTTAGTCATAGTGTTCTAGTGTGTCTGCTTCCTGGACTGGCAGGAACCAGGAAGTGCAGAGGCTGCTATGAAAAATAAAATAATGGAAGAGAAAAAATACCCCAACTGTCCTTGCCTTTAGGAGTTTTCTATGGAGGTACAGCAGCTTCTCAGGAAACCGTCAGGGAGACACACYGCAGGGAGATCACACTGCTAACTATATGCTTCAGACAACACCAYGATGTACACCATCATCCAGAGACCATCCTGCCATGGAACTCCTCAGTCCTGGAGGGTGAATACTATTTAATCTTCACTCCCTTACACCAGCTGGCAAATTCCAGCTCAACACACAGGCAGCTCCTGGGGTCCTACTAACTTGAGTCCTGCTACAGTTTTTCCTCAGGAGACCTGAGTCACTGACACTCATCATATCATTGAACTCCATTTGCAGGGGCTGTTGTTATTGGCTGTTTTGAGGGTCAGTAACGCTGATCTGCAGGGCTAATGCCAATGTGCTTTTTGTGTATCTCATCACCTGGTGCTCCCTCATGCTGGGAGTTGAGTCCTAGACAGCCAGCAATCTAGGCACATATTACGATAAGGAGACAGGTAAACAAACCTACTCCTCTTCAGGCACAGCTGGTTTCTTATCAGAATTCACAAAGGTCTTCATGCCTCCCTCAAGCTTTGAGTGCTTTCAAAGTCCAGCAAAAACAGCAGGAGAGGAGCTCACTCCGTTCTCACAGCATTGGTCCTGTAAATGAACAGGCTGATCTTACCATGGCCTTCCAAGTGCTGCATAAGGGTCTCCTGTAACAGCCCCCAAGACCAAGAGGAGAGTGTCCCTGCCAGCATTAGGGTCTGAGATATCCAAAGGGATCCCTGCCCTGTAATTGAGACCTGAAGTAGCTCCTTTACCTGGGAGACAGTGAACCTGAACTCCACAGATAAAATCACAATTATCTCCTGGTAAGTATTCAATTAAGAAAGGAAAAATAGAAAGCTTTCATCAACCAAATAACACAGACTGCCAGCTTCCTGCAGTAGCTGCTTTTTGTAACCCCAGGGGTACACAGAGCCAGCACARTGAGACAACTTGTAATTGCTCCATAATCCCATTCAAATATTCCTTTTTAGCACATGTGCAGTAGTGTTTTAATTGCGTGGGGACATATCGCTTGGCAACTCCCACACTACCCAGTAAACAACAGCATTGTCCCTGCTGCAAATTCCATTCAGTGCCTGCTTTGCAGGCTGCCCTGTGCTCTCCAGCCTGCTTAATTAATGCATCTGTAATGACACTGGCTAATTATTGCCTCTGTAACTGGAAAAAGATGACAGAGGAGGTGTAGAAACAATAAACCTTGCTTTCATTAAGAGTACAGGGATGCAGCTGCTTTCCACTTGAATACAATGAGCACTCTGCCATCAGTGCTCTGTCTTAACTTTCAGCGTGCAGTGGGGCTGAGGAATTCAGGAGACTGATACCTTTCATATATGGCTGTGGGCTCTCTGTAAAAATCAGCAGTTTCATTTCATAAGCCTTGCTTATACTAGAGATCCAAGCCCTTGGGACATCTCAGGTGGAGGGAATCCTTAGGTAATATGCTTACATCCATCAAGGACCGCAGCGGCTTAGCCATTGCTGCTCTACTTCAGCACAGCAGCGCTATCTTACACAACCCTACTATAGCTGCCCGAAGCATGGACATCCAGGAGGGTGCAAGAAATTGAGAGAGATGTCAAACTCCCAGAATTTCTTGGAAAAATTTACATAGTGCTGGTGGTCCTGCTCATCTTTTTCTTAAAATGGATATAACTACACATTCTGGGTTTACAAAAATGCAGATATTTGGTACTATTACAGAGATCTTAAGTGGTATGAAGTAAAAAATGCCTTTTGGTGACTTGGGCTTCATTTAAATAAGCCTTATTTAAATAAGGAAAAGAATATCCTGATTTTCCCTTTGTAAGGCAAAGCAGATATGCTTCAAAACTAATTTGTTTCCAAATAAAAGCTACTGACTTTTTTAATTTTCAAGTGTATCGATTGTTCCAGGTAGTAGGGCCACTATAAAATTTTACTTGCTGMTAAATAGTCTGATGTAAAAATGAAAAAGTATGCTTAATATAAATTTGTACACTGTCRATTTTAAAAAACATGGAATTACATGTGAAATCTTCAACTTTTAATTTTTAGTTACAGCCTTCTAATCCTTTAATTCAGTAGTTTAACTTTCAGATGCAAACAGAACTGCATTTTAATGGAAACCAGAATAAAGCACACAATGTTGTAAACAGATGCACCAGGTTTTCAAAAAAGCTGGAACCAGTTCCAGGTTTTTTAGCAAAGCTGGAGACCAGAGGACTGTCTCCTGGTTTCAAGTTCTGCAATAAACATTTTGTAGCGTTTTAATGATAATTTCATTAGAGCAGAATCCTAAGAAGTGGATATTTGGTCTGTTGGCTGGARTCACTACATCACAGGATCAATAGCAGAGCTTGTGCATGTTCCTATTTAAGGCAGCAATAGATGCCCTTGTAAACTGCTTGGTTCTGGTTTCAAGTAGATGAAAAGATGTGAAATATATTGCTATGTGTATAAATCCAGGCGTTTCAATTACATTCAAGAACAGGCAGAGTCACTGAGGAAAGACTGATGTGTAAAATAGGTGCCAGGGAACTATACCAATAAGGCACTTTTCTGTCATCAAAATCAGTTGAGATCAAGCAAGCTTACATTTTATCAAAGACAAAGGAATGTTAATAAGCACTGAAGAAAAGCAGTTATTCGATGGCTCACTCAGTAAGGAGCCTATTTTTTCTCCAGCATACTCAATGGGAGTTGCAGATTTCAGGACCTTTCACTGCTTGCAATGCCACTGATTATACAACTGGAACAGACGCTTCTGGCTCTGCCACAGCGCTAAGAAATGGAAAAATTCTGCAGGAGATTGCTCCCGATTTCCAGGCCTTTTATACCCTTAGGTTACCAGTTAAAAATCAAACTTCGTTATCATAGGCCAAATCTAATTGCATCTTGCAGYTGTTTGGTTATCCAGAGACGATCTGACAGACTCTCTCCAGCTGTTGGAGGACGCAGATTTACATCAAAGGTACCACCATAACCAGGACCCTTATTGGCAGCTTTGTAGGAGAGGGCAAGGGAAGAGGGGACCACATAGGACGATCTACCAACCCAAGAAATTGCCACGGGGTTTCGGGGCAGTTGAATCTTTCAGTACTGTTACATGGCCTGGACTTTCTCAGCGGGTAGAGATATCCCAACCCCTGGGGCTGTCAAGACAACATTTTTCATCAGCCTAAAATTAACTCTACTCATTTAAATGCCACAGAGCTCAGCTCTAAGTGATTATCTGCTGGCAGAGTGTCATGTGGATGCCGACTGTACGTTTGCCATATTTGCTAGGCTCGCTCTCTGCGGTTCAGACACAGATACTGCTGGAAGTGATTTCACTTCTCTGCCCTTGTTTTCATGCATTACAGTATGCAGGGTGACATTTTCCCTTGTAGTGGATGCATTAAAGCTCCCTAATATTTATTCTGCTCCCTGAGCTAAATTCCACCTACACTACAAAAGTACAGAGAAAGAACTGATGGACTCAGAGGTATAGTAACAGACTGATGCAAGTTAGGATGGCRAAGAGTAGTTATAAAAATTTTAAATTCTATCAGTCTAATTAAGCACTACATGTCTTTAGATTAGAATCATCATTTGGGTAGTTATAAAATTTATTAGTCCCTTCGCATTAATTAGAACAAGGAACACTGTAACCTCCAAAAAGTTAATATTCCTCCAACTTCAAAAGGAATACTAGAAGGTAGAGCATGGTTCTCCAATTATTTATACTTGTCTCCTTTAGAGGAGGACATGTCTGGGCTTGATTCACTTTGATTTTTATGTCAGAAGACAGTAATGGGGTTTTAATTTTTCTGAATGCTCTCCAAGCAGGGGAAAGCTCATAGGGTCTGGGAATAAAAAAAGGCACAGTGGAACAGAACATGCAAAAACATTTGGCAAGAATCATTGGAATCAGTGAAGCAAACAGGTTAAAAAGGGTAAGAGTGCACACATATACTCATACTGAATTCTACTTTCGAATCCCTACAGCCCTCATCTATTATTCCTTACTCTCGTGTGCCAGGTGTGCCAAGAGTTAGGAAATCCCTTATGATTTACAAATCCTGGAGTCGCTTGCCACATCCTCTGCCAGGCAGAACCTGAGGCCCAGGCTCACACTACGCAACCTCGGGCCGCTCACAAAAATAGTTACGTGACTGCAGAGGAACCCAAGACGACTAGCCTGCCTATGCCCTCCTCCGGCGGACAACTCAGGTCACCAACAGAACGGCTTAGCCTCTAGAAACATCAATCCTTTTCCCTTTAACTACGGTGAAAAGTTCCTGCCTTCGAGGTCTCAGTTAAATTCCTAAACACGAACCAAGTCAGACTCACAGTTTATGCCTACCTTCGGAAGCAGCACGGTGCAAGGGGAGCAGATCTACAGAGTGAACCACTCGGTGCTGAGGACCCAGCGTCCACACTGCCCACGTTACCTCAGAATATCTCCACGCTGGTCCCATTGACTGACCTCCCRTTAGACATCCTTCAATGTCAAAGCACAGTAAGGGAACATGACTGGGGAACTGCTTCAGAAGTGTACTTGATCCAAACTAAAACACCGACATTAACCAGTACTCCCTTTCCCCCTCTGCTTTATGCCAGCAATATCAGTATGCTATGGTTATTTAAAAGTACTGCACGGCACCTCACACTGGTAGTGATGGCCATAAAAGCACTTTAAATAGTTCTCCAAGGCTCTTCCTTTCAGATACCTTTTTTATTGCTTTATCCCCACACCTTTAACGTAGGATATCAGAGATATTCATAAGCAACACAACATCTATTTGTGGYGTGTAATAAAATACCGATTTAACCTATGTAATGCTTTAAAAATGGAAGAAAACTTATTTATATGCAAAATACAAACCAAGGCAACTAGACAATCCAAACCAGATGATGAATGCAGCAAAATTTCGTTTATTAATTTCATCCTTCCCTTGTTCTCTCATGAAAATCATGATGAATTTCAGTACCTTTATGATGTGACTACTCCTTATTGCCCTGTATTTATGGCCAGGAAATTTTACTGTATCCTCTGCAAAAGTGCAAAACGGCTGCTGTTTGCCTATGTCTCGCAGGGACAGGGTGAGGAACAGAGATGCAGAATCCTGACTCACAGTACATTACTTCTCATCATTAAATCACCTTCCATGCCACAGAATCTAAGCCAAAAGGGTATCTCCCCATCCTTTCCTAAAAGCATATTAAAATTTTATTCAGTCACTGGACTAATCAGATGTCAGAAATTCTCATGGCTTATTTAATGTCTGTGTGAAAAAGAGGCAGTGAAAACCAGCAAAAACTAACAGCAAAGTACTAAGCACTGATGCCTCTATGCCCCAAAAATAGCAATGCTGGACACTGTAGACACAGAATGAGGTTTGCAGGACAGCTACCAATAAATCAATTTTTGGTTAATTGTCAGTGAACAGCAGCAGAAGGGTAAAGTTGGAAGGGAAGAGAGCCTCTCCAAATTATCTGCCAGAAAGTCTTCTAGGATATGCAGACTGCTTCATCACAGAGAACGATGGCTTAWAGAGAAAAATTTAAAAAATGGACTTTCTAATGTTCTCTAATTGACTCAGCCAAGTTGTTCATCACATAACCCAGCTGACTCTGCATGCACATGGAAGCACGGTGTGAATCTCAACTGCTTTTGTAGGTTCTGGCAGCCTCACTTGATAGCTCTGTTCAGTTAAGCAACAAGAGGCCAGGGAAAGCCTGTGTTTGGCCAACAACAGCCTAGCGCTATTCTGTCAACTGGATGGCTCTAATTTTCTCTTGTCACTGCAAGAAGCAGAAAGGCATTGAAAGCAAAAACATATTCTCTTTGCAAACAGATTTTCTACCTTCACCTTCTTCCCTTTCATTGCAGGGCAAATTTGAGCTAGCTGATCTTGACCAGCATCCCTTTAAGATAAGTCAAAAGAGAATCAACTCCCTAAAGTAATCTCTGTGACCAATTCAGCAGGCACTGCGAGTGATTCCGCTGCTTTCAAGATGCCCACAAAGAGCACTGGAAGTCAGAACATCTGTCATCTGTATTGATTTGGCCTTCAGAGAGGTCATTTCACTCAGGAATAATCRCCGCTTATCTACCCAGAAACTTAGTCTCCCTTTGGTGTTTTTAACCTCTTGAGAAGTCACAGTGCCRAAACCATACTAAAATATTGATTGTAAAGACCCCTGTCAGTGGGCCTTCTGCCACAGCTGGCTTTGCGGGTGAGGAAGTGTAATAGCTGTGGGTCCCCAGAGAGCTGTTGCTAGACTAATAAAATGTTTATTTTCTTTTTGGCAAAATAAGAACACAGTGTTTCAGGYTTCCTGGTATGCCTTTTTTTGTGCGCTGTTACTTACCCTTTCAGAAATTCAAGTCAACTTGAAAACAAAAGCATTGTTTTAAACAATAGAATGTTTCACTTCGTTTTTTTTTTTAAAAGCAATGACTTGAAGTGTTTCAACTTTTCAGAATTTCTTGTACATTTTTGCATGCAAAACTATTAATCATTTTTTTCTTCAAACGGATCAGAATCAAACTTAAACGTCAGAGCTCTTTGTCTGAGARGTGACAATGCATTTCATGTATAATTGATTGAAACAATTAGAAATAGATTTAAATTTGCAGTCCCGAATGCTTTGGTGAAAAATATTCATGCCTTTAATCAGAGACTGGTTATGCTTATGTTTCTTTAGTCATTTATATGTTGACAACCACCATAGTGTAGTCAGGTTTGACTTGCTTTCACAATATCCTATGAAAAATGTATCTGTATTTTTCTTACCAGCACAGGATGTATTCAGAGTATGATTTGTTGCTGTCTGTAAAGTCTGGGTAAGTTTCCATTAATTTTTATTCCTGCCAACAGTTACAGAGCCGAGCCACCTCCGAGAGCGCGAGCAGGACTCACTTMCCTCTTGTGCATCATGAGCAATGATGCAAACAATTTTTTTTTAAAAAAAAAAAAAAAACCAGGGATGGTGGTTCCCAGTTTTTCATAGGGGTTTTTAAGGGAACAAATTGCCTGTAGCATTTTGATACTGTCTGGAATCTGACCAGGTTGCAACAGCGTCAGAATATAACAGGAGTCACCCTTCAAATAAMTTACGCCATTCCTGAAAGCAGATGGGGCTTGAACAATCCAAGAGGAAGGAACAAACCTGAAGAATTTGCTTGGAGCAAAGGTTGAGATCCAAACTGGTTTATCATTCTTAGGAGGTTTAAGGACAAAGTAGGAAAGCAGAAATACTGTGTTTCTGCAGATCGCCTTTTTTGGGTGGGGGTGGGGGGAGGGGAGGGAAATATCAGTCTCCCCACCCCACCCCACCCTACCCCCCGCTACACACATACCATTCAGAAAACCAAAGCTTCTGTATCAGTCAGTGCAATCATCTGAGGTCTACTCTGCTCTGAGCTCAATGCAGACTGTCTCTTCCAGCTTCATTTTTGGAATTTCACAGCTGCCTTCAGAAACCAGAATAATTCATTTCCACAGATGTATACTCCTTAATATCATTACACACTGGCCTGTACAATCCCTCTGGGACATGAGCCCATTTATAAAATGATATAATTTCTATGCCATGCTTTTAATTTTGAGGTTGTTATTGATAGTGACTTCCTCGCACACATCTCTAGCAGCGGCTGGGCTTTTGTAAGAGGAAGGCACTGCAATAGCTGTTCAAGGAGAATTTGATAGTGTCATCTTGTGATAAGGAAAGAGGCTTTGGACAAACAACAAACCGCACTCCAAACTCAGATTAGGAGGTTCACGTATCTATTAATTGTTTAAGCTACAAATAAAGCTTCCCTTACAAACATTCCCCTACGTTATCTCTGCCACCTACACACCTCCTTTTGCAGTTTAAGGTGGCCCAAGCTACCTGCTCACAGAAATGGGCTGTTACAAGCAACCTCATTTTCTGCCTATGCAGCCTGATGTGATTCAGTGCAGTGACTGAGATTTACATAGGCATAAGTTATGTGGCCAATAGGGGCTTTTAACTATAGGAATGAAACTCAGCTATCACACCAGCAATATTTTGGCAACCCCCATAGCAAGATATCTTCTTTACAAAGCCTTCTGGTTAAACTTTCGTAAGATTTAGATATATTTAGCTCCAGATTTGCACTTCAGCCACATATTCTACAATATTCTGCTGGGAAATAATATTGCCCTAGTAATTCCCCGAGTAACTCCAAATTAATTTCACTTGTGCAGTACAGCACTCCATCCTAGGTATAACGTAATCACATACAACCACCCATCAGCTCTGGAAAATTCAGCTACTGCTACTCACCTAACGACTAAAAGGAAATACTAGGAAACTGAATTAGCTCTCTGGAGAGCTATCTTTAAGAGTGAAGGTCTGGGATGCARGAATTTGAGAGTCCATTTCCTCTTATGTCTGGCCATTAGGAGACTACCAAGGATAAACCACAAGAAAGCAACAGTATTAACAGTAAGCAAGGGCTAAAATCTGTGAGAGAATGCACTGATACCACTGAGTACTAGTATCAAGCAGAAAGGCCTTGCTAGTGTTTCAGAGAGTACTCGTAATTCACCAAGATGAATAAACCCCACTACCATCGAAGTAACCTTGGGTTCATAGTCCTGTCTTGTAACTAAAATCCTTGAACACGACAGGGCAAAACTATTTACAGAAGTGTTTTTGCATCTATCACACTCTATAGGTTCCTGCATCTCTAGATAGCAACTTGCTCCTCGTTGCTGCCGGTAGCACCATTCCCCTTAAAGCTTTGAAGTGACCAAGGCACACTGATAGTCCTCCGGCTCAGAAAGCCTGCCTGGAGAGAGCATCAGCATTTGAGGGTGCTTAAATCTGCTTGCTGTGCTAGAACTAAGCCTGTTAGCCCCTTCCCAGTGCTGAGAATAAATGAGTGAACTGCAAGCAGTAAAATGACCCCATGGTGCCATGTCTTTTAGGTGAGACACCAGAGTACAAGTGTCTTCTTCTCTAGCCAGACCAGAGAGTCTACCTACAGAAATGAGCCTGGAGGCCCCTGTAATCACTCGTTCAATTATCCTGAGAGGCACACTGCCACCTTCCTCTCCTACACTTGGGGAAGCTGAGGCACAGGACCTTTCCAGATTTACCATATACAGCTGCAGGCTTCTTTTATCTCTTGCTATAAATATACCCATGGCAGGAAACTGGGAATCAGCAGAGYCTGTCTCCGAAACTGGGAATCAGCAGAGTCTGTCTCCGAAACTACCCATGACACAGCATTGTTTTATGCCATTAAACAGCTACTGCATTCCACCAGAGACACAAAAGCAGTTTCTGTATTTTTCCTCTCTGAGCTTCTTTTGAAAATGTATATCTTGCATGCAAGTCATTCAGTTTTAGCATATGTTGTTTTATGGGATTCAGGAATCCTTGGGCACATTCTTCACAGTCTCTATTAAAGAGTAACACCACAGAAATATCTGAAATAGCACAGCTACAGTCAATTYAAATACAGAGGAGAAATGGAAAGGAGTTGGGCCATGAATTCTGATCGCAAGAAATGGGATGRCAAGAGACCTCACGAACTCCTTTAGCCCATTCTTTTTTTTTTTTCCTATAGATCAATGCTAATTGATTATGGACAGTGTGTTTAATTAGGTCCACACTGGACCTTGTCTAACTCATCTGTCTGAATCCAGCTCATAAAAAAGGGTGAAACTTTACATCATGAGCTAAAGCACCCACTTTATAAYTGCTAGCTATATCATACCATAATATCCCACATGAACCAGTCACTAGAAAAGGACAAACCCCAACATGTTCTCAGTCCAGGTGACATTAATCGTGACAACCTAATGCCAAATTGCACTCCATTTTTACCCTTCCTCCCTCAAAGTTGTGGATAATTCTGTCAAGTCCTTACCTGTTGCTTCCACCATTCCTTCCAGGATGACCACGATTTCAAACTCCTCCTTCTCCAGCTGAGTACGGGACATCTCCCAGAAGGGGCTTTTCTCATTGATTTCATGTGAGATGATGAGAGGTGAGACCAGGAACAGCCTGTCGTCTCCAGTGTCAAACCCCACGTTGATGTCCGTTTGATTCAAGGGGATGAACTCTCCCTCTTTGGTCTGTTTGGACTTGATCAGTTTGGCTCTAATGGAAGCCTCGACAATGTGGGAATTGCGGAGGTCCCCAACCCGGAACATCAGACAGAGCTTCTCATCCCTCATCGAAATCACTGCGTTGTTAGAAAACATGAGGGTTTCAGCCCTCTTCTTTGGTTGGCTGATCTTGACAAACATGCATCCCACCATGAACGCATTGACAATGGAGCCCAGAATAGCCTGAATCAGGAGCAATACGATGCCCTCGGGGCACTTCTCCGTTATGACYCTATAGCCATATCCAATTGTTGTCTCAGTCTCAATAGAAAACAGAAAYGCAGAAACAAATCCACTGAGATTTTCAACACAGGGGATCCAGTTCTCATCTTCAAGATGGTCCAGATCTCCCCGGATATAGGCAATGAGCCACCATATGAACCCAAAAAACAGCCAAGTGATGGTATAGACCATAGTGAAGACAAGAAGATTAAAACGCCATTTGAGGTCCACCAGTGTAGTGAAAAGGTCACTAAGGTACCGGTAGGTTTCTTGAACATTCCCATGGTGTACATTGCACTTGCCGCTTTTCTCCATGTAACGCTGGCGTGGCTTCTTACCTTCTGCTGATATGAGGCGGGTTCGGTCAGTGGCAATGGGAACATCATCCCGAGCCTGTTTGGGAATCTTCTTAGGCTCTCTGGATGCAACTCCAATGTCCATGTCCTGGTTCATGAAGATCCTAGAATCTCCGGCCATGGCTGGGCTGGTGGAGAACAGAGAAATAAAAGTCTAAGGCACCAGGAAAAGAGCTGACACAAAAGCCATTTCATGCTATCTTGTGAAACACTACGCTAGAGCGGGACCGAAGATACTAATGCTACACCAAAAGACTTTGCCCCATGCTGGTACAGTGCTGTATATAGGCTCTTTCTACATTCAGAAAGCTTTTCACTATGGCCATTTCTTTCCTTCTAGTATTATTCTGGGAAACACTGAAAGACTTCAGTACTTCTCTCACAACATCCACTTGCTAAATATAATGCTGCATTGAGCTGCATGTTAAATACTGATTCATCATACACAGTCTCTTCATGCATGAACCAGTTGCTAGTCACTTTGCTTAATGCATTACTGGAACCTCAGATAATATGACGATGAGCGTGGTTTGGGAGCCATGCAATAGGTAGAGCTCATTATGTGTGGGGTTTTTTTTCTTTTTCTCTCCAATAGTCCTCATATTTTTTTAAAAAAAAACACAAATTTGCCTGAGATCAGAAATGTGAGCAAAGTAAAGATACATGAACATATATTTTCAAATGAGACTGGACTTTTTAGGTGCCTCATTTCTTGAGTGCACACCAAGAGAAGCCTTAGAAATTAACAGAAAATGCTGAGTGCCAACCACTGCCTACCTAAAAGCCACATCAGTCTGAATTATGCACAAAGGTTTCCCTTACAGTCAGCAGACAAAGACACCTGCAGGGATAATTCAGATTTCAGGCATGCTGAATCATCTTCTGGACGTACCGACCCTTCTCCAATAATTATTCAGGAAGCCTGGGCTCCAAATTTGAAACAGGCTTTTCACTTAGCATCTTCAATTATATGTCTGAAGGGCTGATGAATCTAGGCCTACTGTTAAGCAGATACATCAGAAACCCTGTGTATGCCATTAGACACTCAAAACCAGAAATATAACAAACAGCTATTAAAAAGTCCACTGTCTACGTCCAAAACTATGCTTAACAAGCTACAAATAATGCAAGATGAGCTGCAATGATTTCACAGATTGTAATTTAGCAATCAGTTTACTGAGATGATTAGATACTCCTTTAAAAAAATCCACACATTCTCTATTGAAAAATGAGAGTCTTCACTCTGAATGCACAGGCAGAATCTGTGTGAAAGACTACCTAAGAAGCCTTAGGGATATCAAAGACAGAGTAGCAGTATTCTCTATGGCATTTGAGCTCTGCATTGTCCTCTGCAAATCCTATTAAAATCTAACCAAATCTATTACTGCTCCCTCTATCTTCAATCTTCTTATGTGCCTGTGAATCAGAAAAGGAGTAGAGACACAATTAATAGTATCTTGGGAAATTTCAAGACTGAGCAAAGTAGTTTCATCTTTTCAATATTAAAAAGCACAAACAGTGGGTGGAAAGGAAGCAGAGGCAGATGAATAAATGAAGCAACAAATTTCTASTTCCATTCCACTGTAGCCAAGCCTGGTTAACAGCAAAGAATTACTCTTAGCCCTTATATAAGTCACCATCAATCATTACTCCAACGAAGCAGCCAGAGCCTGTCGCTGGAACCRTACCCGTTGGCTTAGTGCACTAGGGAGACCAGCCATCTGTCCRCAGCATAGTCCTGAAGCTTCTTAGTGCTGGCAAAATTCTGTCTGGCCTAAGGAAGGGTTTGGGCCAGGCCCAAGCTAGTCCAGCCACAGGAAGGGGTAAGRAACAAGGTGTTAATGACTCCGGCACGGAAAGCTAGGGTGAATCGGGTTTGCCACTTCTACTGCCCTTGATACTGGACACGGAATAGGCATCACCACCACTGTGCTATTCGAACACCATCATCATCAAAGGTTTTGGCAGCAGATTAGAATACTTATCCCTACCTCTATTTCTTTCTCTTCTGAAGGCAGAAAGGCTCCTGAGAACAAGCTGACAGTATATTCAGATATAATCTTTAACTCTTTTCTACTACTTACTGCAACTTTGACTATTCTGAACCACTGGTCTGGTTCTCTGCTGCCTTATGGTGTGCATCTATTTACCTCTATGAAGAGTATCTGCTAGATGTTGTCAAACTATAATGGTACAGATTGACTCTATCCTTACAAAATGTGAAAGCATATGCCAAGTGTGAGTCAAAACGATCCCACACTAAGGAAAGAAGCATCCCGTCTATTGAGTTCAACAGGTTCAGAGGAAACCCTCTTTGCTTCCTTTTAATGAATATTACTTTTGATCTTTGTTTGCCCTTTTTGATTAATCTAGAATTAATTCACTTGGTCTCAAAAGCTTTTGATCAATCTCTGTGTGTTTAAAGATATAAAAATAACGAATAGGCAAGTGTATGTTTTCAGTTTAAAAGAGTTGTGTTAAAGCTAGAAGAACATTATAAAAGTTACATTTGAAGCTGAATTTCACTTGTACTGACACTYTGTATGACAGAATGCTTCACTATAAGACATTCAAGTATGAGTGTAAGGTCCCAGGCTTTATATTCACACCAAATAGACCACAAGGATCTTGAAATATATTAAAAAGATCAGACTACAATACAAATAATCAAAAAGTCTAAACCCCTAGAAATACCACTTTGGTGAAGCAGGCTCGAGGGACTGTCCATTAATGAAAGTAGAGGGAAACCTGCTTTAACTAAAACACTCAGGGGACTGGCAACATCCCTTCCCTAATGCTACTGATCTTTAGCAATAGGTCAAGTGAAATCTTCCTCAAAACCTTTAGGAACACTTTACAAGCCGTCCATTAAAGCAGAAGAATTCCTATTGCAAATGAACTTTACTGACAGCTTCACTGGCATTACAACTTCTCCTAATATTTAATCTTAAAACACTCCCATCACAGTAGGAGCACAGTCTTAGTATGTGGTTATTGAAAATAACTAAGCAGATGAATCTGTATTAGATTCTTAAAAAGGAGTAAAATTGTCTAGTGATTTGAGCACAGGTTTGGATGTCCAAAGATGAGTCAGTTTCTGTTCCAAATGCTTTTGGTATTTTTTCCCTAGTTCTGAGCAAATCACTACTTTTCCCTCTGCCGAGGAAAAAAGTTCTTCCCAAACTGTAAAATTTGTGATTCTGATATTATAACCATCTGTTAGATCCTAAGCATAAGAATCTTCTAAGAAATTAGCTATTACTCCCTCAGCTATTTAACTGCTCTGGGACWCTTTTATCACAGATGACAAGATACCAAAAGGGGAGCACTGTACTGATGTAAGGATYTTGGTTACTCCTTGTACAATATCCTGCCACCCTTACCAAGCATGCACATCTTTCCCAGATAATGGTACTTATATTCAAGCATCTCACAGAGGTTTAGATTTCAGTTTGTAAATCATTGCTCTCTCCAGCTAAGAGATCTGCAAAATGAAATTGCCTCTTATAGTCACACACATCCATACTGTTTCATTGCCATTTACCATCTTTGCTTAAACAAGACCAGGATAATAAAAATGTCACTTCTGTACAAAGCTGCTCTCCTTTTGGACAGGCTACTGCAAAAGGAGACGTACGTCTGTGCATTATCAGCCTTGCAAAGAGGCTTTTTATCAGACTTGCTGTTGCTTAGCTTTTGCCCAGATGACAGACTTAGGGGCAGGCTGTGACATTTTGGGCTTTTAGAATTGCTGAAGCAGAGTCAAGCTGGGGTTAGTTAAATATCTTCAGATATTTGTCTACAAGCCCTGCCTGACAGAGCTGATATATTCCCTCATAGCTCCAAGATAGAAATTTGTTGAAAACATTGCAAAAGGTGAAACAAGAAAAGTCTGCAAGAGACTTTTTTCCCCCTTAGCATGCTGGGGTTTTTTTCCAATTTAGATAACTGCTAACTCGATTAAGTAAATGCAGGCTTCAGTGGGAATAGGATTTGCTTCTTGATAAGTTTAAACTGGCAGGCAACAGGAGTGTAGAGACACAAATGTGACATCAAGTTTGTTCATGTAAAAAAATATTTTCTTTTGTTTACTTTAAACCTGAAGTCCATTATGAGAATAAATTAGCAATGGCCCCCAAATTAACCCCTGCAAGTCAGGATTTTATATCATTGTTGCCTCTTCTCCAAAAKTAAGAATTCTATACTACTAAACAAGCAGTCAGTACAGCAAAAAACACTAAACAATCTGTTCCTGAAGAACTAGATGTGTATTTTTTGCAGCCTTGTTTGTCCACATCACATAAAATGCAGCCTAGCTTTCTGTCCTCAGATTCTTGTGGGTGCATATTCTCTTTTGKCTTACACTGCAACACGGGAATAAAATTTTGGATTGATGAACACTAGTAGTATGGGAAAGTCTGTGGAGTCATGCAGCTTATTAACTAAAGCAGTGGCACCCAAAGAGAATAAAAGCATTGATTGTTGAACAGCGAGTGCCAACGGACAGATGGAGGAAGAGAAATTATTAGCTGTCCTTTAACAATCTGAAGGGAAATAGCTATTACATAGATGCTGATCGATAGACGGGGCTTTGATTTCCCTCGGAAAGATAGCTTTCCCATTATCCTTTTATTTACTGCCTGTACGTAATTAGTACTAAACAGTCAACAGTGCCAGTGCGAGATTACCTTTCAAGGAATACATATGCACGTGAGAAAGACAGACGCTGAGCACATCATGCCACCTTTCAGTTTTCTGACCTATAAATAGAGGTAATGATGGCTGCCTCTTTGGAAAGTGCCTGGAAAGCCATAGGTGAAAGAAATGAGGCAAGAGAGCTACGATACTCACAAGCAAGACGAACCTTGTAGGGAAACTGCACAAGAAGGGAGACCCATGGCACTCCTCTAATGAACACGTGGTTCGAAAGCTCCCCCGTCCAAATAACTGCTTTTCAAAGTGCAATCTCTCTCAGTACCAAAGTAGGAAGATTCCTTTCATTTCCTCTCTGAGTTTGCATTAATTCACAGCACTGCTTTTCTAACACGCTGACAGGCATGGTTTTACAATGGAATTCCTCTGAAGCTGAAGGAGACATTCACCAGCGAGTGCACAAAAATAGGTGATTGATGGCAGCTACCAAAGGAAGCAAGATGACTTTGTTGCTCGTTACAGAGCTGGGCTGATGACAGCCTGTCTGCTTGGAGTTCATTAGGCTCAGAAATATTGTATCAGAAGGTGTTCAGTCTTCCCCCCCCCCCCCCCCCAAAAAAAAATCCTTTAAAGAAAATCTCTCTAGGTAGAAAGTCAGTACAACATGGGGAAAGACAGAGCTTATGGACAGCTGTGCTTTACTTTTTATCTGCTAATTACCTCCCAGTCCATCCTTCCCCCAGCAATGCTGRGTAATCACAGTTCTAATACCTGTGAGCCCTTTTGTTCTCAGTTTTGAGGAAGCTGTGTGGTACCCATGCCTGGAGAACATGAATGTTTCAGTGCTGACTGCAGATACCATGCACTTTAAGAATTAGAAAATTTATGAAGTAAGTACTCTTCTTCCATTTTTTTAGATGGGGAAGGGAGTCACAAGGACACTGCTTGCTTCTTCCACGCTTGCACTGGAAGTCTGCGACAGRGAAATGAACTTGGAGTTTCCAAATCCTAAGCAAGTGCCTGTAATCACCACMTTGCTCTCCTCTCTTTTCAGCAATCCAACAGCAGTGAATACACTCCCTATACATTTTCACTGTGTCTGAAAAACTTGCACATACCAACTATCTGCAGGAATGATTTTAACTCCCAGGGAATTTTGAAGCGCTTTACAAACACTGCTGCAGCCCCTGACTGCAGCAGGCTGYGTTGGGAGCCCTTCGCTGCCTTTCCAGGCCAGACTTCACGGTACCTGTGCTGGAGCGACGAAATTCCGATACAAATTGTCCCAAGTACTAGGGTAAGAAACGATGTGAACTGTTCTGTGCACGCCTACTGAAAGACATCTTTCTGAGCCACAGAATGGCTGGCCTAGGAATAAAGAGTAATTCAGGAGGTTCTCTGAATAACTCTGTACAGGACAACTGTAAGCACTGCATGAACTCTATAAATAAGAGCTCATTTTCTAGTAAATCCTAGCAATTTTCAGATAAAAATCCACAGACCACTTCTAGGTTAGAGGGCTTTTTCAAGGCAACTTTTCGAAGTATGTGACATTTGCAATAATCTCTGCCTAGCTGAACTGCCAAATATRTAACTAGTGAAAATAGCTTTTACCCTCAACTTTAAGGGAGCTGCAGCCATACATTTAAACAAAGAAACAGTGCAGCCTTCTAATTCTCCCATCAGAAAGAAAAAAAAGCCAAGCCAGCTTATCTCTAATGCCACAAAATAATATTTCTGTCTTTACAGAGAAGTTTTTCAATTTATGAGTTGAGGAAAAAAAAAAAAAAAAAAAAAAAAAAAAAAAAAAAAAAAAAAAAATTAAATAAAAAAAAAAAAAAAAAAAAAAAAGAAGGGTGTTTCCTACTTACAATTTGTTCTTTAGCAGCTATAGGTTTCAAATAGATTCTTTTCTAGTAGCTATTACAGTATAAAAAAATCTAACATAGCACAAGTCTGTGGATATATTAAATATACTAACTTCAAACTAATGCAGAGAAGAGTGAGGGAACTTTAACGAGAATAGAGGTTTTTTTTTTAAAAAAAAAGATAAAGAGTAGGAAATGCCTTATGAGATGTTGTAATGACCCCAACGCAGAGGCTACAACAATTTGTTGTAGAACAACACCTAGAGAACACGCAGTTTCCACAACAAGAGGGGCATCTGCTACTTCATAYGAAATAGTTCAAATGATGGGATGCAAAGGAGAATATAATCAAGGGAGCTCTTCAGTTAATTACTTTACACTTCAGAGAATTATAAAAGGTGAGCATGAATACAGTTCTGCGCACAAAGGATGCTCGCAAAAGATTATGTTCGCAGGTATTCTTCTGAATCAGTTTCTAATAGTCAAATGATAATGGCTTCCCCTACAAATAAAACCTGAAACTAAACCAATTTGATCCCTTCACTTCCAAGCAAGTGACTCTGCCTGAGGCTCTCTGCAGCATCTCTGTCTCTGTACTTTTACCCCAGACTCTATTTTTAGGAAGACCTTTTGGCGTCATTGAAAATTTGCCTGTTATCTTCTAACCAACACAACTGAACAAAGAAAAAGAAACACTCTTGTCCTGACCATAAGACACTCCCCTGTTTCTCCTGCTACTGATTGTTTATATGCAGAATACACACAGTGACTACCAGGGTAAGCAGAACCACAGCCCAAAGAGAAAATCCTGCCCCCAAAGCACTAATATTTCTATTATCTTTTATTTATATATCATGCCATATTAGCCACAGAGAATCACTGCAGAATCCTGCAGCTGGCTTAAAAAATAAAATGAAATCAAAGGATATTAATACTGCTTCACACTTTTGTAGCAACTCCAAACAGCTCAAAGAGGAACTGACCAAGTGCAGGCTCTTTCTGCCCCGTGAAGTGCTACAGTATTGAACCCGCTGTGAAGATGAGTTGCAGAAAGACAAAGTGACCTATGTAAAATCAAACCACTGGTTAAATGTCAGTGTTCACCTCAGATGTCCCAGTGGCTCCCCAGACATCAAACTAGGAAAGGGGTGACCCTAATACAAAAGCCTCAAGAGATTTGTCTCAGAACATGACTCCAAAGCTCTTACTCCTTTTTTCATAGTGTGGAAATAATGGGGAAGCTTCAAGAGATGGAGAGCTTTCCCTAATGGAACTAGAAATTTGATCCTGCTCCTTTATGCCCACCTGGGGAGGAACAATGATGGAAGGAACTAGTCCCCAAAAGCAAAATAACTCCCCCAAAACACACACAGCTAGGCATGCTTTTCACATAATACAGAAGATATCGTTTGCCTAGATTGGTCCGAGAACTAGTGGGAAAGGCCAGTTTTGTTTTCCTCCAAGCTRCTCCACTATAGGTCTAAGTAGGTTGTTTGTTCACAAGTGAAAGGGTACAGGCGGAAGGACTGATTGGAGATCCAAAAAGTCAGATTGTGAATTCTCAGGGATATGAACCGTTTCTGTCAATCCTTGACAGAGTGCACAAAACTCTCAGGTCAAAAACAAATGAGAGATAATACAACAGAAAAGTTAGCATGTTACTCCCAAACAGCATGCGCTAATACAAACRGAAGGACTTTGGGCGCCTTTCTAAACCATTCAGCATGGCATTGGTATAAAGGGGAGTCAGGTTTTTACTTCCAGAGCCATAAACACCCCRAATGATTCCCAACACGTTACATTGTCTGTCCTCTACAAGAGCTGAATGTGCCAATTCATCATCTGAAGACTAAACTGCAAGGACTTCTTGAACCTTAAACTGACTAGTAGGCACCCTAATATGAAAGGATTTTATCTTGACTCCAGGTGAGGATTACAGAGTCACTCCATGGGTTTCAGGGCTGCTTACACATCAGTCTCTCTCTGCCCACCATATTCCAATGACCCTCAGTAATCTGGAATGAGGGCACTTTACGATTTTTAAAGCCTTTTTCCTACATCCGACAGTGCTTTTGCCCAAGATCAACATCTAGTCCCCAGCTTCCCAAAGAGTTCCCAGGCAGCTAGTAAGTTAGACAACAGTAGATCTCTGGCTGTCACTCTGGCAGGGTTAGGCAAGGAAACCTGGTGTTCAGCTGACTGCACTCAGTCACTTGTCCTCCTCCCTTCTGGGCTTCTGAGAACAAAGCAAGTGAACTGGAAAAACAAACAAACAATAGGGTAACTTACTTGCTAAGAGCAGTTGTGCATCAGTCTTGTGCCTTGGCACTTCGGGGATACTGGATGGTGACAGGAGTGAGAGGTAGGTAAAACAGCTGCTGGAAAAGTGTCCGATCCATGCCATCACCAGAGAGCTGGGGTTGTCTTCTTATCCCTGAGCTCTCTCTTCTCCTCTTCCTTCTGCCTGTTATTACAAAACATTTATGTGGCACTGTAGATTTAAATGCACACACCCCTGTTCCTAGATATCCCTGACTTCCCCTGCTCTGGCAGGGCTGACACAGGGTACTCCCAACCCTCACCCTCCACCGCTGCAATGCTACTTTTGCCTGTCAAATGTCCCTCCCTTTCCCTGCTCCTGCTCTCTCCAGCTCAAATGAATTCTTGGTGGTATAAAGCTATTTAAAGGGCTGGGGCAGAGGGGAGGGAGAGGAGAGGACTGCATGTGATGAGGAGCATCATCTGTTCTGAATGAACAGGAACGGGAAAGGTGGCGGGAGGGAAAGCAGAGAGGGGAGGGGTTTAAGCTGCTGCTTTGCACAGAAAGGGCTGGCTGAGGAGGGGGGAGCAGAGGCGTATTCAGCGCCTTGAGAAAACGTGAAAGATACTGCGCTCCCCTGTCAACTACATGGTCCTTGCCCTCCTCGCCACTTCCCCAAACGCTTTAGGTTTACTTCTCCTCCTCTTGCAAGCTTCTCACCTCTCCCCCTCACCTGGCTTCTCCTTTCCCAAATTATTGGATGGTCTTTAATATTTTAGGGTCTGTATTCTCATCTTAAATCACACAACTAGAAAGAAAAAGGAGGGCAGGGAGAATGCAGYAGCTGTACATTTAACAGGGAGCACATGTGTATGCATTCACCAGCACTGTGAAAAGTCTCTCTTCCAGGCTGGACCAGGGAATCTGTGAAAGTGGGGAGAAGGAGGGAGAGCACAATTCCTGGGGAGCTCTTTCCTGGCAGGTTACCCACCAAGCTGCTGAAATGGTGTTYGCTGAGTGAGTTGCGTTGTTTGCCTGTGATATACCCAGTCCCAGAGAATGTACTCAAAGCTCCTCAACGGTTTGAGATTTTTTGTGTATTTGATTTTTTTTTTTTTATCATTGACAATATCACACACTGTCTCCCCAGCTTAGTAGAATATTTCTTCTGAAAAGTAAATGTCAGGTCAGCAGAATATATGAGATCGACATGCCTGGCAGCTACAGGTTACCTATATGCTTAGCTGCCCTCTTCCCTAATCCTGACCCACCTCCCTAATTTTCTAATCCAGGGGTGACATGCAGTAGAGTCCATCATAAATTCTTCCACAGCAAATTTTCAGGCAGAAAATGCGAACTTTTCAAAAACAAAACATTGTACAAGAATGTCTCAGTCTTGCTAGACTCTGAAAGCAATTTTTCCATGTTGTTTTGAAATTGCTTTTCAATTATTTTTTTTAAAAGTTATGCTATCCCTAATGTAATAAGTTAGAATTGGAATGACATTTTTCTTCTACTGTATGGCATTTTGCAACTTTTTACTTGCATTCTTGTTTTAGAACAAGAAAAAAAAAATCAAATCCTGGGAATTTCCTGTAAATCAGAAAAATCTGGTTCCTAACCATCTGTTTATGAATTTTTTTTAAAAAGGCACACTAAAGAAAGGGAAAAAAACACAGCTTTACATACCTACGAGTAGTCATATTACATAGAGAGACTGAGTTATGAAAACCCATCTCTCTAAGCATACTCCTTTTTACCAGCCATCTTGCTCTCTGATCTACACATACAGTTCTGATCTAGAATATTTAATTGGGCCAGATGGGATAGAAAACCAGGGCTTAAACTATTAAAAAGGAGTTTTGCAAATGTAATTTTGTTTTTCCATTTGCTGTTAGTTTATATTTTGCACTTCATGCAGCTTGGGCAAGGAGATCGAATTAGCCGGTTTTGCTCCCAGTTCTCTTGCATTAGAACAGTGCTACTCTGTCTAAGATACAAACTSCACAGAGCACTCTTAATTCAAATCAACAATGAAACTACTTTCGGTGCAAGTAGAGAGACTTGGTAATAAACTGTTAATAAAACCCTGCTGAGTTAGATCTTCTACCTGTTCATAATTACTGAGAATACTCTTTCCAGCAAGACTTTATTTAACATTCTAGGACTATAATACATGAAGTACCCCTATAAAACTGTGATTTAGGTGGGGGGTACATTAACAGCATTGTTTTTAAAGCATTCAAACTTACTAAAAAATGTACTAAACATAAAATAATAAAATAAAATAATAAAAATTCATACAGCACTATTAAATTACAACATTTGGGGGATATAAAATGGTATTGAAAAAGCAACTTACTGAGAACTCTTAAAGGGAAAGTTTAGGAGAAACTTGGTTTAAACCAAGGGGGCAGAGCAATTTGGCTGGAGCAGATTCTTTCTGACATTCGCACCAGCTGACATCACCCTCCTTTGAGGGCAGCTGCCAGCAGCCTCTTAAAAGAGTCCATAGCCTCTGGATACACAAAGAGCCAGTGCTGTGAAAACGTCCTGTCCCATCTACGTCTGGCCAGAGCACTGGACTGTTTAGTGACAGACTCTGACTTAAGCCTGGAGGCTGCAAGTGTAGATTGCCACCGTTCATCACGGCACCGCGCTGTTCAAGGTATACTGACAATCACTTTCAAAAAGTTACAACCACAATAGCCAGCAAGATGTACCATCCACCAGTGATTCAGAACTTGCATGGGACTGGCACAAATAAGTAAAGGATTGTTTCATCTAGCAACTAAGCTTGCCAGAGAAATTAAAATTTACAGAAGAGCTCTCTGGACACAGCTCCTGAGGAGCAGCCCCCTCACTCCTCCAAGGGCACCCTAATTCTGACCCAAACAGCCTCTGCTGAGCAGGGCTCTTCCAAAGACGCAGATGAGCACGCACGCAGCATGGTGCTTTCTGTGGTGAGGCCTCTCCTATCTTGACCTGCCAGCTTAGTTTAATTGYTATGAAGACTAGACATTTTTCTGCCCTCCCGAGATGTGAGGAATATACATGGGAGACAGGTATCTAAGAACAATCWTGAATGAGACACTATGCTGTCTCCATGGGAGAACAGAGAACAGTCTGTATCACGCAGATGTCTAGTAGCAGAGCTCATGCTACCTAGAGAGACATGTTGCAGAAATTAAAGACTCGTCTGTAAGCAGGGGCAAATTAGTGGAAACAGCAGACATCTCAAGTTGCTTGTGGGCAAGAGGTCTGTCCTCCCAGGTCTCTCCTCTCCAAAGCAGCTTTCTTTAACAAGCTTATCTCTRTATTTCTAATCCTATGAGGGCCCTTTTGCTCCTTGAAGAAACTGCTGACCTCTCTGGAGAATTAGTCCCCACTAGACTCATACTGTTAATTTTCAGAACAGGGCAGGTCTCTGGATGCTGCTTCCACACAATCACTAAGAACCGCGTCACCTTCACAAACACATCAGCTCTGCTTCTTTATTTCATCTCTGCCTAAAAACCTTTTATAAGATTTGAAATTAACTTTTGTGCTAGAAAAAGCTGCCTGGCCGGCAGACCTGGAAGAACAGAAGCTCTGCACTTCTGCAAAGCTAGACAAGGGCAACATTAGGAGAAGCCTTCCTTCCCACCTCCCATACACGCACTCCTCCGGCGCCTCTTAGCTATGAACTCAGTGGAGAGCCTCTAAGAGGGCATGGCTCTCCCAGACACGCAGAGGAGTGGGCTCCCAGTGTGGTCATTTCTGTGATGGGGGTTTGCCCGTCCTGAGCTGGACCTTTGCGTTGTTAAAATGTGAAAAGTGGTGTGTAAATAAAAACCCTTTTCATTTTGAGCAGACTCCTACTTCTCCTAAGCAGAAGGAAACTCTGCTAACAGGCACTGCCATCTGCTGGCGTCATCTGCTTTCACTGTTTTCCTACAAATGCTGACAAAAGCGGGCACAGGTAGGGTTTAAAGTGGAGCCCAGATTCTTACAGCTCCCACTAATCTACGTGGCTGCAGAAAGCTCCATTTCCCCCACAGCTCACTGGTATTATTCAGCTAGGAAAAKGGATCTCTCCCCTACCCAGATCTGTCAGTTCATCAGCAGGCACATAACCCCGACGCTCCGGTGGCACCTGTGGAATCCTTASTTCCTGGATTTTGCAAACAGAACAACATGACATGGAAGAACAAACTTCAGTCTCATTTTGGTGTAACTGGATAGCTCTCTGAGGAAAYTGGGTACATACAAAGCTTTCATAAAGCAAATATTACTTTCAATTTTTGCTCATTCCTGTAGAATTCAACAGCACAGTCCAATTTTTGAACTTTCAGGAACCAAATGGGGAGTAGGCTCCATTTCCCTGTGGTTTCACTGCACATAAATGAGCCATCCACCCAGACAAGCACAGACTGGCCCATGACATTTATTACCCAAAGGGACAGTCTTCAGTCTCYCTCTTCATGAGCACCAGTGACAGAATCTGTAGGTTGCTCTGAAATCAGAGGTGGCTGACTATGGTTTTATACGTGTATCGAAAGGAGAGCGAGCACCAGTACCTTCAGGGAGTATTTTAATTTGCTGTGCAATTTGATCTCTGGAACAAGAAATGTCACTTCTCATTTGTCAACTATAAGCCTACCATCCCACTAGAAGAAAAATCTTGTAAAACTCAGTGCTGGAAACAGTTTCTGACCATCTCATCTACCTCCACTCTCCCCCTGTGCGCTCGATGAACTGGAGCAGGGCTTTCAAGTAAAGCTCTGAGGCTCTAGATCGAAATTAAGTCACAGCTGCTTGCTCTGCCTCCAGTTCCCTTTGTGTTTGGGGGATTATTCAAACCCCAAACTCAAAACGAAACTTGGGAAGTAGGAACAGAGACGGACAAGGGGAAGAAAAAGTTTCTGCAATAAACCCAAACTCTCCCGCCTCTGCTGAGCATGTGTGGAGGAATCTGCTTGCCATTTCCTTTGATATGATAATGAGGAGCTAATGCTAACCTAGAGAAAGAGACAGCTCCTCTTACAGCGATGTGGGGCTACTGCCTAGCACTAGTTCAAGGCAGCCAACACACATCCCAAGTCGTCGCTGTCTTTAACTTCTGGATTGCCCGCAAGTGTCTTAGTTCGGTTTCTAGTGTAACCGCTATTATAATTAACACTAATGAATCCCTTGTTCTGCAGGCACAGCAAAACCTCGGGCTGAAGGAGATCCAGAGGCTAAGCTTCCTGTTCGTTCCCACAGAAGCTGCAGGGCTAAGAAACACTGGCAAGGGGCACTATTTGAGTATGTGTATAAACCTGCACACTTGTGACGAATCACTTCTGACTGTTCACTCCTGCTAAGCTCTGAAATAAACAAAAAATGCAGTCGTTGTAATGCACTAATAACAGCAAATTTATGAAAACAGAATTTCCTTGTTAGACTATCAGGATTCAAAAAGATTTCTGACAAGAGCAAACTTCTTGGTTCTTTCAGGTGGGCATCTTGTTGCATTAACTTTCCTCCTAAAAATGCACAGCCTTTCCTTTGCAGAGAGGGATGGGGAACATACTTGATGAAGCTGGAAGGGAAGAGTTTGTTTCTCAAACTCAGCCAGTAGGTAGCCCCTTAATTAAAAATGAATCTCAGCTCCAGCCTGTGCTTCGCTGGCAACAGACCTACCTCACCACCCAGTAACTCAGTAACTTACTGCCAGTTAGAGGTACAACCCAGCCATAAGCCTTCATTTTACAAACAGGCATCTGAAGTTGAGAACAAGTTTTGTCACATTCATTTCATTTTAAAAATCTACTAATTACACAGAGGAAAAGAGGGACCTCGAGAAGGTGACTGAACTCAAGCAAAGATAAAATGTCTTGCTCTCTGCAGGGACCACCTCTCTCCATTAACAAGAAGAGAAAACTACAGAACTAGCTCATGATCAGACAATTAGTTATTAGATGCCTGAATGTAGGCAAGACAAATCCCACCTTGGCTGACTTGTCCACAGTCACGATGAGTATCTGGTAGGGCAGGAGACAACTTACATCTCTCAGCTCCAGTCCTCTAATTCCTGGTTTAAGTTCCTCTCTTGGAACCTCTTAACCTCATAACCTCTTGAGGTTATGAATATAATGCAAATGTTTAAATGATGTCCTGTAATGTTTGTCCATGCAATTCTGCCTTTAGGGAGGAAAGCCATCGCTAAAATGATGCAGGTGAAAAATTTCTGCTTTTAAGAACTAACTAGAGGCTAAGCCTAGGATTGAGACAGGACTGCACAGGCAAGAAGTAGAGACACCAACTTTTTCATTTAAATCTGAGGAAATCTAGTAGGACACTCAGTTGATGCCAGGAGATTCCAAAAATGCCTTTGCAATGATGGGACTGTAAGAGAGTAAATTTTGCTTTTGGGCACCACTGAAAGCTCTGCCAAAGACCAGCACGAACATTCAAAGAAACCCTGGACTGTCATCCTCTGAGGAAAAGATTCTCTGAACCTCACAGATTCAGGCAACTTAAAACCATCATTTCCAGCACATTTTTGTGGTTACTTAACAGGAAGCAAAATCAAGGGTGCAAAAACAATACCCTGAAGATAGATTTTAGACAATGCACATCAGCATGTCTTGTTTATTTAACTGTCACATTTTAATACCATTTGCAATTAAATGTATCTCAGTACTAGTTTAGTAGGCTCAATATGTTGTTGCTCTGAGTTCACTTCAGGTTTCTTCTCAGCTCTATTTCTACTACAGAAAAAAGTGACCCCCACTGACTCTAATAAAGTCTTGTTATTACTGCTTAATCTCATGTGTGTGTGCCTGGCACCAGAAAAAAGCAGCAGACTGGCAGCCCTGGGGACAAAAGGCCTCTATTTAGCCACAAAATGGGTACTGTATGGGCAGAATTTGCCCAGTGCTGCCTTTTTATTATATCCCAAATGTAGTCAGGTGACAGGACAGAGCARCTCTGGAGCTGGAAGAGGTCTGTTAGAGAGGCTAGACACTGCCATGATGCAAGATAGACAGACTAGCTAGTAATATCGAGGCAATTAACCCTTGGCTTCTGTATTTCAGTTAGTGAGAGCTGCGATGGAGTTCAGAGCCTTGTCCCTTAGGAGCTGACCGGGGTCACGGAGCATTAAAGATTTCAGACATTGTTAACCCGGGTTAGACCCGAACTAGAGATCTCCGGGTGAAAATCTTCAAATTCCATCTAAACCCACAACACACACAGCTCTGAGTTAAACACCAGACTCTACCTTGCACTGGGATCCATTTGGTGCAAGAAGGGTAGCAGAATGGTCCATAAAAGAAAGACACACGAATTCCTCCTGCCATATTAGGGCAGCAGAGTGGTTGCTGACCGTAGGGACCACAGCAGACCCTGTCTGCATACTCCTCCTCTGCAAGGGCTGGAAGTGCTCTACCAGGAGAGTTTTTGCTTGCTCTAGGTCTTAAGCAGGGCAGTGGAGCTGCTTTGCAAGACAGTTGGCTTACTGCAATGACTTCTAGGGAGCCTGAAAGAACAAAGCCAATTGTTCAATTCTTCCCAAAAGTGTTTCTGTCCAGAAAGCAATTTGCATGGTCCTGTTGAATTCAAGAATTATATCTGTTCACTGGAAAATCCCAGCAACAACAGGCACCTTGTAAGCTCTTTGATTTCCACCTAATTTGCTAGCATCAGGAAAATACGCAGTTTTTCAACCATTTTGGAACTTAGGGAAATTATTTGGAGAATTTTTTTTCTAGATCTTGCAGCAACATTTAATATTTACAAAAGGAATTCCCTGCCTTGGTAGCAACAACTGACAGGAAAAATAAGTACACTATAAAATGCATTAACATTTTAAGTCTGCCAAATACTGYTAGATGAAGATATTTCCAGCTTTTGCAAGACTGCCTGATATTTAGTTCACACAAAAAAATGACAGAAGAAAACATATATAGGAGAGAAAAGAGGGAGTGTATGGAAGCCTGCTACAGAGAAAGATTTTTCTAGACTGACACAACACATCAGTAGCAGAATSAGGCAGAGAACCAAAGTCTTCCAGCTTCTATCCCAGCCACTTACTCAGGGAACCGCATGGTCTATTACGTGCTCACACTATTGCCACAGGATTCTGTAGTACATGAATAAAACACTTCCCATCGTACAAATAAAATTCTGAGATTGTGCTGAAACTAGACTTCTCCACAAAAATGCAAATAACTCATCTTTAATACGCAACAGAGAGAAAATGAATCCCGCTATCACTGTAATAAAATGCCTTTTTATGAACACTCCTGTGTGCTCACTGCCTGACAATACTGGACGTGGTCCAGGTCTGTTTACAGTGCCAGCATGTCTGTGTCCCTGACTCCTGGCGCATCTGTACATTTTGTTCTTGGCATCTTTGTATCTACGGAGCCAGGTGACCTTGAAACTCTCAGAGAAAAACGATCAGCAGCCTGAAAGCCTACCACCCCCTGCATATAATTCATAGTTATTATCAGAAATATTTTTCCTCTGTTCAGTTTGCACAGCGATGACATTCAATAACACTGAAAATGTTCTTACTGTCCCCAGAGAGTCCTGTTCAGAGTAAAACCAAAGGAAATTAAAGACCTACCGAGCAATCCCCCAATATAGGTTCATAAATATATAATTGCATGCAGTGGCTGGCTAAAACAGTAAGGACAAAATGTGTTAACACTTTGACTTGCGTCCCTCTGTTCCCGCCTCCTCCATATTCCCTGCTCTGCAAGGAGATGGGGAAAGAGGCTCCCTACTGTTCATTGTCACTGCATATTCACATAAAACAGAAATGGTGATGATGATGCATGTGCTATGGGACTAACACTACAACAGYGTACTGCTTCGGTGACAGCAGGATTTGCAGCCCTCTCTAAAAATGTGCACCTTTTCCAGACTGCAGCCTACTGCTGCTGCCTGCTATAAGACCAACTCCGTTCCCTCAGGTAGTGGTTTAGTGAGTTTAGGACACATTTGGGCAGCACACTAGTGCACCAAAGGACGATGATGTTACTGATTGTCGTATCTGAATTCCCCAGAAAAGTGAGCAATGCAGACACCTGCTGTTCAACCCCGCCAGACCCTGTCTGAGCCCTTACACGGCCTGTTGTGCCTGGAACACGAACTGCACAATGACTTTTGGGGAAACCCTGATCTGGAGACCCTCCATTCTCTTAAAGTGTGTTCTCCACCCTCCTGAAGAGTGACCCTACATGAGTTTTGCTGTGACCTGCTTTACAGCTGCATGAAACTCCCATGCAGACCTGTGCCAAGGACCTTTCAGATGATCTGCAGGAAGAGACTGCAATGCTGAGAGAAACTGGGTCCTCTACAATCTCCAAACTTAAATTTCTCTAGAAGTATGCTGACTTCAATTACATTATCATGCTCATTGGAGTGTTCTCCTACGTGCTGTAATTTGTGCAGCATCAGCTTGCTAAGGTTGTGATGAAATTGTTGGATTTACCCTGCAGCCTTTCAGCGAACCTTTTCTTCTGGTTAGATTTGCCTGGAGCTTATTCCTTTGCTACTCCAAGCACAAACTCTAAATTCAGATCTGCCTAGCACTACGAATCATACAAAAAAGCTGCTTCACCCGAATGGATGAAATTCACTTTACTTTTCTGCTGGTCACAAAAGTCACSCACTATTTTACACATCTCAGCACAAGAATAAGACTGCTAGAGTAAGACCATCATAACACAACCATAGAAATAACTGAAAATAAACCTACAATTCACACTGCTCTCTGATGTAACCACAGACAAAAGGTATTAGTGGTAAGATTTACCCAGCATGTACCAATCTAAATGAGGCACAACACAGACGTATCAAAAAAGAGTAAAAGGAAGCTCTCCTGTAAAAAATGGTGCCATACGGACACAAAAAATCCTAAAGATTTGTTCTGGTGAAGCTTATTCCAGTTYCCCAGGCTTTTCTATGTCATAGTGTTTTCTAAAAAGATGACTGGGTTGTATCATCTCAGCACTCAATTTGCCTCAGGCTGTGGTGTCTCCACACTAACGATACCATTCAAACCTGCAGACTGAACATTGTCCTATTCATGGAGATTTGATTCATTCGTGCTGATAGCTTGCATACACCTTGTCACACACTAAAGTTATTGAAACTGAATTGCCAGAAAGGCTATGATCATTGCTTTGGCTGATTTACTGGGGACTTGCTCAGTACTCTGAGCCAGTGCCAAGAGAATTCCCTCATGTACCTAGACAGATGTTGTTCTCATCTAAACTATGTGAAATCTGAGATAAAACTACTGAGGACAATAGTCATGTAGTGCTACTGTCACCCTTGCTTCAGCTTAGAACTACTCTCCCCTCTGAATCTCCCTCCCACCCCCAAAAAATCTGCAAAACAACCTCTTTTGCACAGACTTCAGCCTAATTCCACCTGTTTGGTGTACGAAATCATTCTGGCATATAAGAAAAGATCAACTCTAAATGTTTTGCTGAAGACACTGTCCCTAATTTTAAATGAAAGACGGAGCTTTGTGGTACTCAGATGGCTAGGGAGTGGAAATGCTAAATGAAGCGCTTTCTGCCAAAAGCTTGCTTTCTTTCAACTTTTAAAACATCTTCCCATCACCTACAGAGCCAGCCCTCCCCTCGAGTGGTACCTGCACAGGCCAGTAGAGGGTGATGGGCAGCCACACTGATTCTTTACTATCCTGACAACTTCTCAAAGACATCTCTCTCGAACGTTATTGAACACTGCATTCTATTTTGCAAGAAAATACAAAGAGTTAAGTATGAATCAGAAGTTTTACTGATATAAGGTCTTTCCTCATACCTTTTTCATGGGAATGCTACAAGCCAATCGTAAGTACTCTACCCATACACGAGGACTATATACCAGTTTACGGTTTTAGAAAGGATTTAGCAACCACTGCGCGGAGCAAGCAGCTTTTTGCACAACTGATTATCATTTGCAAAACAAGCTGAACATACCTGAGGTATATCCCTGCATGGGCAATGGAAACCTATGGAAAATCTTGCTACAAGAGATGAAGATGTCTCCTGCCATCCAAATCAAGCACACCACTGCCCTGTGGAGCTAGACACAACAAAAACACATTGCAAGGGGGAAACTTCAGCAAAAAGGTGCTTCAGTCTATAGACACAGTGAGCAAGTATGGACAGAGGACTGTTTTCAGCTACCTAAATTAGACATTGAATCTGTTATGGCGTATCAGGTGAAAAGAGAGAAGCAAACCTCATCCAAAGCTGACTAAATCCCTGCATCCTGTTTCAGCACTAACGTAGAGGCTCTAAAGCTAGATCCCTATTGAAGGCACCTGTTTATAAGCCAAAGCAAGTTGTCCTAAATCTAGCTAACTAGGAACAGGCCATCTAGAGCTGTGCCCACTGTATTTCATTGCTCCTCCATGTATCTTCCAGCCTGCATATTAAACCTTAAGCACATGAAGACAAACCACTGGCCATTTTCATTGCTCATGCAAAACTGCCAGGCTACAGCTGATACTTCTGCCCGCTTGCTATCGCCAAATGTGGAAATAGCTCTCTGCTATCAAACCTGTTATTACTTCCCTCCCTAGTGACTCATTTTGATGGGTTCACTCAGCTGTAAAACAATCATTCTTTACATGGCTATTTCTAATGTCCTGACCTTCAAAAGCAAGGCCCGGTATTTTTGTGGGATCACCTACTACATGTACTTCTTAATAGAGATAATGTAGAAGATGTATCTGCCATTCTCTGCTGGGGGAAAAAGAAAGGATATTTCCGTTTGTTTTTTTGCTTTGCTAACAGCAGTGACACACAAAACCAACACCATCTTTCATACATGCAATATGAGACAATCAGCTTGTTCTGCTGCCTTTGGAAACTATGCTAAAGTTAGCATCCAGTTTTGTTACTACGCCTAGTAAGATAGTCAGATGTGGATACACCAGCAGGAGGACAGGGGCTATACCTCACATTAGCACTGCCTACATGTCATATGTATACTTCAGTCATGCTTGCGGCTCCTGTCTCCAGCTTTTCCTATACAGAGATTGCCTACATTTCACAACAAGGCCTGTCTCTACAGGACTGTGAGCTAGACTCAGACAATAATCAATGACAACCCCTTTCCCACTGAAAGAACAGAACAGAGAACATAATACATATAAAGGAGATACTCTGTTTCTTTCACTATTGTGGTAATCTCTAGGCCTATGTATGTCCATGCGGCCTCTGGGACCAYGCTCCCACCCTTGGAAAATAACTAAATAAACAATCACTCCACACAACTTGCTCACTTCCTTACTCTGCCTAATACTTACTGTGGGCTCCTTCTAGCCCACTAGTTGCAGAGGGAATTCAAAGCTTAAATTCTTTCAAGCAAAATGTTCTCAGTTTTCTCCATGACTCCCATGAGAGATCAGTGCCTGACTTCAGCAGGCCAGGATATCAGACCAGGCTTTCTGCCTTACTTTGCCTTTCTCTGCCTTGGTTATCATCAGTGAAAGATAGGATGATGACTGCTCCCTTCATTCCTCTCTCCCTCCCTCGCATTCCTAAACGGAATGGGTAAATTTCATTTATTAATGCTGGTAGAGTTCATTGAGGCCTGCAGATAAAAGACTCAATCTGAAGCAGAATATGATGTTCTATGTTGCAGAAAGCTTATGCTTTACTATTTATTTTCAATTGACATTGCTAGGCAACGAGGATGATGTCCAAAATAAAAACAATAATAATGAAASAAACAAACAATCTATAAAATGCAGCTGAGTGCTGTCCAGAAAACAAAGAGTGGAATAAATCCGGAGTAAAAAGAAGATCAAAATAGTCAGTCATGGGTTGATGTAAAAAGTAACCCTAGAGATAGATCCCAAAGGGACAAATGACCTCCATACAGGATATCCTGCCTCAGAGCATAGCAGAGGTATGGTAAAAATTGGAAATTTCTGGTGAGCCGTAAGATCAACTCCTGGATTGTCAATGGACCTTAAAGAATGATGGCACAAGGGACGGTCACTGTTGTGTAAAGTATAATTCACTGTTGTGTTTACATAGAGCTCTTCCTTCATCTGCGAAGTGCAATGGCTGGAAAAAATGAGGCACAAATAACAGACTTATCCAGAGTTCACATTCTGCTCTCCAGAACATCAGAAAATGAATTTTGCTGGCAATATCTAACACCGCCCCAGAAAGGTAACTGCAAAAAAGTACAATATACTGCTTGTTCCTGTTCACGTGGCTGCCTGCAGGCAGCCTGCAAACAGCCCCCATGCAGGAATGTCTGGCTGTGCACTGTGCCACCCGGCTCCTTATCAGTCAGGTTTGCTCAAGCAAGCAGGGTATCACATGCTCCAGAGAGTGCCTTCAGCTAGACACATCTGTACTCACAGAAAACCCAGACTTGAGAGCCTCAGGGGCTCTCAAAGGCTGGTGTAGGGACACCTCCTTGAGACCAACATTTTAAAAAGGTCTCATGCTGACAAGAACAACTTAAATTTCTTTAAATATCTTTTTGTAGCTTACAGAAGCATGTTTATTTTTCTAGGAAAAACAGAAGGAGAGAGGAAACATGCAGAGGGTAAAACATTTTAAGGCTTCATACCATTTGATAAATCATAGCTCAGAAAGCTTGTTATAGCACAGTATGTACCTGAGACATCAGTACTTGTTCTTCTATCAGATTAATAAGGATTGTCACTGAGTTGTAACCAGCTACTGATTTTAATACCTTCATAAATAACAGAGATGGGAGTTCTAACATCTACATCTGACATGTTGTTACTACAAGATATGAACCCTAATGAAAATCTAGAAACAAAACTTTAACCGGTGTTAACTGATGACACCGGCTGTTCAATGACATCAGACAGATATTTCTCTATATGTAGCATTTGAACCTTTTATTTTCCTAGCATCAATATGGAAAAAGGATTGAGACACTCCCCCCGAACAAGACCTCAACTTTGTCATTCTGACAAATGTGGCATCAGATACGCACACGTCCAGACTATTTTGCTTAGGAATACAGAAAAGAAGCGACAAGGTGAGGTGGACTACAGGTCTTGCCTTTTCCTTTGTATACTTATTTTAACTTTTTAAATGGGGTACTTAGTAACTAGAAAAAGGTAAACAATGCATGACTCTCACCATCCTTCACTGCATTTTACATGGGTTATCATAAGCCCTCTACCTAGCAGAAGACTACGTGGAGGTGCTGTTAAGGTCACTGATCCAGTTGCAGTGCTCCATCACACTGTGCTGGCAGGCTGGCTCTCCAGCAGCCAAACATCCTTGTGCTAAGCGCCCAGCTTATTACATGGGGGAAGGAAAGAAATGCCTTTGTTGCAGTCCACCCATGCCCTACATTTTCAGGGGAAGTAAGGAGTTCTCTGGCACCAGCTTTCTCTGGCAAGCAGCTAAATTTCTCTAAAGTAAATGTAAGTAATGAGCTTTACTCCTTCTAGCGAGAATTTGGCATTATTTCCTCCAYGAACAGAACTGCACAAAAAACACCTTCCCCATGTGGTATTACCAGCAGAGGCATTTTATCCTGAGGACCTGCCAAGGGTCAGGGGGGGAGGGGGATTTTAGGCCACTGCCGAGAAATCTGTCTTGCAGTCATGTTCTTCTAGCATAAAACTTAAAGACAGTGCTAAGCTCCTGTCACCAATTCTCTGTTTTTTGAAAAGTCAGAGAAAAAACAGAGAAAAGAGAGGGAATGTATCTAAAAGGCATGAAACGTAACTCAGCAGGCAGCCAGGTTTCTCCCAAAGGGGAACCTCTATTCTAGCACTCCTTACTGCTAGAATTGGCTTCGTAGGAGGTATTCTCCCTTGCTTACAGCCACATMATCCTAGGACTCAGGAGGCTTTCAGAGCACACAGCTGGAAATCTCAGGGAGACTGCTTGCTCCCTTGTCATTCTCTCACATTAGCACGGCATAAATTCTTTGCAGCAGRGTCCTTCAGTCTGGACTGCACCAATGCCTATGGCAATGGGGGCTTTGGTCAGGGTGAGAACTCCCAACAGTTCAGAAAAACTGAGCAATGTAATTAATAGCATTAATTTCATACCTCAGCTTTCTAAGACATTTGGTTGGTGGCTAGCGCTCGGAACTGGTCATGGTTACAAGGCTTGCTACAGATGCATTTCAGGACGGTTCCCTAGGTGATTTCACTGCCTCTTATGTACCATTCCCCTATCATGTTCTGAAGTCATGAGTACTCTTCCCTTCTTCCAGGCCTACCTGCCCTGCTCTATTCAGCACAGAGAATACAGTATCTYGTTGTAAGAAAGGCCCGTTTTGCTCTTCAACTTCTGACTGTAACATCAAGGATTTAAGCAACGCATGCCTCCACCTGTCTGGATTTCCACGTTCATTGCTASAGCTAGCACTATAGCCAGCTTTGTTCTTGTACTTAAACAGCCTATGCATTTCAATTTTGTTACTAACAGCAGAGGAGATCAAGGACTTCACCAACCACCTACTGCCTCGGAATAAGGAASGCTAAAGCAATTAGGAGTCTTTTGCTCTCTTTGGTAGCAAAAACAGAAGCTGCAGGAAGGGATGAGGGGTACAACCATCTTCATCTGTTAGGTTGTTCTCCATTTCAGAAGCACATCACTTGCCCTTCTAGAGAACTACCCACTCTTCCAGCTTACCTGYACACTAACACGTGTGGCTATTTGTTTAAAGAAGGGTGACAGCAATGCACTCCTTGCAATGCTGAGCAAAAAGGCCAGTTCTCATATTTCTCTCTCAGCTACCACAGTTCTATTTCACAAGAACAAAAGTTTTAGGAAGGAATCACTACTGTGCATACACAGCAGTGAATATTCAGCCTCCTGTTACTTCTACACCCATTGCTAAACTATCTAAAAATTGCTCAGCATTTTACAGATACAAGATGAGACATAACTGGAAGGACAAAGTCATATCTCTTGGGACCCATGATAAAATTGCAATGGATTTCAAATCCCTCCCCACGGTAAGCTCTAAGTAAATCAGTACTGGGAAGCTGCCAGCCTAGCTACACTGAGGTTAATGAATAAACAACTGCCTGCAGTACTGACTTTCCTACTATACTTAAAATATGTATCTTTGATTACATCTGAGAGAAATTTCTTCTTCTAAAAATAATTATTCCTAAAGATAAAGGCATTAAGCCTTTTACTTTGACAAAATTGATAGAGATTATCAACATTTTTTCATAAAATCTGCTACTAGGCAAACTTACGTTTTTCAGAGTACTTGCYTTCTACAGAAAATGTTAACTTTATGTTGAAAAGCAGAACACTGAAGAACAAGAAAAATTATCTGGAAATATATCAGGGTACATTTTGAGAACATTAGTTCAGTCACGTCTTAGTTCCCATTTCTTCTTTATAGGACAAGCTCCCAAAGCGTACACTTCCAATAAAACAACGAAGTCACTCAGAAAAGGGGAAACTGCTGGAAGTGAATGCTTCTGAATACCTAGACCACTTCTGAAAATAGCTTCTGATCCTGTGATCATGGATGCATTTTTGAAAGCGTTACCCTAGGCAAATAAAATCATCAGTCTAACAAACATAACAGCTTAAGTTTTCAAGAATGTCTTGGGTAATTCAGAGTGTCCAAATTGGGGGGCAGGTTTATCTCAGCTGGTTAGAGCGTGGTGCTGCTAATGACGGGGTTGCGGGTTCAATCCCCGTACGGGCTATGCTGAGGGTTGGACTAGATGATCTCCAGAGGTCCCGTCCAACCTCACCATCCTATGATCTCCCATTATTTACAACAGAGTCATTTTGCAGTATAAGTGCTCAATCCTTTATGGGAATTACTGTCATTTAAGGAGTCTCAGACAGAGAACCTAGAAGTCACTTGTMACTTGTGAAAATCTAGGTCATTTACTCCCCTCCTCCTGTTCTGTCTTTTCTGTGCCAAATATAGAAAGAATTTTCTGGCTTAAGACTAAATAAAGTTGCCAATTACTCTTTCCTAAAAACCTGCAATTGAAATTCACTTGGGGAGTTCCTGAAAGCTGTGGAAATCTATTCATTCTTGTAATATCCTTTTGACATGTCTTAGAGGGAGAAAGAAGAAAGTCCATACGCTTTTAATTCCTCAGTTTTGGGGATAATATTTAACAGCAGTAAATCCCTTTAAGGGCTCAATTATGCTCTTTGAAGCTAGCAGAAAAAATTCCTGTTGAGTTTCATTGCAGGAGAACTAGCTCCTTTCTGYGAAAAATTATGTTAAGCAAGCCACAATATGTTGTGTGATGTAAGAAAATTAATTTGGGCCATCAAGACGYGACAGTGACAGGATTCTCACACATGCTAGGTATGGCATAAAAAATAACCAGATTAATTATTTCACAATATAGCAAATCAATTACTTAGCTCTCAGTAAAAGTATCTGGACCAATTCCATCATCACATATTAGGGTGCAACAAAAGCCTATATGCCATTAATCATGCCAATATGTACCTGCCCCACAAGGATTTTAAGAGGTGTAACCAAAGGATTAATATGCTTTGAAGATGAGAAGTACTGCACAAGTATTATTGGATTTATTGTTAATGACTGAGCTAGCAATGGGATAGCTAATAATAGCACTTCATTCCTTATATCAGGGCTTTTTGTCTCAGAATACTGTGAGGCAAACAGTTCAGTCACCGAACTGAGCAGCAAAGCTCTTGCTGGTTTCARCCATGTGGATGGATCTAGCTCTGACTGTTAAATGACTCTTTACACACAAAGCCTGTTCCTAATCTCTTCTAATACTCAGAGGGACTGAGAGAAGATCCTGCCTGCAGGATTTCCTTCACCCATCCCATGCTGGGATAGCCCATGCTGGCTAGTTAGAAGCACGGGGTTCCTAATACTGTATAACCAAGAGAAGGTCAGACTCCAGTCTGGGGATATTAATGTTCAGGACAGAACTCATTTACCAATGGTAGGCCTCTAAAAGATAGAGATTTAGACTGCTCCAGCTATCCAAATCCTCTCTCCAGTGATGGAGGAGGATGGGCACCTCTAGAAGGCAACACATCCTTAGGCACCTGCCTTGCAATGTGAGGAAATTCCTTCTGAACTACAGTGAGAACCAGGATTACCTTAACTAGCTAATTTTCAGGTGCTTTTAGGTAGAAAAGATGATTCCAAGCTTAAAGCACTCAATCCCTTATCACCTTGATGCAAAGATGTTCTTTCAGTCAAACGATGGAGAAATGCAAAAGAGATACATATCTTTAAGCTCTGAGACCACAGAGAGACTGTAGAGAGAATGGCAGCAACTTTACAGCAGTAAGTGAACTTCTGCAGCCCTCTGCCAAGATTTCAAATGGACTTTGGGTTTCAGCTAAAATCTAGGAAAGAAACTCTGAGAAGAAACTTGAGCAGAGGTTAATGCACGTCTGGTAGAGCCCAGATCAAATAAATCAAACTGCTATGGTTCTGCAGAATAAGGGCAGAGGCACCTAGTTATTCCCTAAAGCACGCCGCCCATATGAACAAGGGCTAGCTGATCCCGGCAAACAGTCAAGCCACTTCTGTTGTGGATCTGTTGTGGAGCGACCAGGGGCAAGACACTGTGAGGTGACAGTGACAGTAACACCAGCTTTTTCAGGTAACAGTACTTCATTAGCTTTGGCAGCTCAACACCTCTGTGCTTTTTCTTTCTTTTTTTTTTTTTTTTTTTTTTTTTTTTTTTTTTTTTTTTTTTTTTTTTTTTTTTTTTTTTTTTTTTTTTTTTTTGCTAGCTATCCAGCAGTGTCACTCCTCTGCCTTTCACATAGAATATATAAACTGAGCCACAATGGTAATGAGCTATTGCATACAGATGAGCTGGCAACCAGTCTGAGCTAACACGGCCACCCATAAATACCAAAGAGGGCTTTGGGCTTTCTTTCTTTGATACAGAAGCTGTTGGACCAAGGTACTGTGGAAATTGCATGGTCTAGGGAACACAGGAAGCCCGGCAGCTTTTTTCCTCATCTCTCTTCTGCAGTCACCCTTACCGCTCAACAGACAAGGTAAGAAGTTCAGTGCCATACTGTTTTCTTGAAAGCTGTTTGGGACAAATCCATGATACTTCCAGATAGACTGTTCCTTCTGCTTCCAGGCAATGGGATTCTGCCATGCCAAAGCAGCTCTGTGGCTCAGTGTTCTCATCCGTCTGTACACAAARCTGTCATTTCATGACCACAGCAAGGGAACTGGAGAGCCCTTTTTGGGGGTACAGGATATCTGGATTTTGATCGGCTTGCTCACTGACTTATCCTTTCTTTGGCAACCTACTTGACAGTTTCTACTCCAATAAAACAAGGTTATTGAAGTTKAGAAGAGCACTGCCAAATAAAATTCCTGCACCTACTGCAGTCACCTCAGACACAGAAGGCAGAATGTGGRAGATAAGGCATTACTCTTCTCTGGGACAGAAAAGGGCTATTTCTGACAGCAATATGGGGCTGGAAGGCCCTTACAGTATGGCTATGCAGACAAACTACAGTGGGGTAAGCTGGTACAAATTGACAGAGCAATAGTTTTTAGCGTGGTAACTGTCAGTATTGTTGTTTTAAGYCTGTATTAGCACAGGAGAGCCTTTCTCCATCTCATAGTTACCAAAAGGGTAAATGCATCCAGGTACACATGCTTAACAGGAAGCAGCTAATGATTTTTGCAGCTAGACTCTAACTTCAATGTGTTTCAATTCTACAGCAGTAATGTGCAAGTAACAGAAGTCCCCCACCTTCAGATATACATTAAGATCCTCAGAGCCTACAGTAGTGAGTTTCTCAAAATTACCGTTTAAAAGAAAAAAAAAGAGAGAAAAATTTAAATCCTTTTCCATTTTGGGTGTGACAACTTATAGTGCATGGATCACTTCCTTAATCTCAGTTACTTTTTTCAACACGAAAAACATAAGCAGGGAAAAAGAAAGTGTTAGAAATAAATTTTAAAATCAAGACATACTACTTAAGGGTTGACTTGTCAGAAAATGGTAATTAAAAGTGTTCCAGCTGACAATGCCTCTTTAATGAATTATTAGCAATATCCTCTGAGAATATTTGATGGAAGACACCCTAAGAGTTCTTTACTTAAATCAATTTTCTGCATGATGCAATTTCACCACACAAGAAGGAAAAGAACTTCACTAAAGAACCAAATTAAGAAAATAACTAGTAGTTTGAATGATCAGGAAGTAACAGGTGCCCTCTCTGCACAAATTGCCTCTATTTCTTACACCACAACATTTTCCCATAGGTGCTTACATAATAACTGCAACTATTTTCTTGATTTCTGTTTATAAAGCCCAATACAAAACCTAAATGTATGAAACTTAAGTGTAATAGCATTGGTCATCCATTTGTAACTGCTAATAAACATTATACATACATATAATAGCCATTGACTAGTATAGTTTTAATGCAGCTACAGTAATGCCCAGGGACTGATTCTTCTTGTCTAACATCTAACCACACCTGAGGCTTTTGAGCAGTGCTACACACTCCAGCATTATACAAACATCAAGGAAGTCTGCTTATGCTGCGCAGTATCAGCAGCAGCAGCACATACACTCTCCTTGTACGCACCGTCTTATAGATGCCTTTGCATAAGAGCCTCAGCACATGCCAGTACAGCCGACCAGACATAACTTGCTGTTGTGCAGACCAGCACAGCTCAGGCTTCTGGATCCCGACCCGGCTTTACTGTGCTCCTTGATGAGGACGCAGTGGCTGAACGAGGCACAAAGCACAGGGATGAAGAGGGGTATGCTTCAGATGCACAAGCAGAGGGGGTTGGTCTCTTGGGTTGCAAAAACAGAAGAAGGCAAGCAGCTGAGGGGTGTCTGTAAGGACTTGGGTGGAATTGGAAAGGTAAAGGGCAAAAACTGAGTCCTGAATTATGCATTTGTGTTTGGGTGTGAAGTTGAAGGGGGAGCCTGAGGGAGGTGGTAAATAGGGAATGTGGTAAGGAATGGGGAAGGTGAGGGGAAGCGYTGGGTTATTCTGCATATGAACACCAAAGAGAAAAGAAATTGGGCACACAGAAAGGCTTGTTYGATTGCATAAAAGATTTGTGGGTTTATATTCTCTCTGGCCTGAACTACTTTTTCTTCTTCATACTTGATTTACCACCTAAATATGCATTATAGCCCTCCCTGTTTTTTTCCCTGGAATCTTTCAGACTCTCTTGGGCAGAGCRAGTGGGTTCTTTAAAACCTTTTCCCCAAACACGTCCTACATCGGTTAACTAGATATGAACAAAAGGGACAATCAATGAAACTGAACATAGGTATAACTCATCTGACTGCAACAGAGTCAGCCTGGTGTCAAATTGACTTAAAGCTGTGAATCAGGAGCAAAGAATCATTTAATCCTTTCCCTTCTCAGTTTTTAGCCTCTTTTCTTTACTGGCAGTGTTATTTCACTGGTTCTTCTGTCACTAATCTCTCAGCCTTCTTTCACCTGCAGTCCAGTCCCATTCGGCTCTGGTCACTAAGGCAGTGCTTAATGCTTACCATAAACCAATTCTGCAGCCACTTCATGCCTGCAGTTCCCACTAGAATCAAATCCAGACATACAAGCTCCCTACTGATTACTTCCCTCTTTGAGAGAAGGCAGCCAGAAAAGTTGTCTTCCACCTCTCCAAACCTTCTCCCATTTTGAGGAAAGATAACAGACAGGATTTTCTGCATTGGCTCACACCCTTTCTGGCCTAGCCAGACCTGCCTTTCCCTTTGCCCTTTTTCCACTTGTTCATTCTGCGTTTTCAGAAATAGGCAGCTTCTGTCTCATGTCCACTCTGTGCATAGGTACATGAGTTGGCTTATAAGGAAAGTTCCTCCTTGACCTTGCCTGGAAAAGTTGATGCTACTGTTCTTCTAGATTGCTCCTCATTACCACACTCATGCTGATGTCTTATACCCCAGCGATATTTATCTTGGCATCCATTCACTGGCTCAGCCACCAGCTCTAATAACAAACAGCAAATCGCATTGCTACCAACCACAAGCTAACCTTGTTTACCGAACTTGTGCAGAATAAGCWGGTGACCCTCCCTCAGCCACTCTGCAGGGTGGCAGGGGGGAAGCAGACAGCTGGGGGAAAGAGGCTCTCATGCCTCATTTCCTTTCATTGAGTTTCTTGCTGGTTTCCAGCTCCATCCAGATCTGTTGTTTGTCCTTGACTGTTTCAGGAGAAATGTAACTAAGAGCAGCTGCAGGAATTTGCATTTCTTGGTCCAAGTTCTGTGGAGCTACCCCAATAGCTGGTAAGTCATGATAGGTAACTGCATAGTCCTTGGAAGGAGATGATTGGGGTAAAAATACCTCCCACTGTGCAGTTCTGTGCATCCTACACCTGAATGCAACTATGGTCTCTTGAKGTTCACATGTAAACGGCAGCTCATCTTACCACCTCTGTAGCTAAGGCATATCCTTAAGTCTCTGGACTGCAGTGGGAATAAAGGGAGCTTGAAGCAGGGATGTAGCTTTACCCTCCTTTACATAATCACAAGCCAAAGAAGTCACCATAGCAATGCCAAGCRTCTATTCTCTTGGCAGCACAATCCACCCAGTGAGGCACTAGCACTATATACTGGGAAGCTCTATTTCATGTCCCCAGAACAGGGCTGTAATTCAGCCTGCCAATCAGAGTAGTTTCATAATTAAAATTCAGAGACCTTTATTAGCCCACCTTAAATATCTCCAAAAATCTTTGCTACAGAGCAGGTAACTTGGTCCACATTCAGGTCCACATTGCAACTGATGAGCTTGTACAGTTCATACTGAGCACTCAGAGAGGTAAGATTTTTTTTTCTTGATTTCACAACTTGGGGTTTTGACACRTGAACATGCTTTCTGTGCACTAACCCACAGTAAATGCCAAGTAATTTAAACTGGCTAATACTTTAATACACTCAACTACCTTCTGTGCTGTAAGGGAAAGCGTGCACACAGAGTAACCACGGAGCAGGTAACAAACAGCAATATATTACTTGTTTGAAGCCCTAGGACTTTACATCCCAAAGAGAAAAAAAAGATGCAGTACAAGCAACATTTTGCATCATACATACAGTTACTGAGATCTGAATAGCCATCYAGTATCTGAATGTCTGCTAATCTCAGAATATACAACCGGGGAGTTCATCTCAATTCCTTCAGTCATCTAGAATTTGGAGGTTATGTCTAATCTTGTCACCTCAGCTCCCCACGAGTCAATGGTGAGATAAGACAACCTGAAGAGAAGCTCATCCTGTCCTCGCATACCCTCTGCTAACTCTAGCATGGCTTTTAAACTGTCTGGGCTTTCCTAACATTTTCAAGGGTAAAGTGAGGCAAGATGYATCTTTCCCTGATTTTAAGTTACTTCACTAGAAACCGGGAAAACTCAAATCACATCCTGAGGTCTGCTGAGTTCTGAATGAATTAAAACTGCTATAAGATTTTTAACTGTAAATAACTGAGTTAAGAGCCTGGCTTTTGGAAGTGACGTAGCCCCAAGATCAAGATTAGGGACTTGAGAAGCACTCAGAATAGGAGTCTTGGTACCCTGAGAGCTGCTCATATAGCTGCAGACACAGATAAGCTCCAGAGGAAGAACTGGATAGAAGCAATTCACATTGMAGTGCCAGTTTCTGACAACAGTAGAGGAAGTCTGAGGCAGCTCAGCTCCCTGTGCAGGCATTTCAGTAAGTTCCCTCAGGTTGGTTGACAGAATCCAGACTTCAGAAGAGATTTCCAGTGAGACTTTAGCTCTTAAAGAAATGCAACAGATTCAAAGTRCTTGTGAAGGTTGAACTATATTCCACTGTGAGACATTAGGTTTCTTTTAATAAAGGGTATCTAAGAATACTGCATTCTTCTAACTTATGTTCAGTCATCTGCAGTATAAGCAACTCTTGCAGAAAATACCTTAGAGGCAGAAGAGGTCACTGTATTTAAATTACAATATCACTTAAGTGCCCGAAGACTTGCATAGTGTGGACACTCATAGTAAATCTAAACTTAAGACTTCCATTTGCAAAAGCATCTTCAAATCAGCTTAATATCTGTCCAGGTGAAAGAGTCATTGTATATACCCCTCTTTTTCACTCCTTGCTGATAATATTAAGGTATTATACACACAGCAGCTTTTCTTCTCCTTAGATAACACGCAAGTACACACTGAGATGGCAATCAGGTATCTCTTTTCTTGGCATTCTCCTAAATACCTCAGTTTTAATAAAATTCTAACTACAATAGGCTGATACTATACTGCCAGTAAGCAGCAACACATACTGGGGGGAGGGAGGGGTCTAGAAGCTTTTTGCAGTTGTTGAACACATCCACATTACACCCTAGCTCCCCTTCCACATTATGAGGGAAACAAACACTGAGGAGAACATTTGTCCCATAGTATGCAAAAATTCAAAAAGCCGGGAACTGAGCTTAAGTATTTGGGCTCTCTAGACAATGTTTTATCACYTAGGCTCCCAAAGTCCTGCAGTAAGGACTGTCTTATGAGGACAGACTAGCTTTGTTTATGCGTTTAGACACAATACGCTCACTAAGTTTACTCTTTGCTTGTGCAATAGCAAAGAATAAAGTGTACTGAATATTGGTCTCTGACCTTGATATTAAGTTGATTTAATTGAGTTTGATTTTTCAAATGTAACATCTCAAGTCAGCCATAAACTCTGAAATTAGCATATCGCATCTCCATGTAGGAGAGATTTTAAARCAGCAAAAGGAGATGAAGTCCATGCCCAATGAATTTCAAATTACACTGAGGATGAATTCAGCCATATGCATGTTAAACCAAAATTGTGCAGAATTTGAGTGCATCAAGCAGCAAAATTATTAATGACTTGCATTTGCTATTAAGAATGCAAAGTAGCTACTTTGCACTCAGTTTGTGGAAATGTCTCTTCACATCAATGACTCATGTGATGGGTCAATAATTCACTCTGGGCGTACTGAAAAGCTACGAACATCTTGCAAGTCAATTACTTAGGTAAATAGAAACACACACGTAAATGAAGGATTGGAAYCAAAAATGCTCTGCTGGTGAAATACTGCACAGTTTTGGCAGAGCAGACAGGGTCTCTGTCTTTCAATTAGCAGCTGCTGTTCCACAACACCTTTGAAGGGCATTATGTACACCCCTGAAAGTGAAAATTAGCCTTAAAAGGGGCAATACTGAGTTATAGCAATTGAGGRAAGAAATCAGGTACTCCTGTAACTAAACGTTTGCTTTCTGCAGGAGTGGTCAAAAGTTAAACAACATTARGCAAGTACCTGCCTAATGAGATTTGATTGTCAAGATTCACTTCTGAATTTGGTTAGTCTTCATGGCATTTAATTGTAATAAGTCACAGGTACATTTTAACCAATCTCCTAGGCAGAAGGAGACTCTGGCTAACTTAGATGAACAAAACTTGCTTCAGTGGACCTCATATGAAAGACCACCAAGTGTCTTTAATACTCTGCCTTCAGCTGAAAATCTCTGAAATAAGGCTTTATTGCTCTGCACGGCTTGGGACCACATGACTTCAAAAGCCATGGCAGGTGCTGCAGACCGTGCTACACACCCCTACAGAAGGCAGTTCCAGAAGGTTTCTGGAACAACAGAAACTCTTACCTACCTCATGACGTAGCACCTAAGCACAGCTCAGGAAAGGAACCTGTTGAGATGAAACTGTAACAGGACAAGATACACCTAGACAGCTTGACTGAACATTGTAGAAGGCAGGGCTGCAGGAACTGGAGGTAGGACAAAATCTATCAGTTAATATTTGCAGTGCTGCCAACACTTGTGATTGGAGCACTAAATCATAAAAGTCTTCCAAACTTCTGGTGTATGATACTCTTATTGTTGAACCTCAACTGATTAAACAACCAGCAGAAGCTAGCAAGTGCCAATCTACCTTGCAGCTGCTGTATCACAGACTTGCAGGCCCACTGAACAGCAAAAAGAGGCATGTTTGATCAATGGGTAGCAGATGATGTGTGGTAGGATAAGCTCATGAATGTCTGATAGACAGGTAACTACTCTACAACTTGGCTATGAATTTCAGTGTCATAAGCTTTTCTTGACTGTTCAAGGGCATGYTCTAGTATATCAAGGGGGGAAAAAAACAGGTCTTCCACGGAAGATTTGAGGCTGATAGTGAAATCCTCAAGACTGATTACAAAAGGATCTTCTACAGGAGAGAACCTTGATTATCCAGAAGAATAAGAGAGAATGTACATCTGTTCAGGAAAGCAATGAATCCTTTCTTTTTAACAATTATATGGTTTCATCATTGATTTCTYTGCTTTTTAGACTTACACTAAGAAATAAGAGGATATATTCTCCCTCCTAGATGCCCCCATTCCCTATGTTATCTGTTGTAACATACTCCGATTTTAATTAGGGAGAATCAGAGTAGTGTTTTGCACCTCTGGGGGGGGGGGGAAAGAGCAAGTTAAATAATCCTAAACTGCCTATTAATGGAGAGCAAGCCTAAAATGATGCCCCTTCAGCACATCTGCTGGTAAACTTCTGAACAACAGACAGGACACAGACCTTCAGAGGAACCTGAAAAGTGCTCATGAATGATCTCTTGATATTCCTGCCTAAGCGAAACTATAATCCTCAGTACAGAAATACAAGACAATGAGAGAATTTGTTGCAGAACAACATCAGATCAAAACAATTAGCAGAGAATCAGTGAATGGACAGAAAAGAGAAATAACTAACAGGAGAAAAGATCTCCACAGAACAAATGGAATTTGCTTATAAGGGTACCAGTCATTAAGAGAAGGGGAATGAGAGCTGCAAAAGTATTAAGCACTATGCAACTTACGCTGTAACACAGCATGCCTTTAACCTCTGCCACCTGAGATGTGCCAAGATGAAGAACTACTTTACACACAGTTCGGTAATATACACTATCCAAGGAGAGAGTAACACATGCACACATGCCTTGTCTTGAGAGAAGACCTTCCTCTGTTTTATCTTAAGAAAGCAACAGAAACTATAAAAGAGGTGCCCTCTGTCCAGGAAAAATAGCAGTTATCTGAATTCATAGCACATTATTCCTGAAAGGTCCCCAAATATTTTTATAAATGACAGCTGTATTCAGAGATCATTTCAATTACTACTGAAGTGACATGCAACTGTAACAGTGCAGGCCAGCCCAAGAGTTGCTTTGTAATAAAATAACKCTACATCATGAAAAATCATTATAGACATTAAAAAAAGCCTCAGTTACATGTAAAGTAGTGGAATTCTTATTTCCTTTGCAGACAGGGAACATGAGCTAGAAAGCAATGGAAACAGTTTGAGACCACACAGTCAGGACTGCAGCTCAAAAACTGCCTGTTTCCAGACTAATGCATCCAACTTTCTCCTCTTCATGTCCTTAACTGTTTCAGCTGAAACTGCAGGCTACTGCAGCAGAACACAGCTACCATCCATCATGTCATCTAGTACATTTAATTCTTCTTTCTYCTAATCCTGCCATCTGAGAAATGCTGTTAGCCTCTGATGGATAACAAAAACAAAGCAACTGGCTTGGGTTCCCAATGGGAATCTTGCAAGGCAGGGATTTGAATCTGTCTGAAGATCACCACCTTGGTTTTGGTATCTCTGCTGCTATGGTTAGCTTACTGGCAGCAAACCAGCACAGCATAGGGTTTGCAGGGGGGGAGGAAGGGTAGTTTCCTCCTTTTCTCTCTTTTTTATTTTTTACAAGCCTAGAAATGTTAAAGTCACCTTGATAAACCCAAAAGATCAGGATGCTGAACCTACAGCCTAGCTAAAGGCAAGGACTGCAAAAGGAGAGCAGTCTTAGAACTACATGAAAATATTCCATAACCACTCATTTGGACTACACTCTGTACAGCTGTACTATAAGTAGATGGAAGACTGCAACAGAGCAATGCTGCTGCTGCACATAATTCATAGCAGAATGAACRTGAACTGCAAACATTTGGTTGCAGTACCAGAGAAGCTACATAYAGTCTTTATCTTAACAGCACAGTAGCAAAACTCAGGGGAACTCTTCCTACTGCAACTACCCCAGGATAGTTACTCACTTGCCTTTCCTTCACCATTCTCAGTTTCACTCAAATGGAATATTATAGACCTGAGGAACCATAGACCAGATCCTGTCTCTGAGTCTGACTTAACATGCAGTGTATGGCCACAAAGCATGGCTAGAAAGGGTGGTGATTCCTGTTCAGAGTGTTCTTACTGTGCCTCTGCTCTGGGGCTGGAAGTGGCCTATTCCCTTGATAGGAACTACTATAGAAAGGCTTTATACTGTCACAACACTAGGTCTCTTGCTTTTGCTCCTTTTTCACCAAGGGCAAAAACAGCTTTGTGGTTTCCCTGCATACAGAGTAAGCGCAAATCTTCTTCCACCCACAGAAAAAGCTGTTATAGTAGCGTTAATTATTTTCAGTCAGTGACCTTTCCCACATACCCAAGGCCAAGCTCTTTTCAGGGTGGTATGAAGTCACTGTCAGTTTAAACTCACCAATACTTTGGAAAGATGGTTTGTGAACGGAAACTCTTATACAACAGGGTAATGTTCAATACTGAGATATCTTGAGATTAGATGCTGAAGCAGGGTCAGAAATATCACAGTGTTCAAAGGTGATTTTGTCTTAGGTAATGGCTGTCTTCTAGCTGTGTTGCTGATGCCTAAGCCAGCTGCCTCTCTGTCCTTGGGGCTTCTGCAGAAAACCGTTTTGCTGCACCACTCTGGTGTCTGAGACTTGACTTTGCCCAAACTGTAGAAACATATTGTGAGTTAATGATTCACCCCTTTAATACTTCAACAAAGAATAACAAAATGAAAAAGCATGCAAAATCAGCTCACATGACCCTGTCCACTTTCCCTGGGACTTTTATGGTTAGTGTTTAGGTCGTATTGCCTTCTCAACTCGCACCTTACTGTTATATAGTTCTTTGATTATTTTTATGGTTAGTGTTCAGGTAGCATTGCCTTCTTGACTCGCATCTTACTGTTATATAGTTCTTTGATTATAGACGGTTTCTATTTTCAGTCATACAGGAAAGAGTTTAAAATCTTCCCACACCTTCAGACTGTAATACACTTTTCCTCTTTGTTGCCAGAAAAACATRTAGAACAAAATTTATCTTTTCCTTTAGATAGTTTCAACAAAAAGCAAAATATTTTGTTTTCAAGACTTCTCAGTAAATCAGCATGTACTCTCTTAAAGTGGATTACACAACATTGCACTCCTGCTGAGTTAACCCCCCCCCCTTTTTTTTTTTTTGCCTCTTGCAACCACAATGACACATCACAAATCCACTGCAAGGTGGGTTTTTGATCTAAAAATAAAACCTCCAAAGATATAATTTGCTTGAGCAATAATTTGTACTAGATAGCCACTTTTCACTGATTTTTCTCCCCTTGAACACAAACCTGTCTGAAAATATAAATAGTTCTACTGGGGAATCCTGCTGCACAGTAAAGACAGCTCAGCTCCCAGTTCTCTGTTCCCTAGAGGCAAGATTCCCAGAATGACTGCTATCTCACGATACAAGGTGAAGCAGATCATCTGCTCCATGGGAATTCATCTGCTCCATCAGAGTAGAACACACTATAAGAGATAGTCTCATCACAGAATTGACCTGGCATTGCAAAAGTACCAAATAACAAAGCTTTCTTTAGGCAATATGAAGTGATCACCACTGGAGAGTGCTAGCAAATGTTTTTGTTTAGACAGAACTATTTCACAGCGTTTGCATGTATGAGGCACGTCAGACTCCACTTGGTTCAATTCTTTAGATTCTCTCCCCCAATAAATGCAACCGGAGATTAATTCTGTCTGCAGCATTAACTACAATACTAACTGCTAACAATGGCAGTAATGACTTCACTGCTGTAGATCCTTTCTTTATACTCCTGCATGTAAATATTCAAACCTTTGAGGCCCAAACAGTTCCAAGCTTTCAGAAAACATGATTTGCCTGTCTCACCATTGCTGTGGTCTCTCTCCTTCCATTTATTCACTTGCCGGTATTCTCATGAATGAGTTATTCCAGGTTGGCCTGGTGACAGGAAATTGCAGCCTTCAGGTTGGCCTGGTGACAGGAAATTGCAACCTATCTCTTCAAGCAATGCACACCAGGCATAGTGTGAGTGACATGTTTTTGGATGCCAGAAGCTATTGTTTATCGCTGAAACCTGATCAGATGCATCACTCTAAGGTACAATAAGTTAGGTAACACACAAGGGCTGCTCAGATCACATCAGTGAGTAAACTTCAACACACACAAAGCATAAATAATGAGAATCAAGGTCTAGCTTTAAGGTAGAGAGTTGGAAAGCTGGAGACACGTACTCCAATTTCAAATTACTACAGGCTGGCAATGCACTAGTGGTATTACTTAAAGGACATGGTCACTTACATAGGCAGCAGGGAAAGGTAGGTACCTTTGAAGGTTTCCAAGGGAACTCTCTCTGCCTTGAGGTATTCAAGGGCACCCACCTCTCCCCACTGGCTACATAAGAAGCTATGCCTGGACTGTGGGACAGGTGCTGTCCACATTGSGTTTTGCCATCCTGGTCCCTAGATGATCCAAATGTGATACCTAGCTAGTGCATGCTCTGGGTCTTGTCCAATCCATACATCGGTCCAAAYGGGTCTCCTTGCCTTAAAAACCATAACATGGAGGAAACATAAGAAGGGAYAGTGTATGTGCTGGTTGTACTCTTATCACTTAGGGAGTGGCTAGGACACTCTTGGGTCCCACAGTTTAGAAAGACTAAAGGATGAACCCTCTCTCCCTGCCAACCACACAGGAGAGTTGGGCGTTTAAGAGGACTCACAYAGAGCTAGCTAGATCATACCTATGTGTTTACAGTAATCAGATGGAAAGGATCTAAAKATAGCATTTCACATTCACAGTGGATACTATAAACAACCCATAGCCTACTTTGCGTCTTCCATTAAAATATGGCTATCACTGCAATGCAAACAGGCAGTTCTAACATCTTACCATAATTCTCCCTAGCAGGAAGAAAGGCAAGCCAGGGGCTCCTTTGGTGTATCCACCACAAATTCCATCAGGAATTTAGGTTGGCAAAATGAGCTCACTTTAACTGGAACTGCGACTGAACTCAGATTAGTATGCTGAGSCGGACTGAGGGATTGCACTTCCCAGATATAACTGGCCTTTCAGTCAGTGCTTTGGAGGTACAACTACTGCACTCAGTGCTCAGATCTGCTGTCAAAAATAAATACTTAATGATGACATTGCTGTTACTGGCAAGCTGACACACAGGCAAGCTTTATTCTTGGACCTGGCAAGTCAGGTCTCCTTCCTAAACTGTCTATCAAATGGCTAAAGCAAGCACAGGGGACAGTCTAAATCAGATTTTTTTTAGACATAACCCCTAGGGCCAACTTTAGCTGGCTGCTTTAGGCAAGGTTTTATTCTTGCTACACTTACAAATGATTCAACATAGGACCAGCTCGCTTTGGCTGTCCTTGATGCTTGTAAAATTTGGATATATGCAGCAAAAGGARATAGGGGATGTTGCAGCTGTCATCCCATCACTCCAGGTAAGCTCCTCTACCCAGAGCACCCAATCAAATGAGCTGTGCTCTCCAAAGGTCTCAGTAGCACAGCAGCCAGCAGATAATGCATAAGTGTTACAGCTTCCTTTTCTAATGAAAAGGATTTTACACAGTATTAGGARTTGAGTATTTTAAATAGTTTGCACACAAACTTCAGCAAGAGAGAACAGTAAAAGAAATGAAAAACCTGTTTTCTGAAAAGATCTGAACAGGACTGAAAAAAAARTCCCTCAACCCTTTCTTTCTTCTAGCTAAGCTTCTTAGAACTTCATCTGAATGTGTAAAAGATGTATTTCTAACAAAAGCTGCAGGTTCAGTGGGCTTCTTTGCATTTTTGCTGCCCCCCCCCCCGCCCCCCGGCAATGACTAGGTTCTGCCTCCTTTCTCATATAACCATTCCTATGAGGTAAGATCCATATTTGAAGCCCTGGATACCAGTACTGCTCAGTGTCAGTCCCCCCAACAAATCTCTAACACTTTYCCTTTCCTTCACTCATGGATCTGCTAAAGTGCTGCACGTGGCTGAGATTAAAGCCATTTCCCTGGATTAACATGCTCCGCACACAGCGTTGTAGGAAGGATTTATCCAAAGAACAATCAAAGCGCCTGATCATTACCCCCCACATTCAGAATCTTTGAAAACAAAAAAATTGAAAACAAGAGCTGAGAGGAATACTCAGTTACAGTTCTGGGTGAGCAGAGGAACTCCGGCTGGTACGTAGAAATCAGGAACTCTAATGATCATTGTTATCTACTTACGGGAATGCAGAGAAAGGAAAAGGTAGCAATGCATCTGTAAGAACTCTTTCTGGGTTTTTATCAAATATTCTACAGAGAACRATGGAAGATTAAGACTGATGAGGAATTTGAGAACAGAAATCTAAAAGTTTCTGTTACTCTAGAGATAAGTGTGAAATCGGAAACTGGAAGGGGGAAGGAACATCCTCATTTYGGTAGCTAACCTCAGCTAAATTTTGATGACTGCCATCTTTATTCATGGCGGGGGGAGGGTTATTTGTAAATGTCCCGAAGTGTAAAAATACAAGGAGCGCAGTGCACGTCCTATAAACACGTTTTGCCTGGGGGGACAGCAGCAACTTTGCTGACTCCTGCAACGAGGAATTTCACATGAAGAAAAGATGCCATACCCTGTTTATTCTGGCCAAGCAGGAAACATATCCTGGTAAATATTAGCTAAGACATAGTTGGGTTACCTTTGCTGATTTAAACTGAAAGGACTTTAAGTGCTGTATTATTCAAATTGCTTTATATAATCTTCTCTAGACAGTCTGATATACACTTGCAGCATGCTTATACAGAAGGGAATTTTTCCTCTGCTGAAGCAAATCAACGCACTAGTCATATGTGGGAGCAAGACAGACTTGTTGATGGGAGAATTCCCTTTGTCATCCTGCCTGAAAAAGGATATAATTCTTCTGACTTTAATCTACCTGGGGGTAGCTTAAGCAGGGCTTGTAAAACAGTCTCTGAAGAGGGCATGTAAAATTTAAAGAGTTAGGAAAAGAACGGTAAAATAAGTTCGGGATCTATTTTCAACATTGCAGTTTGAAGACCATGCTGATTAGCCTCATCCCACCAACTCTGATCAATAGCTACTGAATTACCTGACCGGATCCTTGGTCAAATTTCCARAGATTTACAGTGAAGGCTGAATCTGACTCCCTCTGTGCCGTGAGGTAGCTACTTATCATGACCCCTAGCATGAAATGATGGGTAGATTATAAATCAGAATTTTTCTTCAGATTTCTCCTGCCTCACAGCTATTCAGTAGGATAAGTCTGCTGTGGCTCACCTGTGCAAAAGGTATGTGTACACAACTTAGGCACAGGGCATGGCATCTGGACATTTTGCACAATTAGTGCCTCTGTTCAGAGACCTACAGTCAATGCTCACCTTACTTCAGAAAAGGACAAACTACAGAATGCCAGTGACAGCTGAAGTTGYACATTTCTGCATAGTGAAAGAAATACAGGAGGTAAAACTTAAATATTACAAAACTTCTGAGAYTGATCTGTCACACAGGAATATTCTTTTTGCTCAAATAGTACATTATCACATTAAAAATGCACCAAGAAAACAACTTCAGGATTGTTTAGAAAACGACCTCGTTTCCCCCTTCCTCAGATATCTGCTTAAAGTTTAACCTTTGTCAGCACCATTCATAGCCAATAAATTCAGCAGCAAAAGTTTTAAACAGTGAAAAGCTGCATTACACAAGTGACCTTCATTTTTTTTTGTTCTGCTTTTAACTGAAAGCAGAGGAGGAAGGTGCCTTAATTGTAAGAGCAGGAAGAATACAACTGTAAGACATAGAAACAAGTCTATTCTCAGGGCTGTTGATACAAGCAAGGACATCAAATGATGGAATGTACTGATGGCTTTACAAAGTAATTAATTCATATTTACATTCTTTCATTTTAGATAATTTAGTATTTCCCATTTGTTATTATCACATGGGGGCTAGAGAAGACCTTTAGATAACTATGTCTAATGGAAGGATTTCTCTGCTTTAGCCAGCTAAAATATTAGGCAGCTTCTCTCAGCTAGTCTAGATGCCTAGAGGGTAAATGAAAGATTTCACCAAAGAGCAGTTCATTCCTTCATAAAACAAGCATGGTGACAAGCAGATCCTCGGAGGGTGCTCATCCTTCCTCCACAATTAGTAGGAGGCTGTACAACTAACATTTAAATAGCTGAAGTTAAATGAGACAAATTTCACATTAAATGAYTCACATCAGCATGTCTAACATACCACATGCCTATGAATTATCCTCATTCTGCATATATGAWATGGGCTTAATGGAATTAAGCAACTGTTCCAATAGGTACATCATTCTCACCAAAATCAAGTGAGAATTGGGCACTTCTACATTGATTCGAGCCCAAACATTTTGCTCCTGGTCAAAAAGGAAGCCTGTCACAAGACAGCGACGTGATACAGGGTTTCACGTTAGTGTTGTAGTATATTTAGCTTGGCAACTGCATTTTAGAGCCTGGATGAATGTATACCATTTAATGCATGGCAGATCTCAGAAAGGTCTCTGAATCACTTACGATTTCCAAAAAGTCATTTTGTGGAGAGGTAGTATTGAATACTCTTTCAAGTTGCCGCCTCCCATTGAAAAAATAAAATATTAACTTTTTTACCACATACTTATATTTTATGTAAATAGCTATACTGCCATGCGGTTCATATGGAATACAGAAATCTGTTGTAAAGACAAAAGGGTCATAAATTCCCTTTCTGATCACCGCTATTGAACCATACACATACACTAACAGGAAGAAAAAGAAAAACACACATAAACTTAAATCTCTCACACCTCCCTAATTCTGCTAGGAACAAAAGGGAAGTTGTTTGTATTTGTGCAGGTGACACTACAGAGAGACTGTCGGTTCAAGCTCCGGTTCCTACACTATCCCCTCTGATACCCTACCCTACTCCATAATGGAAAGCCTACAGGTTTATCTTTTCAGCAGGTTTTTCGGGCATARAAGGGGTTCCCAGTTCTTACTTTGCTAAAACCCACTGTATCAACGGGCACAATTCGGACAAGAAAACTATGAATTAAGCACTATCAAAATTATATATAAGTATTAGATGYAAGACCCAGTTAATTTTCTCTTGAAGCCAGAATGTTCCTGTAAGGTTAAAAAAAAATAAAAAAATAAACACCTTACAAGAGTTTCAGCTCTTGTAATCTTGTAATTCCACTACCAGCAATACACTGCCCTCACTAAAGACGTAATCTTTCTCCTCTTAAAATCAATGATAAAGCTTCTGTAGAGAACAAGACTGAAACCTAAGGAATGTGGCCCTGAATCTAAGCTTTTTTTGCTCCTCCAGCAGAGCTCCAAAGTGCCAGCATCTCAAAGAAATTATTCCCAAGAACGTTTTTGTGTCACTTTCTATTGGGAAGGGCAGTACGACAGTAAGGGAACAGCAGCAAACAATTACAAAGCCCCCAGCACCAACAAGTCTGAGATTCACTATTAATGTGACAGCTCTTTCTAAACAGACCATCATCCATAGCAGTTGCAGGTCCCTGAAACATGCAGGTCTCTGCATGACTGGAAACAGTGTCCTTACAAATGCAGTAAATTCAGAATAGCCTGTGAGTCACCAGTAAGACTATTTTCCTTCAAGTTCTTTCCTTAATTTATTTGTTTTGAAGTTGAAGCATTCTGCCCCTGAGAAACGTGATTATAGGACATGGTGAAATTTAGCCGCATGAGAAGAATCTTATTCAAAGGCTGAATAAATAAGCATACAGTGTACATTTTGGGGGCAAAGTTAGTGCTGTATGCTAATCTAACATGTCCTCTTCAGCAGAAGAACATATCTTATGCTTGAAGGGTGATCAACTCAGCAAACAATTATTTCTTCCTCAAAGAACATTCCTAAGTTCTGGATCAAAATCAAACCCCAGATCTGTCTGAGAATGTAGCAGGCAATCTTTAACTTCACAACAGATCAACATCTCCCTACGCCTGCACATCTGAGCATCTCCAAAAGTAGATCTATCCGAATTCCACTTTGAACACATCCATAGCACCTTCCCCATCAGTGGGTCTCTAACACTGCCAGTCATAAGGGACAAAAGTCACAAGGRACAGAGTTAGATTTGGTCCTTTTAAGAAAGGATTTCAGAATCTGACCATTTTTAGCATTACCTCTGTGGGAAGTAGGCATAACTCTCCCATTGAAGTTTAATCTTTAATTCAGATCTGAAATGCATTCTAAATGCTTTTGGAATTTCCAGGTTTGGAACACATACCCTCAAGCTCTAGCTATGAATACATTATAACTACCTATACAGCTTAATACCTTCTGCATCTTATCCCATTTCTTCCTAAGTTCACTATCCACATCACATGCAGTGTCTCCAAATGCTGATGTACAAACACATACACTTGCTTAGAGAGGCACTGTCCCATCTTCTAAAAAGGCAGAAAGAAACCTCAAAACCTGACTCTCCACCTGCTTCCCTGATGTATGGCTATGAAGAAATTACGTGCTTCTCTATGCCTCAGCTTATTCCACTGAGCTGGCYACATTTACAACTTCCTTTGAGTAAGTCAGCTGTTAATAATTTGTTCCCAAAGTTTGTTAAGTGAACAGCATTGATTATTCTTTTGCTGGAATGCTCCTTAGGCAAGAATCTGTTTGTTTCCTCGGATACTGACCAAAACTTTTGCCCACTAGCTGAGAGAAAATAGGCAAATGACATAACCTCTTCCTAACCAAGTGTCTTGAGACTTGTGTAGAATTTATTCCTTGCCTGCAGGAACAAATGAAACCTGTATTACCCTTAATTTTTATTATTTCTTATTCACCAGCACACTATCAGCAGAAGGAATGTTCAACTACTTCCGGAAACGCTTTACCAGACACATCACAGAACGTAGCCGACGAAGAGCAAGGCTCGTCTCTAAAGATGGAAGGTGTAACATAGAGTTTGGCAATGTAGAAGAACAGTCAAGGTTTGTCTTTTTGATTGATATATGGACAACAATCCTGGACCTCAGATGGAGATACAAAATGACTATCTTCATTTCAGCATTCTTAGGCAGCTGGTTTCTATTTGGTCTCCTCTGGTACGTTGTGGCATACATACACAAAGATCTTCCAGAATTCAACCCTTCCATAAATCACACTCCCTGCGTTGAGAACATTAACGGCCTGACTTCAGCTTTCCTATTCTCCTTAGAGACTCAGGTAACCATTGGTTACGGCTTCAGATGTGTCACAGAACAGTGTGTCACAGCCATTTTCCTGCTGATTTTCCAGTCTATCTTAGGGGTCATCATCAATTCTTTCATGTGTGGTGCCATCTTGGCTAAGATAGCCAGGTCCAAAAAACGGGCTAAGACCATCACCTTCAGCAAGAATGCTGTCATCAGCAAGCGTGGTGGGAAGCTGTGCCTCCTTATTCGGGTGGCAAACCTCAGGAAGAGCCTGCTGATTGGAAGTCACATCTATGGAAAACTGCTGAAGACCACCATCACCCCAGAGGGAGAGACAATCATTCTGGACCAGGTCAACATAGAATTTGTAGTTGATGCTGGCAATGAGAATCTCTTCTTCATTTCCCCATTAACTATTTATCATGTCATAGACAGGAACAGCCCATTCTTCCACATGGCAGCAGAAACCCTTCTGCAGCAAGATTTCGAATTGGTGGTGTTTTTGGATGGCACTGTTGAAGCCACTAGTGCTACCTGTCAAGTAAGGACATCCTACATCCCAGAAGAGGTGCTCTGGGGTTATCGCTTTGCTCCCATTGTGTCCAAGACCAAAGAAGGGAAATAYAGAGTAGACTTCCAGAACTTCAGCAAGACAGTGGCTGTGGAGACACCCCACTGTGCCTTCTGCCTCTATAATGAGAAAGAAATCAAAGCCAAAGAGAAGAAAGGTTATGACAACCCTGGCTTCGTCATGTCAGAAGTTAGTGAAACYAGTGATACAAAAATGTAGTTCTGAATATTCATGGGATTTAACTTTCTTCATACTCAAATCAATCTTGACAGACTTAACTTACTAAAACAGCAGAGAAACATGCAGGTTCATTTTATTTTTAAAACAGCATTTATCTTCTCAAAAGCCTTAAATCAGAGGACTAGCACAGTGATCTCCAGAATGCTATTTAACTATGCTATATGTATTTCATAGAATTTTTATTTTTGTACCTGTGGGACATTTTATGAAGTTGCTAAGTTGGAATGTCCAACTCACTTAAGTTTCCAGAGGCATGTAAGTCTGTTAAAAGGCCTGAAAAGAGAAAAAAATGTAGGACATGCTAAAAATACACAACTGTTYGAATGAAAGAATAAAGAAGAAACAGAGGGCAAAATTTTCAGAAAACCTAAGGGGCTTAGGAGTCAAAACTACAGAAAAGGTATGTTTCTAATTGCCTAAGTCCTCTCCGAAAGCAGACTCTCTGGCTCCAGAACACTTAAGCACTTTTGAATATTTCAAAACTATCCCTTCTTTGAGGCTGGTACATCTATAGAAATGGAGCATTAATGGATGGTACATGCTTAGAAAGCTAGCAGAAAAGGCATCTTCAGCCATACAGCTGCATCTAGAGTTGGGTAAAGCACTTCTCTTCTGTGAGAACTTTGATTCCTTTCACGAAAAAAAGCCAAATGAAGAGTGAAAAAGAACAAGAAGCACAAACAGATCCACTACAGGAAAAGAAGAATTTTGAAGCTTATTCCTGTCTCACCTTCTGGATACTCTTCTCACCATTTCCCAGGGGCTGGCTATTTGTGAAATCTGGAAGCATCTGAAGACAGCTGACCAGAAAGAAGGTGAGACAGTGGGGAGATGTGGAATACACAGATTCTGCCATGCATGGTAGAAAAGCAATCTACTGGGAAGGAGAGAGCAAATTCTCTGGATGTATCTTTTCAGGGGAAAAAAGCACAAAGCAAGTAAGTTTCTTCTCTTTGAAGCACAGTCTTGTTAAAATAAAAATACAGTAAAGATGCACAGATGCCTCACATCAACAGTAGGCTTCAGATTTAGTCCTAAATGGTTCATCTCATCACAGCAAAATGTGCCTCTGTAAAGGAAACAACTTTTACTCTGCGGTGTAAAATCAGCTGAGCCGTGGTGAACATTTTCCTGGTATGATTTTTTTTTTTTTTTTTTACATTTAAGTTTCAAAAGCAAGTTCAGTAACACTTGAATTGCCACTTCCTTAGAGTCTATTTTTTTTCAACCTGTTCTTTTGCTGTAAAGTTCAAACGACAGACCATAGAGGGAGGGTTTTTTTCTTTTTTGGTGGGGTTGGGGGGGAGAACTCTTCCCAGCGATGAAACTGACCTCATTTATTTCCAACATTATGGTGAAACGGAAGCAGTTTAAAATGCTAACTGGTTTTAAAAGAAAGGGAGAATTAGGCAGGCCAAATTGTAACATGCCAGTTATTTTGTGAATGAATGGAACGTGCGTGGAAATCAAAACCTGGGAACCAGGAGTGCTCAGGTCTCAGTCTCAACCCAGTATCAACTCCTTTGTTGGTTCAAAACAATGATATTTATCAGATCTGCTGTCTCTAACACAGGATGCAAGGTACTTTGTGCAAAGAGCAATGGTAAGAACAATTGTCTCTAAAGCACTTTAAAAGTCAACTCTCAACTGTATCAATCTTTCCTCTTCTATGCATCACTGCTACACCTTTTTTCACTTCTAGATGGAAAGGTCAGCACAAAGTTTTGTTCTCATCATGTTGTGTCAGAATTATTCAAATGAATGCGCTATGGTTGACTGCATAGAACACTAGAATTACCAGCTGAAATATTCAAGGTAATTCACAGATACTGCCCAATAAATTAAGTATACTGTTTTTGCAGTCTTGAAATTAACATTGCTATCTAAAGATATTTTTACAGCTCCAATCAGCACAGCATCTGAGCCTCTCCAGCCAGTAGCATAGCTCAGATTGTCTGTTCGCAAGGACAATTCTATTATCCTCTACTGACATATGGTGCACCAAAGCACAGAGTGAGTGATTAGTGGCCACCTACAGAAACCTGGGAGGAAGCAGGGAAGCAAACTGAAGTCTGAGTCATCCCAGGTTTGTCTGCACGAGAAGGCTACCACACTTCAGTTCTTCCTCAGTTGCTGCTACATTCCCTTTACAAAGCTTCCTGTACAGCTACTCTGTGTATAATATCCATTGAAAGCAGTATTCAGCTATTCAAGAATTACAAGTTGCACCCCTTACCCTTGGAAGAGAAGCACCAAGATGTCTCCTTACTGCAGTTAGGAAGACAATCTCCGCTGTACAAGGAAAAGTGCAAACCTCTAGCAAACCCATTCAAAGGGCCCAATCCAGCCCTGCAATGAAGTGAAAGGAAAYAAGCCTATTACCTTTAAGGAAAGTTGGTCTGGGATGTTAGGGCTAGGAAGATGATCAAATACTACTTAGCACATGTACAAGAGCCAGTGTACATCCCTCAGCAAAGCTGAAAGGATTTCTAAACAGTGTGCTCTTAGTCACTGCCCTCAGAAAGCTGTCTCAAAGTCCTGAGCCTAAGTGTTTCATGACAGGGCTTTTCTATTCTTTTGCTCTATGTCACTATACCGCAAGCATGAGGAGACTTTATTCCATGTCTAAAAGTCTTTAGCAATACTGCAATTCATACAAAATATACTTGATCTCACTGCAAGGATGATTTTCTGTTGTTCAGTCTCTTCTGACAGTTTTATACTGTCTACAAACACTTGGCACAATAAGGGCAGGGCAACTGTGTTTTGCATGTGTTTTGCTATAACGGCTACTGCAGGAACAGAGAAGATGAAGGTGACAAACCCCAAGCTGATGGGGCCACAGCTGAGCTATCAAGTTGCTACTTAGAGAGGGATCACACAGGGTCCTAAACAGGAATCCAGAAATGAAACACTCCTCCCACAAGGCTCCTGCAGATTGTCACTTCAGGAAATGCTTGGTAGTGGTGCACCAAGCAGGAGATAGTACTTTAGTCAGACCCCAGCAGCAGGGCAACAATGAGTGGAATTTCCTCTTTCTGTCCAGGGAGGGCTGTTTGTCACCAGAGAGATAAAGTCCCAGGGCAGGGAAAAAGGTTTATCAGGAGACATRCTGCATACTGCGCTACTCAGAACAGACTCCATAGGAAATCTATTTTGGGGCCTGTCACCCGTACTTCCATTAAAAGAAAGTTCAGTTAAAAGGATGAAAATAAATTTAATCGTATTGAACAGAAGCAGCTGGAGGGAACCCACAGACCCGATACCAGAAAATAAAGACTGGCTTCTTTACACTGCCCATGACAGTTTCTTTTTTACACCTCCACAGTATTCTTGAAGTCTTTTGGGTCTGTCCTCCTTCYGCTTGTCCATTCTGTAGCAGCAACAATTAGTCCTTTTTCATGAAGTGGAATAGGATGCACAGAAACTAACAGTCCGGCCAAAAAAGAAAAAGACTGCTATAAAATTAGACTTGTTTGCCCCCAAAGGACTAATGCACATCCATGCCAGATTATGTCAGTGAAGTTTTTCACGCTTGCTACTACTGGTTGAGCCACTGCCTGGCCAGGATACCTTAGAAGACCTGCAGTCTCATCAATAGATTCAGATGACTCGAGATCCTGGTAATTTTAACATGAAGAGAAATCAGATCATGTACATATTGCAGGATTAAGGCCTAAAGGATTTAGCTATGAAAGTGCTCATCAAGCTGCTAGGCTTGGGAATAGTGTGTCTACACTAAACTTAATTTATCTTCTCATTTCACAAACAACATGTTTCTTCTACTGTATTTATTTTCAACATTCATTCAAGCTGTGCATAATATTTCAATCATTTTGAAATACATTTACCCTCCTGCCAGCAAATGAATAAAGCATCCTGCTGACTGCTGGAGAAAGGACCATGAATTAAAATAACTGCTTTTAAAAAGCTGTCATGTGCTAGTTAACTGTCTCCACAAATTCTTGGTAGTAATGGGCAGAGAAAAAAAGACTCCTAATAAAAACCCTGGCAAACTGTTCAGATACTCAAACTCACATTATAGGAATKTGGCAGACCACTGCTAACTGGCACCCAGCAACTGCCTGGGTAACTTCTTCATGGAGGTACTTCCTTAAAAACTCAACTACTCACCCATAACTAAGTCAGTGTACAAAGCCCCAGTATAAATGAGAGCAGCAAAGGTRTCATATCCTCTTTCCGCAGGCAGCGAACTGATGTTACACTCATATGAATTCAGCTAGGAAGAGCCTTTATTTCCACTCTTCCTTTTATTTTGCCTCCTTCAACTCACCCCTGCCTTGAACTGTCACGGTGCTAGCTCAACTCATGTTCCCAGCACAAGAGAAACCACAGCACAACACCAGGAATGTGAACAGAGCCTCTGCCACAGCAGGGATAGAGGGAACGGAGCAAGTTCCTACACTCTGGTAAATCTGAGCCTGCAGCTTATTGCTGCWGCCTGGGGAACCTCTGACAACACTGCCACTGCTCCTAAATCAAGCATAACCCTGTGACAATTTTGTTGGAACAAGAGTGAGGAAGGCTCAAGCCCTCTCTCCATGGCTGCTAGAATACACAATGTGTTTCTTGAGGCCAAGTTGACATTCCTGTGGTGGAAGCATCTGCCTGGGGAAGCTTACGGCTTGAACAAACTCTGTTGCACAAGAAATAAATAAATCCTCCCTGCTCCAGGGAGCTGAACAAGYAAGGGGAGGCTGGAAATGAAAGTCTCACTTCCGCTCTCAATCTGCCTATCACATTACTAATCAACTAGTCAGTGTGAAACACAAAGTATTGAAGCYCTTGCTCTTCTGGGTGACTTGCATCCCAAGCAAGCTCTGCAGCTCAGAGGCAGTTACTGCACTATTCGGTTGTGACAACCTACCACGAAGGCAGTCTAAGATGCTAAAGACCATGCAGAAGGGCTGTCAGGCTGATTCGAGAGCTCCCCTAGTGCCTTCTGTCTTGTTGCCGCTGGATGGCACCCCCTACCTCCAGATCGACCAGTCAGCTCACATCCCACGCAGCAATCCTAAACTTCACACTGGCAGTGCAGCAAACCTAGCAGTGCAAACGATGGCAATCCTGAAAGAGCAAAGCAAGAATTTATTGGGGCTGTTCCTTATTTTATTGCATGAAGTTTAACGCATTTAGTGACTTATTTTTGGCATGAGCTCTGCTAGCTGGATATATTTAGCCACTTTACAGAAGTGTTGGAAGACTTAATTCACTGCAATGAATTCAGAGGTGATGTGTAAGTGGAGGGTTGGGGGCTGTAAACATCATGTCTGTAGTGGCATCTAAAGCACCCTTAACAGTCTAGAGTAGGTGGGGAGAGTTAGCAGCAGCGGAGCTGGGTCTGGGGATCTGGGGAGACCCACATACCATTTGCAACTCTGTTCTGCAACTTCAAGCAAGTCACATTCCCCATTCAGAGCCTCAGTTTCCCTAGCTGTTAAAAAAAAAAAAGTCACCTCAGGAAAGCTTCTGAGTTCCAGTTCTGTGTTAGTTTTGCAACCGTGCCCAAAAGTGCCCATTCCACCAAAGCCCCCTCTGATTTCCAAGTGTCTCCGGTATCTTGCAGAGCCTACAACAACCCCACGCAMAGGATCTGCTGCCACTGTTGCAGTATTTACAAACCATCGTATCGCCTGACAGTGTCAAGCAGCCCAAACTACAGCCCTGTGCTGGGCGCTTTACCAGTGCGACCGGAGGGGCCCGAGCCCTTCAAACCCCGCAGGCTCCTCCACGCAGCCGAGAGCAGACCCTGGCCCAGAGCCCCGCCAGGTTCCCCCCACGCAGGGCCCTGCCAGCCTTACGGCTGCCCTCGGCCACGTCCTTGAGGCTGGGAACTGGCACTGAGCCCCCAACTCAGCACATCCCTGGGGCACCAGCCCCAGGGGGCCCCCTCACCCCTGCCCCGGTGCCTGGGGGGCACTCGACGGCTGGGGACGAGGAGAGGGAGGGGGGCAAAACCCGCCTGCAGCGGCCGCCACAGCCCCTTACCGGGGGGCAG
>NW_028186623.1:199931-284242 GCF_003343005.1 Rhea americana | reverse complement strand
GGCCGCGCCGCGGGGCGGGAGCGCGGCGGGGCTGCTGCTGGGGCACCCCGAGAAGCGTTCAGGGTCACCCCTGGATGCCGGGGGCATCCCCCTCCCCGCAGCCTAGGCCCGGGCACGCTGACAGCTGAGCACTTGCAGCAAGCCCAAGGGCGAGGCTGAGGTTACTGCGAATACCAGCTACCAGGAGTCATAGCGCAACCTCCTCCAGCAGCCACATAAAGACACTTTGAAAACAGACCTTGCGCTCCACAAGGGCTGAAGATGCTGTTCTTTCCCACACAAGGCTCAGGCCGCAGGAGCCAAGGCAGGCCTGTAGCAGAAGAGGCTTCTCTGGCTTGCAAACAGGGCTCTACAGCAGCAGGGAAGGTAAAGCAGATCCAGCATCAGGCTTTACAGCTCCAGGAGACAAAGTTAACAAAAAGCCAAAGCAAATAACAACTTCGCAGCAGTTCCTGGAAATGGAGAAGCAACCTCTTGTGCTCAAATAGCTGCGCCTCAAACTGCCAAAGCCCCTGTGCTCTTCTGCCTTTAGCAAAAATGATATAAAACGCAGTTCTTCACCCATTTCTGCCTGCTCCCCAGCTGCCACGTAGATAATGAGCAGCTAGACCCACTCACACTAGCTACCCCTGCTCAGAAGAAACCTGCCTGCCTGCTTGGTGCAAGTATTTATGCTGGCTGAAGTRGCTGCAAACACACCTGGCCATCATCAACACACCTGCTTGCAGCACGTCCTGCTAAGGCTGCTTGACTGCAGCTCGTGCCCCAGCACTGGTAGAAGAGGAGTACCAGTGCAGTGAGAGATGTTGCTGGGGCAGGAAAGATAGCCTCAGCAGGCTTTTCCCCCCACCAGACTRTTACTTTTTTTTCCTTTCTAGTGAATTTAGTCTTGGGGTCAGTTTGCTAGCTTTGGCGACTGAAGAGCTGAATTGCTCTATGTGGCAAGYGTAAAAAGAAAGCACGTGGTGTTAGCGTTTCCTCATCTATGAAACATGTAGCTCTCACGTCGTGCTATCGCCATTGCAGCAGATAGGCATGATCTAAAACCACGTGGAGGGTAGGGGAGCTCAGGGATCTGGGATCGAGCTTGAATTCTTTCTGTTAGGTCTCTRTATGACTTTAGGCAAGGATTTCTACCCCTTTTCTAGCATGATAAAAAGTCTGAGCTTTGCTTCCGCAGGTTTCTACTTTTACAGATGAAAATCATAGCACATAGGTTAAGTTATGCTAGGTATTGTGAGAGCATATCCAAATAGGGTCTCTGAAGCAAATTTATAAACCACAATCTGTGCCTCTAGACTACAGCCCTAATTAACACCAAATGGAGCAACAGTCAGTGTGATACAGGGGATCTGCACTGCTTGGAAGCAGGCTGGATTTGAACAAACTACTTTCACAGAGGTCATTAAAAATACTGTATCGGTATAGCAAAGCAACTTGTAAAGACAAATCTATTGTAATAAAGTGAAGCTAGTTCATTTACCTAGAATTTACAGACCGTTGACTCTCTGCTTCTGACAGCAGGGGCAGGAAATAGCTGTGAGGCTCATCAGTGCTTTTGATAGAAAGCTTCAGGCAGAGTCATTTACTGTCAYTGTGAACAGTAAAAACTCATGTGAAATATTAGCAGATAAGTTCAGCTTCACATCAACTGTTTGCACCAACAGAAGTTTCAGGGCAAATATCCTACCTAGTTAATGTCTCATTAAGGCTGGAATARTCTGAGACACTTGCTGAGCAGTGATATAATAAATATTCCCTGCTCTTTACTAACAGGAATATGTCAGAATGGGAAAATATCTCTCSACTGGACAGTATTAAATGCATGTTAGAAATCCACAACCTGTTGGCAATTCAAMTTAAGGACTGAAATATATAATTCTTGAGTATACAAAATCAGTGAGCAAGTCTCCCAAGAGCTGATAGTGCCAGGTGCTTCTGAGGAAAGCTTGCCACTCAGGTATGCACAGGATGGCTTCTGTGGGCCTTTCTTTTTGGTCACAGCTTGCAGTCTACTTATGTCCTGGCATATAAGGATTATAGGTGGGAGTAATCTTAGATGCTTGACATGAGAAAGACTTGACATCTCCTAGCATTAGGCATCTAACAAGTGCTTAAGCTATGATCTCCATCCTCTAGACTCTAAGTACTGATTTAGTGGCTTCTTCAAAGTGTAATTGAAAGCAAAAATCTCTTAGGTACAAAATTTGATGGCTGTAATTAAGTAATTGGAGTACCTGCTCTTCTCCCTTTCCAAGTTCCTCTGACATGTAGACACAGAGACAAGTACATCTCAAAGAGAAAACTGTCAAAAAGATCCCAGCTAAAGGAGCTTGAGTTTCAAGTATGTAAAGCTATGGCTGATTCTACTTTATAAGCTGCAGTATCTATGTATAGAAAGTGAAATAAAAAGCCAGTACCAGATTTGCATATTTAAGCTGGATCCTTTACAGTGTTTGAACTTGGAATAGAACACAAATCTTGGATGAATAGTAGATCTCCAGAAGTGAATAGCCAAATCCTCACTGATTTCAATGAGACCAGAATTTCCCTGGTGAGGTTTGAATTCTGAACTTCTACACAGAGCAAAAGATTTTCTGCTATCCCTGTTGACTCACAGCTCACAATCATATGATTCCAGCCATCTGTTTTATAAACTTTCTGACATAAGCCTAAAATATTTGAATTCATTCTGCCTTGCCCTCCTGGGAAAAGCAAAAAGTAGCATCAGTACTGTCAAATTCCTTGTTTTGTTTTCTCTCAGTTTGTCCCAGAAGTTGTGTTTGGGAGGGAGAAGGTGCCCCCATTATCATCCCTGGAGTTCTCGCCATTGCAAAGTCAGCCTGAAAGCTCGGGGTAGAAGTGGGCTGCTCCAGTCTGTATGTTATCACTTGTTCTTTACCCAAGGAATTTAAATTAAGATCTTATGAAAATGCTAAAAGCTGCCTGGAAGGCATCTCACCAGTCTAAGGCTGTCTGGCACACTGGTATAAAGTCTCCTTGCTCCAAGTTAGATTCCGTGGGAATGCAGCCTGTAGTGGGTGGCAAACTCCATCTAAAGCTAAATACTAGCAGCAATTAAAATCAGCAAGCACTCTGAAGTTCAAACAGTTCAAAGGAGAAGGAAAGGACCTGAGCTGAAGATGCTGCTGATCGCCTTCCATCTTCAAGCTGAGGTCCTTTAAGATCTTTCAATCTGGACAGCCAGAAACAGATGCTTCTCAAATCGTTGGTTGTTTTCAAAAGTGTGTTTTCACCAAGGATCCTTCTGGCCAAACTTTGCGGTCAAAAACATCTTTGCACTCTGACAACCTTTAGATTCTGCCTTGAGACATTTTTGTGCAAATTCAGTCTTCAAAATTTTCTTCAAATTTGCCTATTGCTGGCAGCTGGGCCGGCACATTGTATTAATAGCAAATACTCAATATTTCTATTGATGAAGCATAGCCAGAATGAATCTAGATCATGCTAAAGTGAAAAACAATATATAGAGATAAGCAACAAAACACTCACTCTTATGACTAAATTGAGCAGCTTTGGTTGAATACACAAAGGGAACAGATCTGGGGTGGCTGAATGTAATATTGAACGTAGCTGCTTTTCAGAGCAAAGGCTTGCTAATCAAGCCTATGACCGCTATTGTACTAGAAACTTAGCAACAAAAGGTTGTGTGTAGAGGAAGGAAATGGTGTACTTGTGCAGTTATGCATTTCTAAAGGTTTATCAAATCTGCAGAAAGATCAAGCTATCTCTCAGGACCACCGTGTGTCTGCAAAAATACAGGAAGTGCCTTTGCCTGACCTTTATACACAATCAGAAGATTCCTTGGCAGGGCTTGTTTATGCAGCCTCTTACTCCATCTCAGGAATGCTTTGGAGCACTGGCCTTCCCTGGGCTTTGGGGATAGGTGAGAAACACGAGCACACCAGCAGCCTGGTACTACATGTCGCATTGCATATGCATCCTGTCACTGACTTGCTGAGGACCCTAAAGAGTGAATAATCAGAGAGATGCTGGTTAGCTCTGTTGTGGCTCAGGGAGGCTGCGTGTCCTGGCACTCGGCACGGGGCTGTCGCTAGTCGCCGGAGCGCCGGGCAAGGCTCTGCTCCCAGCTCGCCGCCGGCCTCGCGCAGGACATTTCACCTCCCCGAGGTTCAGCTACTCTATCACTTCTTTCTCTCTCTCTYGCTCTGTCTCCACATGGACAAGAGATGAGTTTCCAATTTAGAYATTTTGGCTAAGTACCTAAATTAGGCCTGAAAAACGCAGGCTCCAGCAAAATAAATTTCTGGCAGTAAGAGGTCGRTATTATTTTACAGTGATGGTGATGGGCACTGCTGCTGCTGTGGATATTCTTTGTTGTCTTCTTAGCTAAATTTATTTAGATGCAAAGTTCATGCTTTATCTGCAAGTATGAGAGGGGAGGGAGAGAGCGGGACAATGTGATGCCTCAGAGAAGAAAACCATCATTTATTTTGTCACATTTTTTTTACACCATATTCCTCATACAACAGTTTAATTGTAACACTTAATACATTTTTTTTAAAAAACACCAAGATTACTTGCAAAATTATATATATTTTAATATCCAAAAAGTACATTGCATATATATAGTAGCAAAAGCCCCATTTCCATGGGTAATTTCTTAAATTTTGCGATTATTGCAGTAATGTTACTTATAAACACCCAAAAGCACTAAGACCTAAACTGATTAGCTTGATCTTATTTTTCCTTTCTGTTAAATAATGGCATCAGTGCTTCTGTTTAAAGTTATGAGCAGACTACAATGTTCTGGTTTTAGGCTCTCGTCCTGCAATTGGATGCACATAGACCAAATCTTGCACCCACACAGAGTCCCAGAGGTTATGTCTAGACTAGACGTTTGTGATCCTGTTAATTGGCTGCCAGTTAATACAAGTTAGCTAATAGGTTGTACATGTAAGTCTAACCCCCCCCCCCGGTAACATCTGTTCTAAAACATAAATGCTTGTGGTTTACCCTTCTGTTTATGGCACCAAACYGCCATTTGCGGATCATCAAATTAACATCTGCAAAATTAGATGGCTGAAAGCTTTAAAACATGTAAAATTTAAGTGAAAACCCTTAGCAAAAGCTTTCAGAAGATGTGTGAGAAGTATTTGAGAATTTCTTTAAGTGGACAAGATAGTTCCAAAGTTTAAGATTTGATGAAAAACAATCACAAAATATTGAAAAGCCGCTTTAAAATATTGATGCGTGTTTTCAATCAGCTTTAATACAAACATATTAGCTAAATGGAGTTAATTTGCAGACAATTTTGATAGGCTAATACAAGAAAAATCTCTACTCTAGACAAACCCAGAGAAGTCTGGAAGGTTTCTGGCTAGTTTGGGGATCAGTTAGGGATCCAATTGCAGCACTGAGGTTTTCTCCAACAGATACATTACTCATGTCTTATTTTTTTATTTTTTTTTTTAGTAAAAAGTAAAAAGCTACAGCCCAAATGTACAGATTGAAAAGATGTACAAATTACATTAAAAAAAAAAAAAAAAACAAAAACAACCCACTGAGCTGATAGTAAAAAAAAACAAACCTGTATTTGTGACCGAGGTCAACTCGTTTTACTTAATCTTTCTTTTAATACTGTGAGATATAGGGAAAAATAACTCTGCATAACTTATACAGTAATTTGCCTTCTGATTTGTTGACCCTTTGGATGACGGTCTGACAAACGCACAGCGTTCGCGAATCGGTAGCATTTAGCGATCCCTAAGACTCTGGCAGAGCTCAAGGGCCTGCTGTCATTTATTTTACTTCACTTTTGCTTTCAAGGAATGTCTGTGCTTGACATTAGTTTACTTTATTTTGTTCTGGTCTTTGACATTTCTGGAGTTAATACACAGTCTAATGAAGTTGTACAGTCTAGAAAAGTTCCTTCAATGCCCTTTACTTCTTAAAATATACATGTACATATATATATATATGAATATATATATATATATATTTAATTTCCAGTTGGGTGAAGCTCCTCATTTGCCTTAAAGCTAAGATTCCAGTTGCAGTCCCCTGCAGCCCAAGGTCCTCCTGRCTTAATGGTCAAATTGCCTACCCTCTCCAAAGCGAGAAAAAAACCCACGTAGTCATCTTTTCCTACGACCCACAGTTGGATCTATGTCTTCTAAAAAGCCTTTGAATTCTTAAAAATTTCTGTGATCAAAATGCTAATAATCATTCCAAGTTGTGGTGAACAATCTTCATAGTCAATTCCTACAGAGGACATAAGCATTAAAACCCAAAGAAAATGCAGAGTACTGGCCCAAAGAAGCATCCATCTCTCAGTCCAAGACACAAGAGGCAAAGTTACAAAAGTAAAAGGTTTGATCCAGGAATAACCAATATCCAGTTTTAACTATCCCCCAGAAAGGCCACAATTATCCATTAAGGGTCCCAGAAAAAAAAATCCCAGAAGTAAAGAAAATGTCCAACCAGATTGATAAAGGCCACTTGAAGATAGAAGCATCTAGTAATAGCTGCCCAAGTGTGGTGATACATGGGCGTTGGGATGGCGAGGGACATTGGGGTTTGGATAAATGCTTCCAGTAGGGGAGGTCCAATAAGGTGAGGCTGCTCCAAAGAAACTGGATGATGTGACAGGCATAGAGGAAGGGTGCGGGGGTACAAAGTTCACCTTCTGCTGATGGGCATGGTAGGAAGGCATGTAGGAGAGATCTGATGGATACTTGTACATTGAAGATTCAGTGGGATGAGGCTGAAGAGCCTGGGCAATGCCATGAAAGTCAAATTTGTAGGCATACCTTTTGCCATGCACTTTGGTCATAATGTTCTTGTCATAGTAGTATCGGAGGGCTCGGCTCAGCTTGTCGTAATTCATGTTGGGCTTGCTTTTGCGTTCTCCCCAGCGCCGTGCCACTTCATCAGGGTCCGTCATCTTGAATTCCCCATTGGTCCCTTCCCATGTGATACAGCTGGCATTGGAACTGTCCGACAGCAACTCGAGAAGGAACTGCCACAGCTGGATCTGCCCGCTCCCTGCAAGGAGCAAGCCAAAGAGGAAAGGAAATGACATTGTGTTTCCTGCTTAAAAGCAAAGACAAAGGCAGGAAACAGAAGGACTATCTCGATCTTTACTGGGAACTACTTCTTCAAGCCTTCAAAACTCTTACGTAGGAATGGATAAACTATTCCCAGCAAACAAGTTAGTCAACCCTTTGTTCTGTTTATGAGTTTGAGGTCAGATTAGATTTCATAATGGTCGCCTTTGGCCTTAAAAATCTTTAGGCTATTCATAAACAGGCTTTTTCCGAGCATACTGTTCTGCAAAATTTTTCACTGAATGGTTGACATAGTATATTTTAACTCTTGATTGCTTACTGTTTACCATGGATATTGTCTTGGATACCTAKAGTTTCCGTTCCAGTTGATCTGAGTTACAGAAGGTTATTTCTTCCCCAGACTAGGTGACTCCTAGTTTTATTCCTTGTGGTTATACTAATAGCGAAGATAAAGAACCTTATGAGGATGCTTCCTCACAAGCATTCAACCCCATTCCAGCAATAAATGGATAGATTTGTCATCAATGTCAACACAAAGTGCGTACAGTTGTCAGCCTGTAATGACATAGTCCAGTTTTTTGAATATCCATGACTGCTCCTGATCAGTATAATAGTTCGTTTAGTTCAAGTAAGATTTATTCAAGTCTTTTTCACAAAAGTCAGGGATAGTCATTCTACTGTGACTTTCAGAGATGTTTTGTGCGTTCCCTTGTGTTAATCATCTTTAGTAGATATTGGAGAACTAACCTACACTGCATATCTGAGAGAGACAAATTCAAGTTCTGTATAAGGCTGTCATTAGTGAATGCTAGTTTGGGGTAAATGCCTTCAGGAAGGTGATTTTGTTCAGGTAAAGATGATGTTGCACCATTTTCCAAACTTTATTGTAAGGATTTGTGTAAGACCACAACTACTAAAATCAGTGGCCCTGACAGCTTTCTCAAACAGTACAACAGCTACTCATCTAGTACAGTCAAGCAGTAGATAACAAGAAAGCTAAACCCTCTGATAACGGAAGATTGCCTTCAAAATGGTGGTCTGAACTCACCTGGATTGGCAAGACGGCTACTAGTAGGCCCCAGGATTTGATAGGGATCTAAAATAATAATAAAAGAACAAAAGCTATTTTAACAAATATGTTATCAAAAAAGAAACAGAACTTCATTATTATTTTTTCTAGAAACCTAAAAAAATATTCACTTTCTTTCTTTACTTGTACTGCCTCTTTTTCTAGCATTAGCTGTCTGGAACAGTCCTGATGAGTCCCTCATTTCTTTTTAAGCAAATAACCACCAATTATTTATGGAATCCTGAATGGCACAGTGGTTCTGGCACTGGTCTGAGAGTGGCCCATTTTCAAAGATCGGAATCTTTCTTGGACATACTCTACACATTTTGTGTGTCAACAAGAATGTTCAGTTGCATGAAAAAAAACACGTGTGAGAGTATAGCAGTAACAAATCAGAAGTGAATATAATCGTCCTAATAAAAAGAGCTCAACAGCAGATGGGATTTTCAAATTCACTTGCTAACAATTCAGTTTGGTATCCACTGAGGTCAATGAAATGCTCACTCAACTCTCCCTTGTTGAAGCCAGCAGAGCATCAGACAAATGAGGGTAACAGGAGTTTTATCATTGGCTCCAATGAGGCTGAGTGTTTCTTGAAAACCCCACAATGCATTCACTAGGAATGAAATCCTTCCCTTTTTGTGGGGCCTCTGCAGTCCTAATCTCTACTCTTCTCTTTGCTTCTCTCTGTCTTTGGTGATTTGGATCTATAGCATTTGCTTGTGGATTGAATTTATGCCAAAAGAACCAACTCCCTAAAAAAATAAAATAAAAAAAAAAAGATAGAAAGCAGCTGTGCAAAGCAGGGAAGGTGGTATTTAGCTTTTCAAAAGTCCCTTGGGAAACTAGCAGGAAACATGACTTGCTTGCTGTCCGACAGCGTTTGCTTTTCTTGTTTGGGCTGCTTTGACACTGGGGAAGCCCTGTTGATTCTGTTTGGAGATATTTCCATTGAACATCGTTACAAGAGGTCCGGAGGTAACGAGCAGACACGCCACCACCGCAGCACAAACAACTCCATGCCCCGAACTGCRTCAAGATCTCTTACCCTGCATGTTGTGATGCTTCAAAGGAGATGCTAAAGCAACTGATGCTAGGCACTGCGTGTGACTCAGCTGAAACACGGATGTTTCTTTGGAATGGGCAAGGACATTGAAGTAAAACAGAAACAGTGTGGAACAACTGCTGTCACTGCTTGGTCACATTTGACTCATTATTCTGAGACTTCCCTGTAAGGCTCTGCCATTTGTCCTCTGCTCATGAGTACTGCTGTTTGACATGCTTACTCTCCCAGTCTAGTACAAATACAATTACTTAGCAAATGCAGTGGGGACACAACCAACAGTTACCTGGTTGGGGCCGTTGCTGTTCTGTTGTCTTATTCACATTTTGCGTCCCTGCAACGGGAGGGCCTGTAAAAACGAGAAAGATCTTATACGTACATGAACAGAAGAGAAGGAATGAACACAGAACAATATATATATAACACATACCGAGCAGTAATAATACAGAGATTGGGATGGAAAATGGGTTTTTTATCCTAAAAGCTGATATTTTTGAGATTTCACGGGATAATTATTAAAAATCTCATTATAGCATGAAAAAGTATGCAGTCTAGGCAAGGAAAAATCCATCTGTTGTTATAACTTAAAATACATCCTGATTTGCATCTATGTTTTTGTATAAATTTTGACCTTCTTCCATGTTGGAACATTTTTCAGTATCTTTTAGAAATGGGAAAATTTTTTTAATCAACCCTTTTATGCAAAAAAACCTTGTTTTTATCAAATCAAACATTTAATTGACAATATCATGGCCATTTCTAGAAATCAGGTCAGTGTTGACATCTGCTCCACCTAGTCATATAATTCCTGATAGCAGAAAACTGTAAGTTAAAGAATAGTCTTCACATTCAGAGTGCACATAGCTCAGAAAGCTGCAAAGCGAATGAAATACAATCTGACGGCCAGGTTCTGCCACATTTATTCAAACCCTGTAGTATCTTGCTGASAGTCAAATGTGCCCATCTTGCACTGCTGTACAGAGGTATGTCCCAGCAGTGGAAGAAGGGGAGAGTATGGCCTGATACCAGCTGCTTATGTTAACTAAATACAACCTCTAGGGGCAGGGGGCAGGGAACTGATATTTCTAAGGAGAAGTCAGCCCATGACCCAGAGTGCGTAGTGAACTCAATAATAAAACAAAAACCCTGTTGCATAAGTGGGGACTCTTTCATGTGATAATCTCAGAGTGACTTTAGTTATTAAGGGCCTGCTAGACTTCATTTGTAGGATCTTACTTCCCCAAAAGTAGTAAGAAACCCTCCGAATCTGTCCAAGCTGTCTGTATCTGTCCCTTAAAAAATGACACCTCACTACAGACGAGTGGATAACATGGAGTCAACCTTTGTATAGAGCATCCAGTCCTGGGTCCTTAATCAAATCCTGGAAGTGGTAGCGGTTTGTTCCATTTTAACAACTGCTATCATCTTCAATACATGATTCAGTTGTAAAAGGATTTGCATGGATTTTTTTTTTCTTTTCATAACATAATTCTAGCTCTTTTGCCTTATTGACTGTCCCCAAGTCTTCCACTGTTCTGGTGCTCATAACACAAGCCAGCCAAGCCCATCTTCTCCCACAGTTTCATTTTGATCTCTCATTGCAGAATTTGTGATTCCCGCTGGGAAAACTTACTTTTGGTGAGGCCAGAATTCATATTACTGCCCCATCCTGTTCTCCTGACTGCATCATAGGAGGGATCTAATGACAAAAGAGAACAGGCACAGAGGGGTTGAAATCAAMTCTTCCCAGAAAAACTTGCAAGAATCTAGCTTTGTTTCTTAGTCCTCCCAGCTTGGTATTACACATATACCACTGTTTTTCCTCTCCCACATGTCCTATGCTCCCTCGCCTCCTTACAAAGGCAAGGCCCTGTTGAACATGCCGCATATACATGGTGCTTTGGGACTTGTTTCCAGCATGACCCCAATGACACACCTTCGTGGCCAGGCTGGGCTCCCTCAGACCTTCCTCCTGCTAGAGGCGACCTTGCTGGCCAGGAGCCTTTACAGCAAGGGCCCGAGGGTGTTTTGGGCAGCGCTGCAGTCTGGCACCTCTTGATCAGTGAGAAAGCAGTTGTTAGAGTCAASGGAGCTGAGAGCACAACAGTCTTCCCCCAAAGCAGCCCCTGTCCGCCACGGGCAGGGGCGGCGGGAGGGCCGCTGCCCGCGGCCGCAGAGCTCCCCGCGGAAAGCTCCGCGGGCGCTTGCACATTCCTCCAGCTCTGGGAAAGCCGCTTCAGCTTTGAAATTACAGCCTTTCAGTCATCCGCACGGAAAGCAAAACAGAGGGGAGGGGAGGGGAAGAGAGGGAGAGAAAGAAGAGGAGRGAAGAGAGGGGAAAGGGGAAAAAAAGAGCTCATTTAATGTGCCTGTTTTTATTTTTATTTTACTTTTTATTTGTGTATATACTTTTTTTTTTTTTTAACTAGAAACCACAAACCCCACTGCAAATAGATCAGACTGAAAAACAAACTGCTACGGTTTCAGGCTGGTACAAAGCGCGCGCGGGGCCATCTCTGCAGAGGGAAGGGAGGTGGCAGCGGCAGCGGCAGCGCCAGGCACGCTGGCCCCGGAAGGGAGCCGGTCCCTGCTCCCAGGGCCGGCCCTGGGAGCCGAGCTGGACGCTGGCTCGCAGCCCAGCACTGCCGGCAAACGCTGTGCCCGAGCTCAGGCCTCAGCAGTTGCCGTCGTTGTAAATAAGCAAAGCTGGTATTTGCACGTGTGGCATTTTTCCTCGCTGGGAACCCATCGTGCAACTGCTGCCGCATCCGAGCGCAGCCAGGGCTTGTGCTGCTGACCGAGGTCAGCACCAAACAGATGAGGCCTCGAGTAACCACTGGCTTTTCCCATGTCCCCTTTGCAGCCAGTCTCTGACTTTCATTCTCCCCTGGGATATCTTTCAGAAACAAGTAGAGCTATTAGGGAGATGTTTGGGGAAGTATTTTAAGGGGAAAAAAAAAAAACAGTTCTGAATTGAAAGAGAAAGATGAAACCTCAGAGATTTCCACAGATCAAGAAGCTGATGTACATTCTGGGCTATCTCAATCAAAAATAGATTTACCGTTATATAATTTTAAAGCAAGATGTCACTTACATGGCGATCTTTTGTTAAAAGTAAAGACAGCAATTAATTTTCCAACAGAAGAATTCTTTTCAGATTGACGGGGAAAAATCCTTTCTAAAAAGCAGCAGATTTAATTTTGATATTTTTCAGTTTTCTCCGTTTTTTTGTGGGCAAGGTGTCAGAAAGTAGAGCAGAGTGAATCAACTGCTGTAAATGGGTTGGTTGATTCAGATGCATCAGTATGTTTTGAGTAAACAACTAGGCCATCATCTGGATAGATGATCATCCTCCTCCTCCAGATGGAGAAACCTTGGCCCACGGGAAGACTCTGCTTTGCTCACAGTGTCACAGAAAAAGAGTGTAAAATGCATCTCCTGAGAGTTTTCTTTACTGTTAAGTGACACTATTACAATCAGATGTGCTGGCCAGGTGTATGTTGCTGTGGCTGCTTGGCTTTAAAGCAGCAAGTCTTGGTCCTCCAGATGGATTTGGCTAAGCCCATCCAAAATTATGTTCAAGTCATGAATCGTTCAAAAGCTCCCTGAATGGGTTGCCTTGTAGTGTACATTTTAGGTCTTAAAATGTCAGCTTAGAAGGATGGTTTGCATGTGACTCAGCCCAGATTTAATCCAGGTTTAATGCACCTCAGATGAGCCCCTTTGTCTCACTTTTCCACATACAGAATGCATTAATGGTACTTCTCTATCCCACTGGCGTGTGGGCATATATAYGGGCAGGCACACTTGTCCTGTTACGATGAGAACTAGCTAGGAGTATGACTTTGCAATGGTAAGAAGGGTTAAGTAAGACATTCAGTAATGCAGGCACTGCTATTGAAACAGCATGCTCACTCAACTAGTGCAAGTTTCTCTTCTGTCTCTCTTAAAAAAAAATCAAATCCACTGGGCTATTTTTGTTTTGTTTTCACAAAAATTYGTGCAACATGAAAGAACCACATCAGCCCTCCCAGCTTCCAGGCCCAGACTCTAAAACTGAACGTGTTTAAAACAAAATGGAAAAGGCAGGGCCAGGGAACCTATCCAGAGACTCAAGTTTCTGCAAAAACAATATCGTTCTCAGGACCTGACGCCCAGTGGCTCGAAGAGATTCTACAGAACTCCAGCCAGACGGTTAGTTACAGAGAGAGTCTTATCTGTCATTAAAACCACTTGGATTTTACACCAAAATTTGCCAAGCTATGGAAATTCAATTAAAAGATTTGGACCGAGGTCCTTTTCTGGTGTAAATCAGCAAATAGGTCAGTGAAGGTAGGGGCCAATTTATACTAGTTAAGGATCAGGTCCCTAAGTCTGTTTTAGACTTAAAAGGCCCAGTGGAACAACAGTCCTATGACAAATGTGTGTTCAATACAAAATGGAATTAAAGAGCACAAAATAAATCATAGATGCTTTCAAGAAATGTCATTCTGCAGCTGTCTGGTTTATGTCCAGAAATTCCCCAGAATGAATGCATACTCTATTATGAGCAAGGTAAAGGATATTAATAATGCTTTGCACTTTCACAGCACCTTTCAACTAAGGATCTCACAGCTTTTCAAACATTCACACTCACAGCGCGCCTGGGAAGAAGGTTAAATATCGTTTTATTTATTTACATGCATAAATGCACTTTCCTAAGGCTTTAGGTGCCTTTTCCAGATGAAGTGCCTTTACCAGAAGTCAGACGGTGTGGAACAGACCATGTAGCATTGCTCTCTGGACCTCCTCTAACCTTTGTACTTTCTCACTCTGGGTCTCACCTCAGCTCCTATCCTGCCGCCCATTAGGCAGTTTGGACTTTCTCATCCCCTGCTGTGTACCTCCCCTTAGAAAGCCTATTGATTCCCATGGAATCAGATATAAATGCAAAATARTGCAACTGCTAGGCTATGCAGAAGGCTAGGAAAAGGCTTATAGGATCTCAAAATCCCCAAGATGCAGACTGGGCCTTAGGCAGGTTGTCCTATAAAGAAGATTAAGTATTTTCCATATCTCCAGAGTTTCTTCTTGTCAGACCATCAGGTGCAGCAAAGGAGGGCCATAATGCATGGAAGAAGGTGATGAGTGTGCCCCAGGGATCCCCTTGATGAGTTTGTGGGACACGGAGGAGGAGAAAGGCTGCACATTATTCTGCAGGAGGCACGTCACTGCGGTCAGGAAGATAAGGCAGGCTCTGCTGAACCACAGGCCCACCTTTACACTTCCTCCCTCCCCATCTCCTTTTTTCCTCATCTCACAGCTTGAATATTAGTCTGCTCTTGTTCCCCAAACCTCTGGATCCTGCTTGGCCTAAGTAGTCTATGAGGCCCAAATACTGCGGTGGGCTAGGGACAAATGGACAGTCACCCACAGACCTATTTTCTAGGAAGCCAGGTTTAAAATCCCCATGCAGATTTCCGTGCCGCAATGAAAACCATCCCAGATGCCTCTCAGTCCTTTAAGCTTGAACGCAGTCCCAAGAACAAGACATTAGGGAAGCTGTGTTTAAGATACGATGTATTAGAGAGTAAGTCCTATCTCAAAAGCTTTGAAAAGCTTTTTTTTTTAATTAAAAAATCGGTCTTTTATAAATCTTAATGCTTGGAGTGGGGAGAGAGATGCAAGTGGGGTTCAGCTGGACGATAGGCTCACAGCACCCGGCCTTCCTAGGCTGCTCAGTGAGTGCTGACAGCCCCTTCATCCTGCTCCCTCGCTGGGAACCTTACTCAGTCAAACCAGATTCAGACACAAATTTGTGCTGCTAGCCCTGATACGGCTTTCCAGGGGAAGGATGGGCACTGGGCCTTTGATGTTTTTCAGGCCTCTTCGCTCTAGGATCGATACAGTGGGGCTGGCTCACGTATGGATTAARCACTTAATAGGCACTAGAGGAAGATCTTATCCAAAATACTATCTCTATTGGTGTAGCAGCCCCTAATTCCCAGCCAGACTGGGAAGGAAGAACATGGTGTATTGCAATCACTGGCAACAGCAGCAGCTCTTTGCAGCCAAGCACCATCTGCGTTATGAACGGCTGGAGCTCACTGGCAGCATGGGGAGTGACTGGTCTGAACATTGGCTCCCTGTGTCAGACCCATGAGCAGTGTTATGGGGGGGGGGTTAATGCTGTAGCTGTAGAACTRCATGTCCAAATTGAACAGAGTCCTGAAATGTCATACTCTCTGTAACAGAGCAGTGTCCAGATGCTGAGCTATGTCTGAGCAAATACTATCCCCATCATACTTCCCATGCAAGGAGCCCTGGGAGGTGTTGGAGAGGCATCTAAGAAGTGCTAGAAATCACCCTGTCACATAACACAGGCCAAATTCCAATGGGGGACTGCAGAGTGGAGTGTGCTTGAGACCTCTCAGGAAGCCTTCATCCCCTGAGATGGGATTTCTTCCCAGGGACAATGTTTATGAAAGTTTTTTGGGAATACATGTGCTGCAAACTCACAGGAGCATCTAGGACCCCAGTGTCGTGSGTGCTAAGCAATAGAAAGAGCCCACCAGTCCATGCCTAATGGAGCTGATATGTCCAAATAGATTAGTCAGACAAAAGATGGAGTGGGACAAGAGCTAAGCTGACTTAATTCTTAAGTCATAGGGGCAGAGTTAGGAAGAAAATAAATGCAAGTCTCTCAAGTCCCAGCAGATTGTCTAACAGCTTACTTATACTGCCTCTGCTTTCCTTTGAGATATGGTGGCAGCCTCTGGCCAAGTCTGTCATGCTGTCTCAGCTGAATAATAAAAATGATAACAACTGTTGTCATTTTGTCATCTTCTTTTGGATTCTTACCATGAGATTTTGGGGTGCTTTACAAAGATGACCCAGTTTACATTAYGAAAAGAACCTGAAATGCAGAAGGAACTGCTCCTGAGTACCTTGTCTTATCTACTCTGAAAGACCATGGGGTCAATCGCTATAGTGATTTATGGAATGCAGGTATCTTATATCCAGACAGAACTGGGCCTTACAGATTTTGGTGATGCAAATCACCAAGGCGAAGGCTGAAAATCTGAAATGGGTGATGCGATCTATGGGATTCTTTGTGCAGAACACATTGTGGTTTGTGCAATGACTCCTTCTGCTTCAGAAGGAAGAAAGATCCTGGCTTGGTGGCTGGAATTTAAATTAGCTTCTCTAAATGGGGAAAGCAGAACCAGGTGTCCTAGGGGAGCCAGACTTGTGATTAATCTAAGTGGTCACTTAGGGTCTGTTTTGTGGCAAGTAGTTTGGAGAGAGATAGAGAAAGGAGAGCATAGGACCTCGCTGCTTTTCCTCACGAAGTGGAGTTCTGTGTAGTGGCTAGCAGTGGCACTATTCGGTATCTTGGAAAAGTCCCAGCATAGGCACAGAGGAACAAAAAACATAGTGCTGCAAACCAAACATGAAAGCAAGGCCTGCCAAGCTTCCAAGCGTCCAGCCCTTGCACTCCCATCATTTAACCTCCTGGAGTTCACATTGAAGAGGTGGGGTTGGGTTTAAAGCCAGTTGGAGAGCAGAATCACAGACTGTGGGTTTCTGGAGGGGCAAGGAAGCCAAAGACACCTCTCACTCCTCCTAGAAACATTAGATGCTTTGTTTTAAGTGACAGCAGCAAACATAAAGATTATAGACTCTTCCCAGGACCCTCTGGCTCAAAAGGTATGTGCCAAATGCTCRATCCATACAGAACTGAAGACCAAAATAGGATGTGAAGAGTCCTATAGACTGGTAAAAACTGGTGTAAGGGAAGGTTCACGCCAGTCAGTAATTCACTTCTCATAAAATTAGCCCCATGGCACGCCCAGGTATGTGTTATTTTGAGTTATGGTTGTCCAAACTGTGTACACTGATGCACTGGAATCTCACTCACGATAATGATGCTCTTGCAATGAATTGCTTTTCAAATTGCTATTTCTGCTAGCTATAATAGTCTCCTAGCATGCAGTCCGTAAAACGTGCTGTACCTCATTCACGACCAGTATTACTATGAATGTTCTCATGATTTTGTAAGATTTCCAGTATCTTCAAGCCCTTGCTTCAAGCTCACAATGTCCTGCTCCTTGTGCTAAAGAAAGCTACCATTAACATCAGCAGTATAGGGATCAGATGTAGAATTAAGTAATTCTAAGTCTCTTCAGTAAACACTTTGTACTAGCTGAGTGCAAAAATAATTATAAGCTACATCCACCTCAGTGTATCTGTTTTACTGCCACATTATCATACAATTGGATTACTTTGCAAGTTTTAAAAAACATGTTTGTCAAAATCTCTACATTGCAACTGAACTGTTTTACAGATGAAGAATTGACACATAGTGATCGAGATCCAGGCTTGTAACACATACTCATTTTTTGACTAGAAGTCAACTTGAACAGAGTGAAGAGGGTCTAAGTAACTTGCTGGATTTACATAAGAAATCTGTGGCAGAGCATGGAAAGGAGGAACAGGTTTAACATGCTGAACCACTGTGGAGGTAGCTGAGAGTCCTGGGTCTGCACTGCTGTGCCTATGGAAAGGGAAAACATAGCTATCAAACATTTCCAGTTTAACTCCCCTTCTAGRTCCAGGTTGGGGCTAAAGTACCATGATTCAAGCCCACTTACAATTTCCAGCATCAGCCAGGATCTGCAGATTAACAATGTGCGTGAACAGAACTAGAATTCAGGATTTTCAGAGGGGATTTATTCGACGGGTGCAGCCAGAGGCATGCTTAGGGCATCGCAGATCCCTTCTGCAGCAGGTCACTCCTGCTTGTCATCTCTGATCCCTCTTGCTCATCAGGCATAACCTGGCAAGGTGACACAGAGGAGCYGCTACGCACGGCCGTTCCAGAGCCCACAGCGCTGCTCCCCCGCTCGGAGGAGTGCTCCTGCCTCCAAAACTTGGACTCACTCCCTGTTCGGTTCGGGATGTAGGCGACAGCCCCCAGTTGTGCGAGTGTGGCTAGAAAAACATCCCAGAGCCGTGCAGCGGTGGAACTTCCTGATTCATGTCTGAGTTACCCTGTGCAAAGCTCACAAAGACACATTATGAAGAAAAGGAGGAAGTACTGAGAGGGGTTTTTTTGTTGTTGTTGCTTTTTTTAATATCAGCAGCAGAAGTCCCAATACACAGGCCATGATGAAGACTGAAGTATGTGTCCTAAGAATCCCTCCTAAAGCCAGCTTTGAAAAGCAAACACTTTTCAATGAACACACCAAGTCATATACCTGTTGCTGAGACATCCTGTCCTGCATACATGTATAGCCACGTGTGTGCATGCATGCAGACAGGCATGCTCCTTGCAGAAATGCAAACGTGCTATCCTGAAAGGCAAGTTTCTGAACACCCGTTCCGGTGTGTATATTCACACTCATCCAAAAGAAAAACACATACTGAATAGGCAAACAGCACTGTGTAGTCACAGAAAGAGGAAAAAATCCAGCACGCTCGCAGCATACACTTATTGCAAAAGTCACAAACACAAATGGAGAAGTAAGGAGAAAGAAAAGCATATTCAYGGAGAAAAAACCTAGACGCAGCAATACACGCATGAGAAAAGGGAAGAGAAGGCACACATGYGCACGCTTTGCAGCTAGCATTTTTACAGCGGTTGCCCACTTAACTCATTAGCAAGAAACAAATTTACTCTTGTCTTAGGAAACAGCCAAAGTGGCTCCAAGAGCTTTTCAAGGGAGCAACTGCACCCCAGCAAACGCGTAACCCACACACACATGTGCAATAACATTGCTTGCATGCACCCTAGGCAAAAAAATAATAGCTCTTTTGCTGGGAGAAAAGGAAGGATAATGGTTACTTAGAAAGTGCTCCAGACAAGCTGTCAGGTTGAATTCAGAGAACTGGAGTCTACTCTGGGACAGCGCTGGCTCAGGGTGATCCCTTGTGAGTTGGGTTTCCTGCCTGCTACAGCTTAAAGACAACGATTCTTTGTTTCCAGTTTTTCTGGTGAAAAAACACACGGCTGCCTCTGAAGAGGGTCAGGGAGAAAGCAGACAAAACACTAACTCTGGAATTTCAAAGGAAAACAATTAAAAAAAAAAGAAAGAAAAAAGAAAAAACCGAGAGCACTAGCTACTGTCTCTCCTGAAATCATAAATCCCTGGTTTGGCCACACAGTCGCAATAACAAGAAACACGAAAAAAGCCTCCTCTCTTGCTGCTGCGGAGCTAAATATGGATAAGGGATGTTTCATCACCAAGCACACAAATATCATCAACAAATGTTGTAGCATGTACAAGCAATTAAGAGGGCATGAAGCTTCAGCTGCTCTTTTTCTGACATGAGTAAGACTGGAGGCCTTATAACCTTTCCTGCAAACCAGGGGCTTTACTGGCACGCTCGAGAGAGCAGTTTACTAGAAGTGGTCAATATTTTTCAAATGACAGCCTTGTAGAACTGAAAAATGGCCTTTTWAAGAGAGGAGTTTTATGCCGGAATTTGAGCGTCTTTTCCTGCGGGAACCCTGCTTATGCAATCGTGCTGCTCGTGYGTCTGTTTTACGCTCTCCCGCCAGCCCCAGAGCGTTTGAACCTGTCACCCGCTTGCCACCAAATCTGACAAGGTGGAGAGGTGTGGGGGGCAGTTAGCGAGTTCCTGCCAGTTTAAAGGGAACTGTTGGGGAAAGAGGAGAGAGCTTGCAGCCCCTGACTGGGAGAAAAGCAGCAGCAGGAACTCATATTTTATTAGATACCAGAGAATCTGCATGAGAGCTTATTCATGCTCTAACATTAGCAGGGTCTTCCCTTAGGAGCTCATATYGAACACGAGTTGCGAACCAAAGCAAACCAGGCTACTTTTGTTTCAGTGCTCACTGATTTGTTTATCTTTTAGTTTGTCAACTTTGAGGAAAATGTGGAAGAAAATACGTTATACCCAAGCAAACCTTACTGTTCACACAAGCACTTCTGTAATGCAAGCATGCACACCTAATAGCTACTAGCCATCATTACCAAGACTATAGCCTTAAAACTAGTCTCCTACATCCGTATTTACATACAACTTGCTTCCTTCCTTCTTTGAAATCCCAGGTCATGCATCAGCCTTTCCTGTGGCCTTCCGCAAGGTTTGCTTGAATTTAGGTTAGATTTATGAGACTTTGGGCTAACTCTGATTTACCACTATCCTAAGCTAATTATATTGCCGTAGGCTGCGACTGAAGTATGCAGGGGACAATGTTGGAGAAGGAAAAAGACCCTTGCTGCGTGCAGCATTTTATACAAGACAGTATGTAACCTGCAGTCCAGAAGCAAACAGCCAAACAGTGTCACTCCACTGAATCCCCACACACGACACACTGCACTGGCCCTTATCAACCAAGCCTTCCTTCGTCCCACGCTGACACCTCGCTGCTCAAATACCCACCTGACTGTTCATCTGCATATATGACAAAGCGCTACGTATACAATACGGGATACATAAACACGTTTGCTTAGGCACATGTAATTTTGCACATCAACACATAGCAATTCTGCCTCTTTGGAAACGGACGGCACTATCCTGCTAAGAGCTCAGCACTTGGCCTCCACTCCTCTACAGCATTTAGGGTTGTGTATTAAACATGTGAGTTATGCAGACGCAGACGTGCTTAAAAATAAGCATGGACTTAAAAAGTGTGTTGGCCCRAGGCCAGAATGCTCACAACCATACAGGACGCGGCACTTTGGCCTTCAAAATGCTCTCGTATGTGAGTAACTTTCCATTTCCCTATGGAAACCTACTTAAATGATACCATTCGGAAGGCGAGCGATTTAAACTGTCTGGGGACCGGTGCAGATAATGCAGTCTCAGATTCTCCTGCCGTGTCTCCAGTACCTACAGTAGGTCAGTCATTGCTCCAAACAGTCACGGAAAATGAAACAGACCATCTCTCCAGTAGAGCCCTGGGAGTGGGACACAAATCTTTCCATTCAGCAATGAGAGCAACCTCGTTTCATTTTCCAGAAAATTGTGTTCTAGCCAAAAAATACTGGTGATTTTCATTAGAGCAATTTATTTCTCAAAGGCAGCTGAAGACAATTTGTACCAATGACGCTAAATACCATACTTTCGAGTGTTTATGAGGCTGAGGAGCAAAGAAGCTCAGGCAGTAACGAGAGTGCTTTGAACACCCCAGAAGGATTCTACCTATATGATCTGAGAACAAAACGAGTGTGTTTTGTGCACCAACTGTCTAAATTTACAGTATCTGCTACTGCCATGAAAGCAGTTTAACTCTCCTAAAGCAGTGCATCAGGTTCTTCTAGCATGTATGGAGAACAGCATTGCAGAAGAGAAGTGTGAGAGACAGGAAAATGGAAGGAAAAAGGGGGTAAAGTCTCCAGCTGCAACTAACCAAGACTGTTCTGCTGTCTCCAGGTGTGAAACTCCATCCCGTGACAGYGGTGTTACTCTCGCCAGCTTGGGTCTGCGGTGCTCTGTGCCTGGAGCAGCTACGCTGTGGTCTGGGCTAGAGCGTGGGATATTGCTCCTGGGTGACGTTGTCCCCACTGCGGCTACAGAACATGCTCTGCCGTGTCACGCAACAAGCTGGGGAGACCGTAGCAGCCACAAGCTGTCTCCATCCCCGCTTCTGAAACATGTGTATCTGTCCGTGCTGCAACTGTACCTTTTTTTGCCATGTAGATTGGTTTTTATAGTATGCAGCTGGACTATGATGCATGAAGCATAGCATAACCATATGCAAAAAGCATACCTTTTCCCCTGGAATTTGCAAAATTACAACAAACAGGTTATTTGTATTTGTTATGCGATGTTAGAGAACATGCGTGAAAAATTACAGTAGGAGAGAAAAAAATAGTACTTTTTTTCCTGTCTCTAACATGTATTATATTATTCCATCATGACCGCCTGTTCTGCTTTGGAATCTTCAAGAAGACGTGGTTAGAAAAATTTGCTTATGTCTGTTTTCATTTCATAGGGGTGGGGAGAAGAAGAAAATAAATTTATGGGATTAATATATTAAAGATGCATTAACATAAAAAGAATCATGAWTTGAGGTGCTAAGGAAGAAAATATCTTATGAAAAAAGCCATGATTTTTAACCTGAAATTCCTCTTTCAAAGGAACATCATCACCATCTCAGAGCAAAGCCATTAGAAGACTTAAAAAGGTCTAACAGGCTAGACCAAGGCTCAGGAATTCCAAGTCTAGTTTTAGATCCATCAGAAATTTTTTCTGTAATGCGGGACGAGATACTTCACTCTACCCCCCAATTCCTTATCTCTCATGCTGTGGTGGTCACATGTCTTTTATCTTGCCATCTTATCTCACTAAATACTATTTGGAGCATGAATCAGTTTCAGTAGATTGATGTGGGTCACTATAGCCTAAAACAGCAGGCAAATGTGAAATGAAAACAGAGGTAATTTCTGCATTGTAGGAAAGGGTGGAAGAGGAAGACATTGGATTTCAACATTTCTATGAGAGTTCTTCATTTTTATTTGAATACCCCATGGGTGTGCACAGTCCGTTATTGACACATGATGAACGTACCACGTAAAGYGAAAATGCCTAGCTGACGGAAATCAAATGCAAGGTTCTGTCAGCTGCACTGAAGAAACACTCTCGAGGGCAGTAAAAATGGAGGGAGGAGGAGAAACACTTTTTTTTCCCTCAAATTTCTTTCTGCTTGAGTGACTCTAGGCCCAACTTGCAGAGATAAAGAGTGTAAAAAAAAAGCTCAGCCGAGTGCAATTTTACCCAGAGCATTTCTCTTTAATAAAAATGTCAGCTTTCTTCCCTTTATTTTTAGCAAGCACCTGGCCTGAGACAGAAAGAGCAGACTTGGATGTGTGCGTATGTTTATGAGGGAAAGAGTGGGGGAGCACATGCACGTGTGTCTGCCTTATTCAAATAGGYCCTAGCCAAGCTTTTACTAATTTTAAATAGATGACTGTGAGGGCAGAAAGAGTCAGTCACAGAAAAGCCTGAATGGCTTTGTCTGCGTAATGTGCTATGTTTTATCAACTAACGCCTGTCTCCGAGGGCGGGAGAGCAGCGTGCCGGGGAACAGCCAGCTCAAGGGCATGGTTACAGGTTGGACAAAAGAAGCTGCTGCGAAAAGCAGCGCTGGTGGTGTGTCCCGGACAGATGTTGGGGGTGAAATGCAGCGCGGTGCGGCGAGGGAGGCGCTGGCTCCGAGAGCACTGCGAGGCCAGRCGCTCCAAGCAGAAGCTGGCTAATTGTGTGATCGCAGTTTGCTGTAGCCTTTCAGGGAAATAGGGGTTTTGTCCTTCTCTCCAGCTGCTTAAATAAAAGACTTTCTGCTTTCTCCCACTGTCCATTGAAATACAAACTCGTGGCTCATCAGTGAAGCCATGTTGTCCTAAAAAGGTTTATTGCTAGGCAAGAAAACACCGTCTCAGAATGAGAGCAGACTGCTTCTAGGTGGATTAACTCATATATGAGATTTCACACTTTTCACTAAAGTTTTTGGAATGGAAGAGCTGAACCCTGTTCAGAGAATGAAGCYGATGTTCCTGTGGTTACACTAGGGGCAGGAAGACCAAACTCAAGGCTCCTAATCCTAGGCACTGTGGAAGCAGGTCATAGAGCACAGGGCAGGATTTCTGGTCTTTAACTCACTGCTTGTTCTTTATCAGGTCAACTATCTCTCTGTGACTTACTTATCTAGATAAGGGATGTGCGTCATACCCATCCCACCAACTCTCATAATTTTATCTTGATTGAGAATCCAGGTTTTCATTAAAAATAAGAAAAAAGGAAAAGACTGTAACTGCAAAAGAAAATTTGGAAAAGCTGACTGAAGGATATACAAATACAAATGGCCCCAAAGCCTCAAGGAAGTGTGTGATTAACTTTTAAACCTCAAGGTTTTTAAGGTCAGTCCGTCTGCATGATCTGTGAATCTTCAGCGTTTCTAATGGCATAAAAATGGCAGTAGCTGAATGATATTTTGAAGATAAGGATTAAGGGTTCATTAATTAAAATACTAGCCTATATTTTAATCCCTTTGTTCTTTAGTTAGAAACTCATAAATGTTTTATTCCCAAGTTCCATTAGCAGCAAAAACAGTCGTAGCAGATGCCAACACTGCCAACAGCAGCTCCTGCCCCTGCATAGACAAGCGCTACGTGGAAGCGGCTTGAGTACCGCTAATCATACACAAGGCACAGAGGGGACAGCCCAAACCAGTGGAGGGAATCTCTCCCCCTCCTTCTCCCACACCTCATTTTCTTCTTGCAATAACTGAATCATTGCAGGATCTCTGGAAATAAAACAACTCAGTGTAGTGAGCAGCTTTTCATGGCCTACAGTGCTAGCCAGCAGCCAGATCTCTTTGTGCCAAAGGGTTATTGGTAAGAGAGAATACACTTATAAAGGTGCTTTCAGCCTACAAACGTAGCATCCGCGTGTATGCTGATGAGGCAAAGAGCAGATACGACTTGTGTAGCTTGGAAAAGGCCCTATGTACTTTTTTTTTTTTTAAAAAAAAGAATGTTATGAAAAGAAATTGTAATTAGATTCAAGCTTTTTAGTGATAGCAAGATGCCATTAATAGTCTGCCAGGGAGAGTTGTTTTTTTAAAAGAGTAACTAAATAGGATGATACAAGTTAAAAAAGTGAANAAGCCAGGACTATATTGAGGCTTTCCTAGCTCCCAGTCTGAGCTTTTAGCAGGATACTTAGGCTCCTCTGAACAGCTCTGCAAAACTTTTGATCAATACAAGTGCTGAAAACCTCTCTGATGGAACATATCAAAGCCCTGCCCRGATTTTGATACAATTTTGGTAAAGGAATAGTGATACTCTACAGAAATATAAAAAAGTGGAGGAAGGAGTTGTTTGGGGGGAAYGGTAAACAAATCACAATTTCCACTGGCCAAAAAGAAAACTCTCAAAAATTTTATTTTTGGTCAACTTTAAATTATTTTAAAAATATTTAATTTTCTAATTTAATTTCTATTTAAATTATTTATTTTTAAGTTATTTTTAAATAAACATGCTAAATTTAGGAATCAACTGTTAATTGTGAAGAAAAATCAAAGTGTTCCATAATGAAGGTACCATAAAAAAATACATGTGGCCTTCTTCTCTGCTCATTGAAACTACCTGCCAGGTTCATTAATTGTCTTTGAAGACCCAGGTGGCCTTTATTCAGTAATGGAATTTATTGTGAGAAAATTTTATCCTGCTCAACTACAAACTCACTGAGAGAGAAATACTGTCTCAGTCCTTGTGATATGGAATATCTCAGATTTAAACTGTTACACAAGAAGAACAAAGCATGCAATCAGTTTATCAGCTCAGCAATATGTCAGTGTAAAAATGGCAAATACATATMTTACATAACAGTATTGGATGGCAAAAGCCGATACGTGGATTTCAGCATAGATTTTCAACATTTTAACCATGTTGTCCATGCATAAGAGATCACGACATTTTTATGCCAATGATTTTTTTTAAAAAGTCTACTTTTAACCCAATCAAAAGTATACTGAGAACACAGGAAGCCAGGGCATTTATATACAAAAGACTGACCTTCTTTGGTGGCAAGACGTGAAGAAGCCTCTGTGTGGGATGGAGTATTGTAGACCAGCAATGAGCTACCTGTAATTAAAAGAAAAGGAGTTATTGCAGATTGAATGTAGTCTGTCAGTGGGGAACAATGCATGCAGGCAGAAAATGCTGCCCCTAGGACATAAATACAAAATTTTGCAAGCAATTGACCTCACAGTTTCCATGGTGGAAACAAATTTCTTCTTAAGTTGCGGTAGCCATATGTCACACGTGTGCCATTGACTGTAGAGCAATGATGAAAGTTTTAACCTGCATTAGATGTTGACGTGAGAACTGAATTCTTTAGGAAATCTTACTCTGACTGTGCCTCCTCATATCCAGCTAATCCTGAATTCTGATGCCTTACGGAAATCTTCAGCATATGCATCATTAAACACACCTGATCAGCAGGACTTCCTAGTGCTTTCAAGCCCTCTGTTGAAAGTTGCTATAAAARGGTAAAGTTGTATAGTACATTTATATAGATACAAGCCTTGTTACAGCAGAGTGTCTAGAGATTACTGTGACGCAGACAGTATTACAGGATGAGGAAGAAGTTTTCCTCTCTTGCTAGCTGTGATAGTGAAATCTCCTGTTTGAGGAAGATACAGCAGAAATGGCATGAATTGCACTGTCAGGATCTAAACATTTTTAGTAGCATGTGCTTGATTTTGGGCTTGCAGCTGCACAAATCTGATCAGTATTCCAGCATCTCTCATGATCTGCAGGGTTTGACACTGGCTTTCTTGATTCAGAGGGTCCTTTCCATCCAGCCTCATCTTGAAACAAAAATACTGCAGAGGAACACAAAGAAGAACCCGTTAGAAGGGTTTCTGCTTTGCACTGTCTACAGTGGAAATGTTCCTTTCTAAGTATTTCACTTTGATTCCCCTGCAAACTCCTCTGGAAATGGAGGAAGAGGCCCTGTGAGCTCTTGGAAGCCACCATGTAATACACATTTCATGGTTGTCTAGTTATATGCATTTACCCTGCATAACCCTGTGGGCTCACTTTTCACACAGATCTTTGAAAGTTCCCACTTCATCAGGTGGTGATGGGCCTTTTCCAGTAAGGACTGGTGATGTAAACTGGAGCAGGGCAGCAACCCTGGCATGGATGGGTATGGATGAGAAGTGCTGTTACGGACACTTTCTGTCATTCCTGCCTACACATCCCTCTGTTCAGGGAGATTCTGTCCCATTTAAGGTTCTTCATAGACCTGGTCCTAAGCAAAGCACAGCAAACTGTAGGTTTCTATGCATGATATATGCCCCTGAACACCCCCAGATTCTGTGGCAGGACTAATACCATTTCTGCACGTACTATAGTACTAACTGATCAGGATCTTGTGACTAAGCCACACCGTCTCAATATTCCTCTAATTCACAAGATCCGAAATAGCACCAGCCTCACCTGCCCCTCAGTAGTATTCACAGTACGCCTCGCTGTCCTGTGAGAGCTGAGGATTAAGCAGTTGCCTGCCAGAAGTAATAGCTATTGCAGGTGCTGGCTTTTACTAGCCCTGTGTTTGTATGGATTTCTTTTCTTCCMGCAATACAAACAAAACCAAAGATACGCACAAACCAGCATATACACAAAGGCAGAAGGTGTTGGAAACCAGAGCTTTGCTAGCTCRGAAAACAAAAGCTGCTCCCATGAAGTGGGCTAGAGGGATGCTAGCAGATGCCGCAAGATAGAGGGTGTTTCAAAAGATCAGGGTGGATAACATGGCAAATTGGGAGGGGAAGAGTACAAAGTGATCCCAAAGACATCRTGGTTGTGAAGGTCACAGATAGCCATAGTGAGTGGTGTAACTATTCAGAGCGATCAGCTGGTCTTTTGCTGCTGCCGGAGGAATGCAACAGTTTTGTCCAGCTAACTCATGGTTTTATTAGATGGTTTCTCGCTTTGGTATTTCTTTCTTGAGCATTTGCAGGAAACTGCTGTTCTTTACTCTCTCCTTTTCAGGTTAATTTGAACTAGATCTTGAATGCAAAGCCCAGCCCAGCGTGCCCCAGCCAGACAGGGAAGTGYTGGGGAATTCAGAAATGCAGTTTGCTATGACTAAATAGGCTGCAAATGCCTGGTTGCATTGAGTGGCTAAGAAGTGGGGGTGGGGTGGTAAATTGTACTGAATAAGCTTGTAAGATCAACCTTTAGCTACTTTATGCTAAAAAATGCAGCCCAAGCCACTGGAAAGGGATGGTGCCTCCCCCAGTTTAATTGCTAAAAGTTCTCACCTTTGCCCGCCAGTCTGAGGTTTCTGGTGGGAACACCACAGAAAAGGAAATGTGTTTCCTATTAAGGGTTTTCAATGAAGAAGGAAAAGAGAGAAAGCCAGAGAGACAGATCAGGACAGAGAGAAGCAGACAGACAGAGGTCAGGCAGCTCCCTCCCTTACTCTGATYGTTCTAGGGCAAAACTCTGGCTGTGATGAATTTTCATTTTGTTCCTATTCCCCCCTCATCCCCCCACCGGGTCAGTGATAGTTTAGATAAAATCAATGCTTTCTGGAAACACTGGGTTTAGTAATTAAGTGCAAGGCTATTCTCCTGTAATTAATACCAAACACATTATCTTATGGCTCCCCCCATCTTTTCCTTTCTTCTTATATTTCTTTTGTACTAATTAAAAAGGGAGATGGAAAGAGAATGAAAAACAGACAAGGAGAGTTCTTTCGCCACAAAGCCTTCCCTCTCACAAGGCAGCTCATCCTTTTGAGAAGCAGGAATATTTTGTATTCATAATCTTGAAGCCTATTAAACCTGGGAGCATTTTTTATCCTGTCCTTATGGAGGCAGTGTGGACTTTTCCCCACGTCTCAGGAGGGACAGAATCAGGGTTCCAGTGCTTTTGCCATTGAAGTTTTGTTTGGCATTAATATGGTAAAAATCACAAAGCAGTTTTCTGTTTCTACCTTCAACCATRGTCTTATTCTTTCCCCTTCAGCCTCTATTCTTTTGCACACACCGCATACAACTGACCCGCCGTGACAACGGGGAGGAAAAGGACGAGAGGTGACAGCTCAGGCTTCTTTTGATGTTCATCCCAAACATAGCATGAAAACATCTAAATCTCCCTGCCCACTGCCCACTGACTGAATGGGGAAGATTCACTGGGCAGACTGTGTTTGAAAAAGATGMGGGCACAGCAGTCAGTCAGTCTGGAGTCTGAAGGTACAGAAAAATGAATGAGAAGCAGGAAAGGACAAGGCATGGCTCTAAGTTTGACTTAATCATCATAATTCCAGACAGGAGACTGGAAGAAACCCTTAAAGAAAGATGATCTCTTAGGGAAAAAGAGTGGTATATTGCCTGGAAAAAATGGGGGGAGGGGGGGGATAGTGTGTGTTGCAGAACTGTATTCTGCAGGTCTGAAATTTCCTAAATACCAGAAACTTCTGAATTTCTGACTTGAGTCTGATAGAYTATGAAAACAGGAAACAACTGCACAATTCTGAGCTACACCTAAGTTTTGTCTGATGGTTTTGTCTCATCTATATTAAATAACTCTCCTGAGCTTTCTATCTCCAGAACTAAAATTGAGCATTTGTTGACGTCTGGTAAGTGTTACCTATTTTTTTTTTTTTTTCAGTTGGGATTCAGATGAGCCAATATAACATATTATATGGACTATTTTAACCTGCTTTCACCCTGATCAGGAGTGTAAAACATTGAAAACTTTCTGAGGAAACTCATTTTCAGAGCTCTTTTGCCCGACTAGCAAAGAGGTTCAGAAAATTCACAGCAGCTTTGTTTCCTTCTTGCTTCGCAAACACCAAAATTTAGGATTCATTAGATGTGACAAACACAGCTCAGTACCCTGAGACATTAAACACTTTGCATGAGAAAGATTGGGCAGATGTACTTTAGCCTACAGGCCCAAAAAGTCTCCTGTGTTTTGTTGCCATCACCTATTCTCCACCCTAAGCAGTAATGGAGCTGGATATCTCTGAAACAACCAACCTTACAAAAGGGGAAAATTCAAGAAAAAAAGACCATCTCCCCATGGCACTGAGCTCAGAGGCTCGGCACTAAACATCCGCTGGAAATCAGTCTGGAAAAACAATAAACTCCTTCTGAAGGCGTTACTCCATGAGGGAGTTAACCAGCAACCCAGAAACCAGACTGTCATTAGGCAGTGCTAGGAACAGCTGCCGGGAAAGGAATGCTCTTCAGGAGGCTGCCCGACCTCCACGCAGACAGGAGCTTGCTTTAATAAGGACAGCACTCGCATGACATGTTAGAGCAGCCCAAGGGGCTGAGCAGAGGGAAATTCATAATCATAAAAGCTGGGAATGGACTGAGATTGAGTTCTGCTTTCATATACATCTATGTAAAACTGGAATAAGTAACTTCTCTGAATCCAGCAAAGTTGCTCAGGTTTTGCACTAGCTTTGTAGCATAGAAATCATCGTAGGCCTTCCCCCAGCAGTACACTGTATTTTTATGATTATTATTCTGTATGCATTGCAGTAGCACATAAAGTTGCAACTGTGATTAGGACTCTATTATACTGGGTCCTGAGAGACATGTGACACAATTCCTGTTCCACACAATTTGCAATCTCGACAGACCAGACGGCCAGAAGAACCGAGAAGGCAGTATTACTAGCTCCATTTTACAGAATGTAAAACTGAGGCACAGAGAAATTCAGGCTGAGGTTCATCCCTCCTTATTTTAGGCATTTAAATATGATGCCTGTGCTAGGGGCCTACTGTCCTGAATTTGAATGTGTCCTCCTGCTTTTCTTTCTATAGATGGAGACCAAGGTGACCGGACTTCTAGTTTAAGAACTTCAGGTCCTGCCAGTTAGGTAGGATCAATCAGAAAATTGTTCCTGAATAAATGAAAAGCAGCAATCAAATCCAGTTCTTCAGGCTAATGCTTTAAGAGTAAGGATGTAATTCCTCTAATACTCTCTTTAAATAACTAAATTATTCTCAAGTGATGAGAAATCCAACACTTGACACTGTCCCTGAAGATGCCGTCCGGAACTGAAGCAATAGAATTTAACTCTTCTCTCACCCTTTTCAAATTCAGCATATTCATTGATCCAAAAAACATACAACAACTTCTTCATCTTTTTGTCTGAATTTTCAAGTCTTATCAAAAGACAATTCAAAACTAAGTGTCTCACTTGAGTCTTTATCGTGGGAATTTAAAAACATTTCCGGTTACAAAGCGCCTGATTTGCCCAGCTGAAGGCAGCATGTTTGTCAGAATCAACACTTGCTTCACAAAATTGCCATAATATTTTCCCTCAGAAATGTGTAATTCTGTATGCTGACCTTAGTTAGAAAGCTATTTGTATCTGCGCTAATCCAGAAGTGCTCTGTGAACTGAGCTCTTTGCTGATGAAACAGGATGAAATTTGCAAATTATTTTGGATGGGAAATTTTTTTATTGTGCACTCACAAGGGACAAAAACCTTTCAAATCCAGCAATTCAGCTATTTGTTGTGAATCATTTTCTTGGCTCTACTTCCCTAACAAAATAAAGGTGGGGCTTACAGAGGCACCCATCTGTGATCTAACTCTGCTCCTATTGTAATCTGTAAAACTCCCAGTGATTTTGACAGAGGCAGGGAGAGACCGGTGCTGAATAATTTTTAAAAACCCACCCTAAATAAATGCTCTTTTGCTGCTTTATTGCACTGGCCAGATGGAGGCATCCTCAGCTGCTTTTATTTCACGATTTGATTTCCCAGCGGAGAAAATATTTTTCTTCCTCTCCTCTAGTTTGTTATGTGGCACCTTCCCCTGATTTCTCAGTCTTCAAATAATTATACTCCCATAAAAGCAGTTTCACTTGAAACCTTAACTATTCCAAACCCCGAAGGCATGAAATTAAGGGCAGGTGATTAAAAAAAAAAAAAATTGGAGCATGTGGGACTTAGCTCCAGTACTCTGAACTCAGAAGCTGTGAACATGCTCATAGTTGCCCAGGAAGTCTTAGAATGGTCCAAATCTAAGACTCCCAGCCTCAAGAGTGTGTGCTAACCACGAGGTGATCAGTCCTGTTTTGGGCTGCTGCAGTATGCTTTTCCAGAAGTGGCTCAGAAAGCTGCTCACAGCTTCTGTCTGAGCGGCTTAGTAAAACAAAATGGAGTTGTTATATCCATCTTATACTCTAGTGTGAGACAGAGAGAGTGGGAATAAAGAGGTGCAGCATAACTTGTTCTTTTGAGTACCAGGCTATTTGCACTGTGTCTGCTTCAGTGCAGTTATATTTGGGGAATTGCTCATATATATTTTTTCTCTTTCTGACAAATCTGGGCCTCAAAGAACATAGAAACTCTTAAAATCTGGCCAGTCATGGGTCCTGTTCTGAAGCAGTCATTACCAGAAGCCTCAGGGAAAAGCACACAGCCCTCTAACTGCAAAGTTATGGAATAATTTGCCTGTGACCCATCAGTTAATATTTAGTTTAATCATCACAGCAGATTTATGTATTTTTATCACATAGCCGCAGATGTTTTTATTATCTATCAGACTATCTAATCTTCTTAAGAATCCTGCTCAGTTCTTCACCTCCCTGATATCTTATAGCACCATTAACTCCATCTAAGTTAAAATTAGCTTTCACACACATTTTCATTTCTTTCTTCTTTGTTTGCTTTCTCTTCTTATTGCCTTTCTCTCTTCTTTTTCCCTTATCCCTACCACTGTCTCTTCTCCAAGGAGAGCCCCAGAAGTTCAACCTCCCGACAGCTTGTCCTACCAGCATGTCACACTAGGGCTGGGTTGAGTCAGGGCAATACTTACTTTCCCTGAGGTAACTGAGGTGAGACAACAGAACTTCTGTGTTGTAAAGGGAGGTTGTTCGGAGGAAGTCATCCTTGTTCATTTTGCAGAGTTCCTTGCCGTCCATATTTTGGAAGAAGGAGGTGTCAATCTCCATTAATCCATATTCCTTTATAGCCCATTCCAGCCACTGGCGCACGTGTTCCTGCGTCCATAGGGTGGGATCTGGCAGAAAAGCACAAAGGATGGTCATGCTATACGTAACCTCAAGCCTATAGCACTCACTGTAGTCTAATCATAGCATTAACAAACATAATCTACTGATTCCAATGCATTTTGCCAACATGAGCATGAAGTGTGTTATAAGAGGGCACAAGGCACAAACTGATCACAGGGACCTCCTGGCAGAATAAGTTCACTTGACTGTCTCCCACCTGCCTGAATCTTATACCTACTGCTTGGGAGCAATACCAGTACCATCTGACTGTGACTTTTCCTCTCCCTGGAGCAAACTTCCAAAAACTAACTCACCCCTTTGAAAAGGGTATGTTTGTCACAGCTTCAGTTCTGCAATGCTACATAATTACATCAGTGCTGTGTAAGTCACACCATCCTTCGCAACTGCATTACAAAGCCCCAGCAGATGGCATTTTAAAGTTTGAGGATGGTGGTATTTATGGTCAGCAAAGGAACTCTGAAAAAAATATTGCTTAAACAGAACAGCTTGCCATGTATCTCTGAGTCACATTTGTTCACCCTGCTGACAAGATCACAGTTTTACCTCTGCTAGTCCTGTAAAACCAACATAGCTATTGGAGGGCAATGTGGATTTTATACTGTCTCATGCATCATTATCAACTGTCAGCAGAGTTCCAGCTGTGGATCTTTATTACTGGTGATGACGTAAGAGAGAGATTGAACCCGGCTGGAGTTTCAGACCCCATGGTGATGGTTTGCTGCATCAGTAGTTAAAAAAAGAAATCACCCTTGAGTTTTGAAAAGAGCATTAGATCAGAAAGTTCTAGCAAGAATTTGTGCCACAATACCATTTTTACAGAGTCATTTTTCAGAGCATATCTGCATTCTCAGATGTTTCCTGTGCTCCTTCTACCCAAGTATCCCTTTTGAAAATTTAAGTTGCAAATTCCTGTTCCATTGCATTTGGAGAGGATTGTGAAGTCAAGCTCACGGCCTGAACTTCAGAGAAGTCTGGATCTGATCTGTCTATCACAGCTGGTACATTCCTCTAAAATAAAGCTCAAACACTTCAGATCCCAAAGCAGTTGAGAAAACAGATCAGATACATGTAGCTGTTGCACAGCTGGTAACTTGTGCTTTTAGGAGGGACAAGAAATGCCTGTATCACGATTATAGAAACAAGGTATAAAATACTATCCTGGTCCAAGACTGTTATCTGCATGTGCTTGGGCTGCAGGGATCCCTTGACAACAAAAGCTCAGACGGAGGCTGTATCTGGGGCATTCCTGGGTAGCTGAGTTCGAGAAGAATGGCATAAAATGAAGAGCAAGGAATGTTAATTGTAACAATGACATTTCCTCAGTGATTTTCTAATACAGCTACGTTGTTAAAGCTGAATTTTAAACATGGAACTCACAATCATGTATGTTTGCAAGTCTGCTCTGGAAAAGATGAATTTCCTTTAACATTCAGCAATAGTCAATTTAAATTCTACTCCCTAAGCACTGACAGAAGGCTATAAATTTTATAATGCAAGTATCAAGGGAGGATTCTTTTTTTAACTGGAGGAGTTATTTGCCTTGTTTTCTAAAACTCAACATTTAGGAGGCAAAGTGAACTTGTGATCTCCTTTTAAACAATGATTTTTGAATTTCAGATATCCATTCAGCCTATTTATCACTGGTAAAGATGCTGAATGATCTCTGAAAAACTGCCTTCTTGAAACATTGCGTAGAGTTCATTATTATTACTATTGCAAGCTTGATGTGACATTGTTCTTGCCTATCTTCACCCTAATGTGCTATAAATCTTTAATCTGGATTGTATTAAAATTTCCAAATGCCTTTCTTGGATAATTTGGGCCTCATATCCTGCAGCCAGAGATCTGGGATGATGTTCATTATTGTCTTCCAGAGTCTGGTAAATCACTGTTATTTCACAAGTATCTCAAGGTTTTGATTTCTGGGTGCTCATGAGGAGAAAATTCTTTTTTCACGTTCCTTCAAAGAGGAGGATTTAAACCTTCTCTTCCTCAGGGCACAAAAAACCATTTCTCCCATTTCAACACCAATGCTAAACTTTGGCCCACCCTTGGTCTTTTTAAATATGCATAAATAGTATGGTGAAGAGCAGGATAAATGTTCCTTCTTGAATATCTTTAGCAAGCTTTTTAATGACTAGTTGGTATCACCTAACACCTTTCTAGGCAATGCAGATGCTGAAAACATATCTGATCCTGTCACCAGTTAGGTTAGCCAGCCTCTCTAAGCAGATCCTAACAAGGGCTTAAATGGTACTTTGAGATTCACTGTCAATCGTTTATTGGCTTCCCTTTACTATGTTCAGTTCAAGCTTTTCCTTTTCATCCTAAATGGCAAACAAATGCTTGGGAATTGTCATCTGTTCGTGGTCAAGCCACGATCAGAAAACAGAGCTAAATTCCACGAGTACATTTCTTCCTGCCAACAGTTCATCTGCTTGAATCAGCCGCAACCCTCAGCACTTTGGGTGAAAAGCTGGACCCCTAGAAATCAGTGGAAGCTTTGGTACTGAAATTGGGCCAAGACTTGACTCATAGTATTTCCTTTGCTGGAAAGTTCCTGGGCTAAAATTGCTTATATGCATAGTGTTTATAAACATTGCAGCTCTCAGTCGGTGAGACTCCCTCTCTTTCCAGGTTTAGACTTCACAAGTTGCCTGCCACAGCAGTGCTCATCCTTGACTATCCAAATGTATATAATGTATTCTGCCAACTTCAGATTGCAGATATGAATATCAAATACAGATAGAGAACTAGACAGGAATGTTCCATTGTAATAATTTTTGGAAAGAAAATGCAGGTTCTGCAAAATATAATTTTTCTAGTTTTCTACTACTAACAAAAAAATGAAACCAAACCAGGTCATTTTGAATCAATATGACATCAAGGTGTATCTGGATCCTTCAGAGCCTCACAGGAGTTAGCGTCTGGGTGCACATCATGCCTATTCTTGCCTACACACTGTGCTCTTTTGTCACATCATGCATGTCCCATGGAGCACTGCAGATTGTCCTCTAACACATTACAGGAGCTGCATTTGGTCCAACGCATCAAACTAATGCCTCATTCCAGGAAAAAAAAATGCAATAATCCATTTCTCACTCTGATTCAAGGTCAAAACATATACCCAAGATACAGGAAATTCCCACTAGGCAGAAACTCTGATTTTTTCCTTACTTTTTACATGGTTTGTAAGAAAAAGAATTCCTTAGAGAGCAAATAAACAAGATTTATCTGTTCAGCTGCRTATTTAAGACAGTGCAAGGAATTAAGTCACATAGGGTTTGATGTTGGCAGTACCTGCTGGGACAATGACTCTCCTTTCATTGGTGGTCATGTTGGGGGGAGGCCCGTTCTTCTCATCCATGTAGGTGCTGTAGCTCATTGGGTTGGACTCGGTTCCTGCTCCAACGAGTTTGCTGCATTTGCTCACACTACAGTCTACTGGGGACTCCCTAAAATGTGAAAGAAAACAGATAACTTGTCATCTTTGTTGCTRTTTTGCACCATTTACCCTTGCTGTAGCAACAGATTTGGGTTACAGAGATGGTAGTGGATGAAGCACAAGTATCTTGGAGGTGGAAAGTTGAGAGGAGTTTCTTCATATGTGAGAGAGACCATGCCTGGCCTGCCACATGAATATCATAAGGTGTGCTAGAAGCCACAGGTCTCAGCAAAGGGATCTCTGATGTTGAAATCAGTTGGAGGAAATAGAGTGTGAGGTAGAATGAAGACTGACTTTCAGACAAAATCAGTGATAGMTGTAAGATCGCAATACCTCTGAAATACCAGAACTTATGAACCAGATAAAAAGCAGTGTATATAAGTGTCTAACACTTAGGTTTTAGTTCTGCCTATTGGTTACATCCTTTCTGCATCTTGTATTGCTCTGTTCCATTTTAGTGGTCCTTCAGATACAGGTTAATGCTCCTAGGAGTCCTTGATGGGCTGTTTCACTCTTGTGCTGGGTCATAAACAATTCTGCAGGCTGTCTTTTTAATATATTCAGGTCTGTCTGTCAACTAACAAAAAGGTAGTTCTCAACTCATCATCTAAGGTATGTCTGCAGTGTAAATCAGAAATAAAGATGCACCTCCTTCTGCCCTAGTTTCATTAACAAAGGACACAAAACCCCCATGCCAAAAATGACAGAGCAGTCAGAGAAGAATAATACAGTGTTAGCATAGTATCTGAAAAGTCTCATTTATACATGGCTAAAAATAACTGATCTTGTCTGTTTTCAAGGGCTAAACAGTCCCAGGCTTGCCTACTACTTGCATAGGACATCTAGAAATCTTAAGTACCTTAGGCATGAGTTAAAAACTTCAGACCACAGAAACTGCATGTGAAAAAAGACTTGGGCCCCAGCTTGTCTTCTGAGGTGATGAAGTTATGAGGAGGGGACCTCTAGCAGCTGAGGTCACACTGTGCTAAGACCTGGACTACATGAAGACCCTTGGCAAGCAAGTCTTTCTGTGTCCTCTTTTGGTAGAATTACGAGCCTACAAACCACAGATAGAGAGCACAGATTTTGTTTTTCCTCCAGCTGCTATAACTCATGCTTTTGGCTTGAAAGGTCACTTAAAATACCAGACCACAGCCTGCTACATGCACCCAGCGTACCTCTAATCTGAAGAATTTACCAGAGAAGAGCAGGATTATTACCTTCATCCTTACATGGGTGTATTAATGTGCAGTCTCACCCTCTGCGCAAAGCATGGAGCCTATATCCAGCACAGTTCAGTCCACTGCTTTAATCACACAACCATCCTTCTTCCCTGCCAGAAGCAAAGTGGCTTGGGAGGAAACCATTCACTGAAGGGTAAGAGCTATGACTGTGCACCAAATCCCACCCTGTGAGTTCAGTTGGTGAGACTTCCAAGTTTGGACACTAAACAAATTTGTTTCTTAATCTGAACAGGGGGGAGGGAGAAATTACTGAAATTCAGTTATCATGGCTGGGAGATAAATGCTCCACCAAGATATTCTAAGGCAGATGGTAATTTTTTCCTCATGTCTTGCTGAGGGAATGTTGCTTGAAAATGGAAATAAGATGTATAACTTACACATGTTCGAATTTAAGGTTTTACTATTTCGCCTACTGTTTTTCCAGGCAGGGAACCAAAATCTGCCTTCAGAGAAGCAAACTGCTGAAGGTTTAATGTCCCCGTGGCAATCAGAGGAGAGTCTGAGCAACTGCAGGGACACGGTTTTCACAGAGAATGTGATCATTTCTAACTTTCTGTTGAAATTCTCTGTGTCAGGTGTTAAATGCTGCCTGTACTGGCAGAGAAACGTCCTGAGGCAGCACAAAGGATCTTATCCTTTCCTGAGGTGCAGGCTATCCTGAGAAGACTCAGTGAAACAGCAAGAGCATCTGTATTCAAGGTGCTGGTGTCTGTTCAGGTCAGTCCTGACTGTCTTCAGGAGCAACCAGCCTCCTTGCATGCCCTGCTTAGGGCTGGAGGAGGCTAGGTTTTGTTTTAAATGGTGAGCACAGCCCAAATGATGAGGCAGGCCCAAACGCACATCCCCGCACAGTGAGGACACGATGGGATGAAGTTGTTGCTCCTTCAGAATCAGCAATAAAATTTTCTTCTGACTTCTCTGCAGTCAACACATCCCACCTGCTGGCAGTCCCAGTAGCTGGCACCACTACCTGCTGCCCAGGGTCCCTCTAATAGGTTCCTCCTAACCACCCTGTTTGGTAGTTAAATTTCCTTGGAATATTACCCTCTTAGTTGAGATATGCAAAATTTATAATAGCACAGTTATGTATATTATATTCATACAGAACAATGGATTATATTCAGACCCTCAGATAAGTATATCTTCTGAAGGGCTTATCCGCCTAGGAGTGCAAGTACTTCATAACAGAATGAAATGACACACATGAAAAGACTGCAGGGTCCTTAGTTGTCATTATTCTCTCTGCTAAGTACCATGCATATTCACATGACCGACATAGCAAAGTAACAAAAATAACACCAACACTGTAAGATATCTCCACAGTGGTTTTGTGATGATTTTTCACTTTGCAGACACAGTCATCTCCCTTGGCTTGGCAGCTAGGGCCCTGCCTGTCCTCTGTCTCGCTCTGTACATCTCAACAGCCAAAACCAGACAACCAAGTATCCAAGGCTGAGATATGAAAAAAGTTTAAAGGACTGAGGTATCCTAATCAACCACTGATTTAGCCCTAGGAGCACACTGTGGGAAGAAAGACCATTTCATTAATCATGTGTGATATGTTAAATGCACTCCAGATACCTGACAGAGTTGTGCCCTTGTGGCTACATAGAAACCTCCCTTCCCCTGAGAAGCTTTTCAGGATGGCTAAACCCAGTGGAAATCTGATAGAAGGAGGAGAAAGATTCCTAGGAGTAGAATTACCAATCCTTAATTGGGCAGGAGACCAAACTGTCCTTCTCTTAAGAAAAATACCATGAAATGTTTAATGACAGCAAATGGGAAGATCCTTACTTTCATGTCCTCTATAACCCACAATTTCCTACGCRATCCAAATGGGGCCTTGTACTGGGAAATAAGACAGCACTGCCTGACTGAATCAGTTTTGCAGCTCCTGGAGGTCCATTTCTGTACTGCCCCAGCCCAGCCTGTTCTAAGATAAGGAATTTAACAGTATCCTAGCAGAAGATAGGTGAGCTGTGAGCAATACAAAGAAGAATTCAGTATGACGAACAACTACAAAATCAAATGGGAACGGGGAGCTGCATGCCATGAATAGTGTATTCATTGAATATAGCTCCTTTCTTTGTTCAGGCATTACCCACAAGCAGACTTTATATAAAAATTTCCTCATTATTTGAAATGGTTTGTATGAAAGCATTTCAGATGCCAAATTACTCCTTGATTACTCATAGAGACCCCCTATTTTAGACTTTYGAATGGCTGTACATGCTGGAGTTGCTCAGGTTCTGGGCAGAAAATGCTGTAGATCTACTACAGTAAATGGATACARGCTGCTTTCACAAGGTCTCTTAAGTTTATTCACTGTGGCAGTGGCAGAGTCCAAGGAGTATGAAGCAGTACTCGTTCCCACTGTCTGTCCAAAGACTCTTCGTTCCAGCAGCTCCAGTAGCAGTCTCTGGGGATGCCAAGAGTTTGGTGTTTTGGGAAAGTTTATGCTAGACTGGCCAAAAAGGACAAGCAGCTAGCCTGGCATTGACTAATAAATCCTCTGAACAGCTTCGTCCTGTGCTCCAGATACCTGGAAATAAAGCAATTACTGTCCCAGGGCCTCTGTCTAGGAATTGCCTTTGGCTTTCATTCGAAAGAGCAAAATAAGAGATTATAGTGATTTCGGAACCTGACTCAGCTATGGTCAGTGGGATATTTCCTTCTCCTTTCTACCCTTTTCTTCCTGTCCTTCTAGTCTTCCTCACTTCCCTTCATTTTTAAGTCTCTCACTTACTTGTGTAGGTCCGCATTTGATCATCTGAGCTTCAATCTTTACACTTGAATTTGGATTCACATTGCAAAACTAACCTGAACTGCTACTAAGACTGCAGAGAGAAGAGAGAGCTAGAAAAAAGGATGAGAGAAGAGATCTGGTTTATAAAACGCAAATTGCAAGAGGAAAGCCCAGAGGTTCAGTGAGGTCTAAAGCAATCGTGCTTACCAGGCACAGGTAACACGCGAACGCTAGGTGCTTGCGCAGTCTGCGGCTCTGGCTGGCGCCTAGGACAGAGCGCAGTGAATCCCACTAGAGGGCTCACATGCTATTTAAAGGGGATTTTTACTCTCGCAGACATCATAGCTTGTCCCTTTGTTTTATTTTGGGAAAATCATTATGGCATAAAAATGTTTCGAGATCCCTGAAYGTTAACATTATTTTAACATCCTGAAGCAAGAGAAGGTTTTCAAAGCATTTTCAAAGCACTGACTTCATTATTTTAGCTAGACAAAATTCTTAACGTCATTTGGAATCGCACAGCTAAGTTCATCCGCGTCCATGCRTGCATCAAGCACATTGAAGTAGTCCTTTGTATTTGCAGAGTATATAAATTTCATGACATCTTTTTAAAGACCTATCTCTGACCTTTGGTATAAATGCAGATCTGTAGTAGATCAGTAAATACAGTCAAGATTTGGAATGTCTGTTGTTTGCTTCACTCTCTGCATTTGGGTTTGGTGGAAAATATAAGGAAAAGCTATTTATTATTTATTAAAACTAACTGTAATTGATTCAACGTTTTACTCCGCATTTTTTCTAAATAACACTCATCTTTTATTCTTTGAAATTTAAAATTTAAAAAGGATATTTTTTAAAAAAATGTATATATGATTCTTTTTATATTACAACAGAACCTAAAGTCCTCAGCTGAAATCCAGGCCTCGTATGTTGGGAATTGTACAAGCACATTATAGAAGACAGATTTTTCCCTCAATGGGTTATAAACTAAATAAACAAAAGACATAAAACCAGCAGAAAAAATAATTGCAAGCAACAATTGCAGTCCCAGAATGGATGCAAAGAAAGATGAATGGTATACACAATATCTTTCAGTAAACCTTTGGACAAGTTAGACCTCTATTTTTTGTGCAACGGATCAGCGCTATAAATACTGGACCATTTTCCTTTCCTAATGCTTTTACTGGTATAAGAAGCACAACATTGTTAAGTTTTCTGTGTTGGATGTTAACTGCTTCACGTTTGGACACTAACCACTGCAAAATACAGCTGTAACAGCGGGATTTTGTCTGCACCAGCAGCTGTCTGTAAAGGCAAGGACAGATTCTGAGCCTCTTTACTGCATCCAGGTCTGATAATATTCACTTGAGACTTTGACGTGTCTGCGTCTGGATCCTGCAGTAATACAGAAGTCCCATTGTCCCCCCTACAATCCAGATCCCTGTCACTGCCCGAATATCCAATATACACAACGGCGTGTGCAGCTACCTGGGAAATTCTTTCCAGTTTGGGAGTAAAGCAGGAAAATGTGACGTGGGGTAGAAAGCTGGTCAGTGCTGCAATATCGTTGAGCAGTTAGAGGGACAGCCAGGGAGAGCAGGCTTGGGGAGGTTCTTGCTATGAACCACTCCTTCAAAGACCCCTGGCTCCCGCCCGCCTAGGGGCCAAACCAGCTCATCACACTACGCCTCGCCACGGTCAGACCTGCTTCTGCTTGCTAAGAAAAAGAAGAAAAGCTGGACGCCGTCCCTTACCATCATCCAGCTCCCTCCACTGTCAGGTTTCTCACTCCCTAGAGTACATAAACCGTTCTCTCGCCAGGCAGAAAATGCTAGTGCTTCAAGTACAGGTGAAACACAGAATAAAGGCTGCCCTCTCTAATGAGGCAGCTGGAACCCGGTAAGAGGGTGTGCTTGAAAAACAAGAGAGAGAAAGAGAGGGAGAGAGAGAGGGAGGGGGAAGAGGTTTTGTTATTCGCTCTGCAGTTCAAGTTAATCTGTATTGAGATTGGCGTTTGCTGCTCAGATGGTGTCGGTTTTGCCAGGCAGCTGATGGGCAGAAGAACAAGCAACGGGAGTGACCCAACTCATAATAACAAACTGGGATGGACRTGAGAGGAAAGAGCAAATTTTTAGCCATGAATTGGAGGAGAAGATGGATAAATTAGATGAACATTCTCATTTCTTGGATGGACTGGAGCTTTTATGCTAACAGGTTATCAGAAGGCAAGGTTGGAAGTTTTTCAGTTCTGACATCCAAAACACTCTTTTATTTTTTCTAACAGGTTGGGAAGTTGTTACCTGCTTTGTAGAGAGCCCAAGGAGGCTTCATTTCTGTCTGAGACTCTCACAGGCTCAAGCGAGCCCATTGAGAAGGGTTCCCTTTTTGTCCAAAATAAACACAATTCTAGAGGGTCTTTCTATTTGGGTATCAGAGCACTTTATAGTTGCAAATGAATCAGATTGTCAAAATAGTGTTATTCCCCCCCCTTTTTTTTTTCCTAATAGATGAGGAAATTGTAGCACAAAGATCCCAGTGGAAGGGTAGCTCAATACGTCTGATTTCCAGGTACATATCATACGCATACCAAAAGGATGCTGAGTAGACTTTTGGACACACAGGTACATACACATGCAGAAACCCTACAGAGCATGTGCTTACAGCATCTGAAAAGCACAAACATGTGCTGTGCTGCTGATGGGTAGCTCAGCAGATGTGACAGGACTACTTGTTCACTAGGCCCTCCAACATTTGCTGGAGTAGGACAGACAAGTAGAGCAATGGGAGGAAGCACTATCTCAAGTTTGATCAACGGATGCAGTGGTATAAAGGGCTTCCTCGCACGCTTGTTGGAGTGTTTTGCCTGTACCATATGTGAGGGTGATGCTGCCACCTCAGTTTTCATGACTGGTTCACCCCTCCACTGGATGGAGAGGTCAGGCCCGTGCAGCACTATGCACAAGCCTCTTTCGTTAGATTAGGATCCCCCTCCGTATTGCCCTCGTGAAGACGATCGACATAGCTTAAGACTAGCAATCCTTGTGACTAACAGAAAATCCAAACCTGCTTGTACTTTCCAGATCCTTCCCATTGCCTGTGTTCTGTAGGAATGGCATTGTTCGGGAAGGAACTATTTCATACAAACGCCTTCCTGTGTGTCAGTCCTGATTCTGAGATTGGAAACAGTTGTGAAAAAATCCATATGGGTCTTCCCAAGTCCAGAAATGATACCAAAGAACAAACAGGGCAAGATCAGATTCAGCCCATGAATCATCACCAGCAAAGACCAACTGACGCAAAGACTTTTATCTTACAGTAAAATCTGYGTCTACTGTATACTTACAAGGAAAAAGACATGCTGCTGTTTGAAATCTTTAACTGCATCCTCTCTCTAGAGAAGGGGCTGCTTTCTGTTTCAAACTAGACTTGCTAGATTCTCAGAAACCAAGAAAACAGGTTGTTATGGAAGTTCTAAACTAACAAGAAGAAAAACTTCCCCCAAAGGACCCCCTGTAAAGAGGCAGGACAAAGGAGAGAAAACCTTACTGCTGAACACATTTAACTGTGCCAGTTATTTACAAATTTATAAACTGCTCATGCCAAATCTGGCATGAGTAATTTAGGTAACTGTTTAGTCTCTGAAAAATTAAGTTGAAAACTCTTCCCTTCTTTTTCTGCATGCAAAACAGTTTGATGCTGAGCATGGCCAATAGGAACCGTGAGCGAGGCCTTCCAGACAAAATCACAGCTTTAGCTCAAGTCTAATGATATTCAAACAGTAATAAGTGTTGGGTTATTTTGCTGTCAGAGTTTTTGAATTTTTAGGCCATATAAAGGTTAAATTTGTATTTTTTCATAATCAGGAAAACAAGAAAATCTCACCTTTCATATACTAAGAAAAAGATTCTCCTATATGTCAGCCATTCCAGTATGTCGCTTTAAGGTTCTGAACAACATAAAGTAACATCATGAGGGATTTCAAAGGTTCATAGATGGTTCCATCCATAATGCCAAGTCACTATCAAAATGGCCTATCTTTAAACATAAACCACTGAAGACTGTATTACAACTGCTTGGGAACATTTAAGTGCAATGTTTTAAGAAAGGGGAGTTGTTTAGAGATTCCTTCATTAGCAAGGTTCTGTTTTAATTCATTTCTCCGTTATTATTTTATGTTTCCAATTATCCAAATTTCCTGTATTAACATTTTATAAATGTTAGAGTTCTGTTTGTGACTTTGAAATTAAAATTGAAATAAAAATTAATATGAACTCTAAAAACTACTGTTTAAAAATAATTTTTCATTACTGTAATGAATTAAAACTGAAAGAATTTGAAAATTTTATATGTAAATATTTGGTCCAAAACAGAAATGTTTTTAAAAAGAAGACAGTTCGAACTGTGATAAGAAAATATTTTCAAGTCTTTGAAATTCTCACTGAACAGGAAAACCATCCATCTTCCCCAACAATAACTACAAATTATGGTGGGCCTTGGGCTTCTATGGCTGAGAGCCGTAGAGGGTACATCATAACMAGCATCTCTTTGACGGTTAACATCGCTGTTCAGATCTACTCCTAGATTCTCTTTCCAGTGAGGCGATACTTTGCCCACTGGTATGGTGTAAGTACTGACTATTACTGCATGGCCAACTCCATCTTCGGGAGCCCCTTGAACTATGGCACATTTGTGGGATGCTGAACTTAGTGATGAAATGAGTAATCTACCACAGCGTGTGCAGCATGAACTCTGTCCTGGCAGTCTCACTTCCCAGTCTGCACAGCGTTCATGGAGACTGGTAGGGATGCATGCTGCAGAACTGCAACAGCCTGAGGCCACTAAAAGATACCGGTGAGGAAGAAGCCCTTGATCCCAGGGGGAGCGGGATACGGTACGACACAAAGAGGTGGCTTGGTAACATGTAGGACAAGAGCAAATGGACGATAKGCACTTTGCTTTTATTTGAGATTCAGCAGATGCAGAGATGGTCTTTCCTTACCTTGATCCATTCATGTGGTCATACTCCCTTTTAACATTAACCCGGACTGGCTGATTAATCCACTCTTGCTGAGGTGGCAAGGGGTTGATTTTGTGCGGCTGGCCATAGTCAGGGTTCCCTGAGGCTGTCATATCTGCCTTGGGGAGGTGAGTGGCAGCGCCGTACGTGGAGTCAAAGAGGGACTGGTCGTCGCTCACCACCGACAGAGCCTCCTGAGGAGAGAAAAAACAAGCACTCAGAGTCATGACTAAACTAGTAACGCCACTCTCATTCTCTCTTTGAGCTGGTGAGCACCTGCAAGGGCCCCACAGCTGCCCAGCTCTGTCTGAAATTGCCATCTGTCAGGATCGCAGATTGAATCAGATTCTTTGGGGTCCATTAACCCGTATGCAAAACTCGTGGGTTCCTTTGCTGGCTGCTGTGTGTTGCTCTGGGTGGGGCAAGAGTTAAGGTTAATTTGACTTGTGCAAAGCAGTAAAGGTGGCTGCTGGGTGCCATACTATTCTCATTGCTTGCTATAAACAGTCTTTGAGAAGTATCTTCATCTGTGAATTTATATAGTTACATGCCCACCTGTCTGCACTTGCTGGTCCAAAAATAACTGAAGAGATATGGAGTATATAACATTTCTGGAGTGTCATTTGAAGGTGCATATTTCTATACATCTTCTTTCAAAGGGTTTTATGTGATGTTTATATTTTGAGGTTACCAGTGAAGGAGCAGCAGTCAGTACAGGTCAGAGTTACGGGTGTTAGTGGTGGAGTAAAATATGCATTACTTTACACTTTTTGTTTATTTTGTGGGAAATATAGGACTGGTGAGTTACCAAGTCATGCATTTCTAGGAATGCTTAAAAACAGGAAATTGTTATCCCATTTTTTCCTGTTGAAAGTCAAAATGTTGACAAAAAGTTGTGACTATCAATTTCCTTGCGCTGATGCACTTTGGTTCTCTAAATGAAGCATGCCAGGCTCGTAAAGGCTTTGGCACAGTCCTGCCTTATTCAAAGTGCATCTGACAGGGTCTGCATGTTCTTTATGGGAGTAAGCTAACCACATACAACACAGCTGCCATTATGGCTGGCAAGCCAGGAACTGAACGAGGAACCACCCGAACTAAAAGCACACACTACTTTAAAGTGAGTTAATGGACCAGACCTCCAAAATCACCTACGCTGTGGACTGAGCATTCAAAAGACCTGTAACATCTGTGTGTATACAGCACTGGGTTACTAGTGAACCTACAGACTGCTTTGGCTTTGAAAGCTGGTGTGTTGCTAGATCCTTGGTGCTCAAAATTCCCAAGGCAYGGTCCAGATCCCGAGCGCTCAAAAATAATAAATTATTGTTTCCTTCCCCACACCAAGTCGTTGTTTTAGCGGTTAGGTTTTCAAATTTTTTGCATAACCCAGGAGGGAAAGAAGAAATTCTGAAAACTTAGATTCTCCTGTAATCAGGGGATTCCAGCAGCTGTACATTTCTAAGTGAAAATTAGATATTATCCAGCTCATGTCATCATCACAAAAAATGCCAATAGTTACAGTCTGCTGGGCAAATATGAGAATCCCTCTCAGCTTGAAATTAAYCCACTTGGAAAAAACAGCCAAGTCAATGCTCTGAATTCACAAATATCAACATTTTCATCTCTGCTTTCAGGTCACATAACAAACAAGCCTGAGCAGCCGAGAATTTAAGTGGGCCAGACTAAGCTCGAATTCAGGGGGACCTCAGACATGTGCAGAAGTCATGCTCTGGTCACAGTATTTGCTATAATAATTTCATGAGCAACCTCTCACATTGATCAGCTGGGATGGCTACAGCCTCTAAACAACAAAAATGAGAGTTTTGACCCCACACGGGMTAAGGCTGCGAGTTGCGAGGTGTCGGACTGCTCACACCCTTTCTGGTTGCTTCAGCGTGGTGGACAGGCAACCTTTCAAAAGCACATCTTTCYGCTCCCCGGTTTAAGTGCAGTACCCTTGGGAGTGGAAGACATCCCTGGGAAGAGTTTCCCTATGGTGCCATCATGCATCTCACAGGCTTAGGTCAGAAACKCCTCAAAAGGATTTGAGAATATGTTCAGGCCATTAACTTTGCCTGAGTTAATAAGAACACAAGATCTTCTGGTGACAGCTCCTGAAATAAAGAATACACATGTCTACCAGAGATAAGGATATAGTAACTAACTTCTTCTCTCATTTGCCAAAGTCTGGATGTGTCAGACGGAGGTTCTGAAATGACACATCTTCCATAAGTCTCTGCTTCCTCTCTGCAAAAATCGTGGGGTTCCCTTTATTACGGCATGAGGTAGTGGGCGAAACCGAAATCCTGGGGGGCTCGGAAGGAGTGACTTGTGACTCTCCAGACCYGGCCTCAGCTACGCGTCTGAGGGCAAAGGTGGTCTTTATGGGTCTAAGGCAGGGAAAGAAGAAGAAGAAGAAAAAAAAAGGCAAGCTAAAGAGCAGACCTGCACTAGGATCAGTTGTTGGGGCTGCACCCAAGTACGGCTATCTTCACCTACATAGAGGCGGCAAAAAGCAAGCACACACTTTCTCTGATACACAGAATATCAGAGGGAGAAGTCCACCTCAGAGACATATCTTCCTTGAAACACAAAGTGGCTACTGCCTACAGCAGCAACCAGAACTAGGGAGGGTAGTCCACCGAGAAGCTATGCATTTTGCTGCTTGAATACATCCAGACTGCAAACTCTACCGTCTTTTAAATCCTTTCCTGCACAGGAAAAGAAATTCAAATGTGACGGCTGCCATCAGGGCAGGCCCAAATGGTTACTGCACCAGGAATCGTTTGAGTTAAAACCCTGAGTTACAGCCACAAACACTACAGAGTCGAGGCTCCGGGGGAACCGAAGACACGCAGAGCCTCTGCAGATCAGGCAGAGATAGCGAGCGGCTTGTAACACCTGCTCACTCGYGGGCCGTGCATGCAAATAGCAAACAAGTATTGCTGATCGCATGCAAGGGAAGCGAAGTGGCACGCTGCCAGCCCCTGCTGCAGCCAGCGTCGCAGTGATGTGTACGTCTACGGCTCGAGAGAAAAACAAGGGGGCGTCAAGCAACGGGTAGCTTTGGACTTGCAAGGGCAGCGTACAGGGGCTGTGCAGGTGACACCCTAGCGGAAAGAACCATGGGGGAATCCGATCTACGCTCCTGGGAGAGGACGAGGGCTGGGCTGGCCCTGTGAGGATTTTGGGCTACAGACCCAGATGGTGAAGGTTTAGAAGCTTCTTTCTATTTGCTATCAGAGACTCTGCGCAGCTAGATTCAGTTTTGAGGGGCCTAATCTGATCAGGAAATGTTTGGCTTCAGTTCTGGCTGACAAAAAGATCAACAGCTAAATCAAATACCGGCCTGTAAAATTTCCATCCCACTGGAATCTCGAGTTACCGAGCGTTTAGAGATGGGCAATTGGGAAAGCACGGCAAGGCGTTGAAGGTGCTAACATAACCTAGCCAGACAGCCCCAACTCGCCGGAGTTTCCTCCATGCTGTCACCTCCTGGGCTGTGTCCTCGAGCTGGCCAGACTGAGTCGGAGACAGGGGTCTTGTGTGTATTACTCTGGCATATACTTTACATTATATTGCCTCTGGGAATAYGCTGGCTTCAGCTTTTCCAGTTTTTAATCACATTCCTGGCATAAATGTGGCAAGTCCCGTCTAGGGCAGCTCACAGCGCAGCAGGAGGCGAGTCCAGCTCCCCGCGAAGCGCGGCCCCAGCCCTTGCAAGGCAGCCCAGCCYGCTGGCGGGCTGCGCCGAAGGAAAGGCTGCTGAAACTGCTTGCAACAAAGTGTGCTCTGACTGTTAACAATAAAACCCTACAGCTGTAGAAGGCCAAAGGTGCAGGGGTTTTCTTAACGTACGCAGACAAATCATCTTGACCCGTGTCTTGAGAGGTGTTTAGGTTCCTAGCTACTATTTAGGTGCCTGACACCAACTGAAATCAGCTAATTTGAATGTAAGTTACATGCCAAAGTGGCTGCAAGGAGCTGGGCTTTAGCGACCTCAGCTGAAATTCTGCCTAAGAACCTTTTCGGGTTCTTCAAACAAGTGTGTTGCTCCATATTTCTCCCAGAATTTCTTCAGGCACACAGCTCGGGTGTCGGGGGGCACGGACCGCAGGTCTAGGTGCTTCAGTACGGCAAGGTACACTTGGATTTTGTCCCTGTGTGCTACAAGAAAGCCAATCTGTTCCGCTGGTCACACAAGCAACGCTGCGGGGAGGGCTGCCAGGCCGGGACCGTGTCAGCCAGGTATCCCGCTCCTTTACTGCGGGGCGCAAAAGGCTGCGCTTGAGCTGACGAACGGAGCAGGACCCTTTGCGCTCTGCACGCATGGAGCGGGGCTGCGTGAACGGTGCGGCGAAGACCTACAATGTGAGTCACCTCCCACCGGAAAAAGCTGCGAGCGGATCATTCGCCTCGAWGTCGTGAGGTTTGCTGACACAGCCTCTATTGCAGTGACGACTGCATTAATAACGGAGCTAGACCTAGGATATCCTCAGGTCATCTCCAACCTCTAGAGGTTTCCTTTGGATGAGGCCCTAACATTTGAGGTGTTTAACATTATCCAAAGTTCGCCGGCAAGGCAAGCTCACTGGCGGATCCAGATTCCCTGGTGTGGGCTCTTTGGGAAAGGCCGTGAAAACAAGAGCTGGAGAGGTGACAGTGACTTGTGTTTTCATCCCAGGTACAACCCACCCACTACAGGCAGAGCTCTCTCCAGGCGTCTGTAACRCGTTTACACTGAATATTGACTTTGAGCTCTCTACATTCACTTTTCTGGCCATAACCACATTTAAAAGGCATTGCTAAAGATCAAAGATTCATCCTCCTCCACAAAGGCTGACTTCATATGAGAAAAAAAATGCTGAGTGCTTGAACCCTCCTGCCACGCATGGAAAGATTACTTCCTTCTCTAGAGGGTGATATTTTTGTTCTTCTTTCTTCTTCTTTTTTTTTCTTTTTTTTTCCTGAGGGAAAATCACTCCAGAAATTTTTTGTAAAGACAACCTTACCAACTCAAACCCGTCATCTGCCAGAACCTGGTTGTGGGATGCAAAGCACCAAAACATTAGTACCAAGAGCAACTAGCTTACACATGGCTTGAGGTTAACACAGACGGTCTATTCCTTGAATGTAAACGACTTTGGAACTGCAGTTTTACAAGTCAGCACTTCTACTGCCAACATCTCATACGAATAGAAAGGAGATAACATCAGATTTACAAGAAAATGAGTCAAATACAAAATTTAAAAAGGAACAGAGTCTGTGTTGATCGGCAGCAAATTCTAATGGACTGAGCAGTGAAATAAGAGGCAGGAAGGCAGAGTATTATTCCCATCTCTGCCCTTGATCTTTGGCTTGACTTTCAACAAGGCATTCCCCCGTCTGTGCCTTTTTTCTCCCTTCAGCTCCCTGCTGCCCTGCACACTGTAAGSTCCATGGGGTGTAAAGCCTAGTCCAGGGATGTTACTGGAACACAAACGGGAATTTCTGAGATAATTCAAAGCAAGGCCAGGACTGCAACTCCACATTTCGGCAAATAGCTCCTGTCTTTACCATATACCTAATCAAAACAAAAAGATACAAAGATCTTTGCAGATTTTTCAATTCTACACCTTCCCAACACACTTTTCTTGAGGTTAGTGCATGCTATTCCACCTTCCTTACAGGATATTAAGTGATTGGTGCAGAGACTGCACATGACTCTCCCTGGAAAATTACAATCACAGGCATTTTATTGCTAACAACCACAATCCAATCTTGTGCCCTTCAGAATCAATTTAAGGCCTGCCTCTGTAGCGCAGGATTTGTGGGCTGCAGCTAGCATCAGCRATCCATCATGATACTGTAGCGAAAAAAGCAGGCTGAGAGGCATCAGTGCCTAAGTCCATTGCTCTACACCTCTTCCACCTCTTTGCAGCCCTGCACGGTGAGTGACAAATCACGCTGTTAACAGTGTTTGCCAGCTGAGCTGATGGCATTTGGGCTGTGGCTATGGCTGCTGCGGTGATGTTGGTAATCCATGCCACAGAGCTGTCGCTGCCGGAGGAGGAGGGACGGCAGGAGACGCTTTCCATGCAGCAGCAGCAGGACTGCAGATTAGGGAGAAGGCAGCATATCGCTTACGGTATGCCAAAGTTTCTGCAAAAAGTTCCTGTCAAGGCTTTCTTTAGATGGCAAGAAGAATTACAACATGCTATTTTGGCTTTCATTTAATTAACTTTTYGTTTAAGTATTGTGTGAAATCCCACACTCTAATAATTTTGCTCTTACTTTTCACCGGAGACCTGCTCAAAACTACAAAGCAGGTCAACTACCCAGATAAACTGCACCGCAGGCTTTGCTCTGCACCTCACACTGCCTTTCTTTCACTTTCCTTCCAGTCTAACTTTGCAGTCTTTCTTCACAATTCATATAACTGTGAAACCATAACTTAGTAATTCATCCTAGGAGGAAACAAAGCAGGAAGACGATAGCCATAAATAGCAAAAATAAGCTGAAAATGGGTATCACATAAAACTGGCTAAAAATTGGGATATGATGATTTTGCAAATCTTCTCAGGAAGAAATACACTTTTCTCTGAAATTTTTTTAAAATTCAATATATTTCAATGAGATTTCAGGTCAAATGGATGAATACTAAAATGTACGCTATATTATTTTGATCTCAAGATGCCCGAAACCTGAGTCAAAAAAAGAAAAAATTCAACCATTCCTCCGTCCTTCACTATTCAGAAGAGCATCAGAACAGTTACTCGACTTCATGCACGCATTTATAGGACCTAGACCAGTGAACTGTTTCTCAGTCTGTAACTTGGCAAAAGTCGAAACAGGCTACAGCCTGCTTTACGCTAACAGCCTAAACACCAAGCAGGGATAATARGGTCACGGGCTGCTTCCCCAGCAACTCGCCGCATTAGGGCTGACGATCAGGAGGCTTTGGAGCACCAGTTCCCGGCACATGGGAGGTGGTTCTGTGCGGTCGGAGTATAGGAGGAGGAGAGGAAGTGAAAAGAGAAAGAAGCTGTCCCAAATCCCTGCTGTGGCCTCTTGACCTTTAGAAGTAAAATAGTGAAATATCAGGCTAGAAAGACTGGACATGTCTGATAGGTGACTGCATCTCCGTCATGAAAGCTTCCRAAGCCTGGAAGCATCCGGCAGCTTTTCCTTTATTCGGAACGGCAGCTGTGCTTCGGAGCGTGTAGCCTCTGCGGCTCTAGCTGGCCTGGCCTGCCTCCCTGGCCGTAGAGATGAGGATTCCCCGAAGGATTCCTAGTATCTCRGATGTTTCACACCCTGCCTAAACTGACACACTCTGGGAGTACTGGGGGAGCAGATGAGGTGTCTGCCTGTTAGCAAATGAGGGACAAATCGCAGCTTCTGGCTTCTGGTCCAGTGCTCAGTCCTGGCAACCAAATCACTTGAGATGATTTAGGATGAGTACTGAACCCTGGGGGTAAAACTTTAAGACCATTAAAAGTGCTGGAAGCTTAGGCATTGAGATCACTGAAGCTAGGTTGAATTCTTGGCAGCTGATTTGCCACAAAAGGATTCACATCCACGCGTTAATCAGCCTAACCCTAGGGTGATTTTCTAAGGCAGGAGGACTATATGATCTCTCAAGATCTGTTTCAAACCATATTCTGTTTCCAGGTAGTCAGGCAGCCTTAACACTGCCCTTGGCCAGCTGACCATGCTTACAACACAACCAATCTCTGCCCACAGCTTTTCTGCTCCAAAGCTGCCCATGCTCATTAAAAATACTTCAGCACTGCATGGGCAATCGCCAATCCACAGCTAGGCACTCAAATCGACCTAGCTTTAGTTCACTATCCTTTTCAATTTTTTTTTTACTTGCCCTCGTGAAATAACTGTCTGACTTGCACTGAGCAGATGCATTTGTAAACAGAGACACATGGATATAACTGTGAACATACACACTTCAGTAAATATTATTGTAGCATTTTTATGGTCTTTTCTGCTGAAGATACATGGAGGGAAACTGCAAGATGGTTTCAGAGTCTGGCTTCCTGACAAACCCAAACTGTATCCTGAAGAATAAACGCAGTCTATTGCTATGCAGAAATTCTGTGCTGACCTCAGCTTTGTCCCAAAGCACCCGCCGCCTGGCTTTTTTCCCTGATTTAGCACCAGAGGTTGCTTTTCAATGGCAAAATTCTGATCGAGAGTTTGCGGACTGACCAAGCACTTTGCTCAGAACAGTTGCCAGCCCCCAGTTCCTGGACCTCAACCTGACTAGAGAAAGATAAATCCATCCGGGGAAGTTTGAAACCATTCCTCTAAGGTCAAATGGAAACTTTGTTTCAGAAAACTTGAGCTCACTAKTGATTGTATTTTTCTATTGCAGTAGTGCCACTGTTTGTATCAAGGGAGAGCTTTTCTGGTGGTATTTTTACTCATATCAGAAACTGAGACTATCTGATCCTGCTGTTTTTGTTTTCCACATGCAAAGAGCAATCAGATCTTTTCAGTATAAATGATTCAACCTAGAAAGGGTAGGGGTGGAAAAGAGAGAAACCCAAAATATTAGGGGACTTTGTCATGAGAAAGGGTACATCACATCCGTGTGTCTCCTCTTTAACAGGCTGCATTAGAAAAGGACATCAAATGGACTCTAAAAAGCATAAACAGGGGCAAACCACAAAATTCTATCTTTTCAGCTTACAATCCTACTGCCAAAGTATTGGAAACCTTGAAAAGAGTGTTCTCCCAAGATTTCAAGACTTGGGAGGTGGCAGGTGAGASACACAAATATTTCAGGTTTCTCTGAGCTGTGACTCACCGCTACACCAACGTCCATTCATTATTTTTTATTTCACTTTGATACCATTGTCCCCGTTACACACACAAACACTGCAATCGTATCCTGTTTTGTTCTCTGACACCATTCCCTTCACAATCGCAGGAAGACCATCAGGAAACATTCATCGGGTGCTGTTATGTTTCCATCCGCAGAGAACAAAACATGCACTTTCAGCCCAAGATGACTTATTCCAGACTAAGGAAAAACAACAGCATGAAAGAATCAAAGTAGAGTCTCCAGGAGAGAGTGAGCAAAGCATGTACTTCTCCCCTGGAATAGGGGTGGAAGTCCTGAGCACTGCTGAACTCTGCCTGCCTAAGAGGTGGAAAGGTTCAGCCCAAAGGAAGTAAGAGACACAAACCATCACTGGCGTTTACAGTGCATATTCAAGCCAGACCTTTCTATCTGGACACTATACCAGAGGGCACGAATGCCACTCCAGGGCAGTTCTGAAGCTGAACCCTAAACCAGATGTGGCTTGAGATTTCAAGCACTGGGGCCTGAGTCTGGTTGCATTCTCGGTTTGGCCCTGGTCCCTGAGCTACCTTTGGATGTCCATGTCCAGGTTCTGAGTGCTCACGGCATTCAAAACAGATTTGGTGATTCGCCTGGACCTGGTTGCTTAGGCTTGTTGTCAAGTGTTTATCATGTGAAGTATGGAGATAAGACAAAACGGGGGAGGTGGTTCAGGACTCTTACGAACCCACTTCTTGCCCTAGCTCTGCCTGCACTTTGCACAGCTCAGTGCACATATCAGTCAAAACTCAGTTTACGCATGTGTTTGATAGAGCGTTGTAAAACAGTTACCTGCCTCTTCACCAGAAAAACAACATTTACGGGGATGAAGTCTCAAAGCTGAGTTTTTCAAAAGASTCTAAAGTTATGCAAATCACATTCACATTTGGCAGGAATTGGGAAGCCAACTTGAATCCCTTTAAAGAAGTTAGGCATAAGCCTCATGAGAGAGACCAGCCGAGGAGAAGCAGTATCAATACTGACAGTATCCTGACCAGGTCTTCCCTTTCCAGCCTTGCCCACCGATCCTGACGGCCGTGAGGGCATACATATCTAGATGTCATCGCTGCCCAGCTGGGGGGTGTAAGAAAGCTGCGCATCGATGCCTTCTGCAGAACACCCAGCCTCTGCTGGCTCCTTATCCAGTTCCTAACCAGTCTCCTCCACTTGGCAGTGGAACCGTGGGCTGCCACCCTGCTGGGATGGCACGGATCTATGTTTTCCTTATGTACCAAGCCCAGCCCCTGTGGCTCCACTGACGAGATTGTTTCTGCATACGCCTATAGGAAAAGCAGAGATTTTGTGAACAAGCCTGCTCACGGCATTCCAACGAAAACAGCTCAGCAGGATCACACTGAGATATTTTCTTTGTCAATCTCGACTGAGATATTTGAACAGGAAAACCCAGCTTACACCACTGGAAGTTCCCAGGGACTTTTCATTTGAGCTCATTTATTTATGAAGAAACATTAATGTTTTAATCTCAGTGCACGAGCAAGGTCCTGGAAGGACTCAGGGATACCCAGTGTTCTTGCCTCTTGGACAAAAAGTTATGGGTCCAAATCGCATACTGGTACCTGGGCTGCAACCCAAAGTTAATATTACAATACCAAAAGGAGTCAGTAAGGTGATTTACTTCCCAGTGATACCAAACATCACAAAGAAAACACTACCCTACCAACCGTTACGTTCCAGGAAACAGCAAKAGTAAAATAGCTTCTAGCATAGAGGGCTGTAGTGAAGCTATTGCTAAAGACAAACATATTTCATGAACGCACTGACTAAAAATATGCATCTGACTCCATCTCTGATGTCCATCTACTGGAATCACCCAACAAATCCTGCTTCCTGCCTAACTGGAAAAAAAGCTCCTTTTACAGTTGTATTAATGTGTCCGTGTCTTGGTTTCCTGATCGGTATGATGCATGCCCCTGAAAGATCACAGATTTTGTAGAGCTCTCCAATAGTCTTGGATGAAAGAGGTCACAGAAGTGGCAAGTGTCCTGCTAGGGCAAGACTGCTAGCCAAGAGCAAAACCTATTTTGTTTGGAGGCTGAGCAAGAAACTTTAAAAAATCTATTATCAGTAACTATTAACAGAAAGTCTGTTGGTTTTATCAGCATAGTACTGAGAAGGGCTCTGAGCCTTGCCTAGGTACATGACATCTCTTGTCACTGCCATGAGACTTGTCACTGCCATGAGACTGAAGATGTCTCATAGGTGTGCCACACCTGTGAGAACTAATAGATTTGTCTCCCCAGCTCCCCTTGGCCCCCATGAAGTAGGGAGGGAGTCAGAGGCTACGAAGGAGTTCATGGCAGGGAGTTTCAAACCTTTCGTTGCAGTGAAAGCGCTCAAGAAGCAAAGCAGAGGCTCACAGTCCATCTGGGAGGCAGGGGGCTGGCAGCCAAGGCTATTAGCAGTCAAATCCCAGCACTGAGACTGAGCTCGACATAGGTCACTTAACTCTGCATCCCGGCATCCTCTTTTGTACGATATAATACTAAACACATGCATGCCCAAGGCCTAGTTTTGGGCTGAGCTCAAATTAGGCTTCTGTCATCCATAGCACCTCCACACGATCCATGCAAAATTAGTCCAGCTCTCTATGAGCTCATCTGCAAATCCCCACCTGTAGCAATTAATTTCATGGGGAGATTTTTTTTTGTTTTGTTTTGTTTTTATGAAGATCATTAGCACTGGCTTGATAACCAGAAAATACTGAGCTGTCAGGGTCCTACTTTCCTAACAATGTGCCTAAGAAACAAAGCCACTATTGCTGCAGTGACGTGCAGATGGGCAGGAGTTTGTTACTTCAGTTTTACAGCATGTAGACCAACGCAAAGCAACCAAACGTTCTGCTCAGAGTAATTTGGCAGAGTGCAACAGGCCCTAGAAAGCTAGCTTTTYTACAGAAAAGAGGACTGCCTTTACGTGCAACAGCTTGTGATATTTTCTGAGATGACTGCAGCTTGTTTTCCTTTTGCTGAAGAGTATTTTACACTCAAATCATGCTAACATAAATAAGAAGCAGGCCTCTCGGCACATCTCCATGTTCTTAGCAGAACTGATATGGCTGGCCTTATCTTTAACAGGGCAAGTCCCCTGAGCTGTGTTGAAAAGCCTTTTATCAGATGCAATTTAAGGAGAGCTCTTTCTGAGATGTAATTCTGCAGCTCTGGCAGGAAAGTGGGGCTTCTGGCAAAACCTCCTCTGGTTTTGTTTAGTATTGGGGTGATGGAGTAGGACAAGGTCCTATTTGTGGGGCCAGCAAGACAGGGCTGCTCCCTACGCCTTCCCCGAAACAAGGCTCTGCTCCCTCAGTAAGAGGAAAACGCTGTCAAAAATGGCTTAACGATCTTCTAATATTTCCATGCAATTAAAGGCCACATCTGTCTCACAGACCCCGTCCTCCTTTGCTAATGTACAGACATGAACTAAACAGTCTGTCTTGTCGATTCGCAGGGTAACAAAGGGGCCTATTCATAACACAAGCACTTTGGCTATTTTGTGTGTGTGAAATGAAATAGAGTTTGCATTTGGAGAATAACCTGTGTTGGAGCTAGCAAGAGATTTCTGCTCTAATAAATCAATCAGCTTTACCGGCTAATAAAATAGCCCCCCTCCTCATTCTGACTGTGCTAACCAGACAGCCACCCTACAGAGAGGCAACCACAGTTTCTGTGTCTTTGCAAAATTGAGACCCCTATGGTAACGTACTATTAAAACTCTTATGAGGATAAAAAAAAAAAGTAGGTATCAGTTTGGCTGGGATTTCAAAAGCAGCTTAAGAAAAGGAGGTACCCTGGGTCCTAGGAATTTAGGTGTCATCTCTGTGGCCTCAGCTGCATTAGTCAGTACATACACATTTTACTTTTGTCTTTAGTTGGACAAGAGCCAAACCTGGTTCCTCTTGTCTTTGCTCCGTTCCTTCTAAAGAAAATGGGAGCATTACAGAAAAAGAAAAAAAAAAAAAGGAAAAAACTCTTCAAAGACCTCTTTCTGATTTGTTAGTGAAACTGAGGGCTTAAAAAAGAAAACAAATTGGAGGCACACATTGGCATAGGCCCAAACCAGTATCAGCATTGTGTTTTGTCCTGAGTACGTTTCAGGCCATAAAGAATGGAATAAAGAAAACTGTTACATTTTAGTAGTGTCACCAATGGGAATCTCTGTTATGAAAATACAAGGCTCCTACACGTTTTATAGACTTAAAAACAAAACAAAAATCTGCTGGATCTTGCTATCAGGATGGAATTTGGCTACATAATAGTGACATCCTGCCTTGGCTCAAATTCTGTTGAACTGTCGCATGGATACTAAAAGGATGGAGGTAGCGGCTGTGGACCAGTCAACAAGGTGGTACTGAGAACACTTCASCTGACTGGCAGAATTTTTTTGGGGACCTTGGTAAATACATGCCTACCTCTAGTTACCTACCAGGCCCCACGTTGTCTGAGCACCTCATGATCTGTAGCGCATTCATCCTCACAACAAACTGTGAAACTGTGAAAATATTATGCCTAATTTGCAGAAGTTAATCTGAAAGCCTTGGCAAATGCTGTAGACACACCAGCTGACTGCCCCAGAAAAGAGTATGTGTTTGTAGCTTGGGGGCTCCTCCCAAAGCCCCTCCGGCCCACATACACTCACCCTCGCTGCCACGCTTGGATGCCAGGTTGCTATGGGATGGGAAGCAAAAGGGGTGCAAGTGTTTGCTCCTTTCTGTGGACTTTGGTAGGATAAACAACTCACGCGGTGGCCAGTTCTTAAAAGCTTTGCCAAAGCTGATCTCCTAGCATCCTCTCTTTCCATAGAGCAAGACCTGTGATTAAGCATGGATTTCATTTTTTCCCCCAAGAGTTAGGCTTACACCCAGAGCCACCAGACTATTCTTCCTACTTCCAATGTATACGCAGGCATAGACAGTGGTGTCTTTTACTCTGCTGAATTCACAGAGAAGTTCCCAGATAGCAGASCTTCTTGAAGTACTGGCTCTAAGAACCTCTCAACATTGGACACACTGATGTTTGTGGGGCACTGTGAGGCAGTTTTCTTAAACACCCAGAAAACAGAACAAAAACAGTTAAAACAAACACATTCTGTGAATTAGCATCATCACTTTGGGGGTGAATTTACCTCTGGCAGGTTCTATGTCACATCTGTCCTTCAAAACCTACCTTACTTTTCTCTCTTCCTGGAGTGCCTCCGAGCCCCTAGAGATATGGCTTGCTGAGAAAACTCCTCATTACACTGGCTGGTCTCATGCGACCTTGCACTATCCTATCTGTCTGCATCCACCTGTTATTGCTCATTTAGCACCTTGCTTGTAAACGCTTGGGCAAAGCAGGCTTTTTTTTTTCTGTTCTGAGCCCAGTACGTTGGCACACTGGTCCATATTTGGTCATGGTCTCTACCTCTGCCTTCTAAGTGCTTTCACAACACAAACAAATACACTAATAATGTTCACACCTCAACATCGCTCACTTCCTCAGCTTGCAAGTGAGCAGGAAGTGTACAGGAAGCACAAAAAAGATGGTCCTGTGGTTAGAATACTAGAGTGATAGATATTTGGGAGATGTGGGCTCATTTACCCGCTACGCAGCATATTTCCTGTTTGTCCTTGGGCTTTCTGTGTCTCTGGTGCCAACCAGCACAACAGCGGTAATTTTGCTGCCACTTCACTGGGATTCTGTGAAGGCAAACGTGGTCAACTATACCCTCGAAGATAAGAAAATGAAGACAGAAGCGTATGCTCAGTATTCTGGCTGTAAGCAGTCTCAGGACTTCAGTGTGAACCGGGGAAAGGCTTGTCTTATTTTTTTTCATAAGAGTAAATCCTCACAAAGCTCTCTGAAGCTAAGGGAAGTTGCAAGTTCTTACGCCTTGGACAAAATCAAGCCTAAGCTCCTTATCCGACAAAACAAAACCAAACCAACTCAACAGAAATTAAAAGCAAATTCCAAACAAATTCAAGCAAACGCGCTGATGAAACTGCAGTCTGTACACAGATACTGCCTAAGGCTACGTCTGTCAGCTGAGCCACTTGGGGCAATTTGTTGGCTCAGTTGAAGTTCTCTGTGTAAAAAGGGGGGCGAAAGTGGGTGCCCAGGTCACAGTGTAAGACAGAGACAAACTCAGAATGTGGCAAAAGATTGTTTCCCTTTCCAAGAAAATTGTAGAGAACGTGAGAAATTTTCTAATCTTGATTCTGAATAAAAGGTCAAAATGATTATCCATAAAAGTCCACATGGAGTTAACTGAAWTTTTTTGTTCCAGGTACTCTGCATGTCTCATTTCAGTTTTAACCTTTTTAGTTTCCTTAAAAAGTATTAGAATTAACTTTTGTTTCTAAATGAAGAACAGTTTCAAAAACTTGGAAAATATTAGAAAGTACCAACTAGGACTTTCAGCAATTTAAATTCTTTTTGCTTTTTCAAACTGAGAAAGCTGTCAAAAACAAACCTTTCCTGTGAATAGGTAGGGTTTTGACAAATTTGCATYTTTCTAATAAGAAGACATTACGTTGAAAATGATCACTCCATATCTAATGTGAATCTTCTTGTATACATCCCTGATAAAACCATAGAGTGAATACTGCTAAAGGTTTTGGAGAGAGGACCAAATTAAGTCTTTTAGGCTGGCTACCATGCCAGCAAAGCTAGTGGAAGTTTTGCAGAGGTCTGTAAGAGACACAGAAAAGGACCAAAAGAAAAACTGCAGCCCCCTTCCAGGATACCAGTCACAGACTGGGTTGAACATCTCTTGCAAGCCTGAGCTGCATCTGTTGAAAGGTCCGATACATCAACATTCAAGGGAAGAAGAATGCTTTCCTCATGGCAGGTCTAACAGTCACTGTCTTCATCAGCATCCTCTGAAAACAAGCTTTTTAGTGGTCAGTGCCTCAGTAATTCATCAGTATCTCAGCATCTTGGCTGCTCTGTCTGTTCCTGTATTAAGAYGATTTGTCTTCAGTGGGGACAACCAAGAAATTTGAAACATTGCTTCACATAACATTCATAGGATGGACAGAAAGAAAGGAAACCAGCTCCCTAAACACTTTCAAGTGTACAGTCAATGCCAAGTAAAAGATCGTTGCTGTTATTATTGAGATAATACCGCTTTGAGGGGACCTGGGGCCTATTGGGTGACTTGGGGAAAACACGTATCACCTTATAGAGCTGCCACAAAACAGGGGTGATGCAAGTGAGCTTTTTTGTAAAGCATTTCATAATTACTGGATGCAGAGCACCAGTGAGAGCTAGGTACGAACAATCCAGAGAGTCCAGGAAGAGCGAGCTCGTATGAGCGTGCTGTGTACTACTCGCATGGCAACTGCAGTTCTCAGAACGTAGCTGTGAGGTGGTGATGGTGGTATTACAGTAACACCTCAAGAGATTTTGAAAGGGCCCTCATGTGCTTGGAGCTGTACACATTCAACTCTTCCCCAGCTCAAACAACTTAAAAGTTACATGCACATGACAGCTAAAGGGGGTTCAGGTATTTTATTGCCTATTGGAAGTTCTGTTTTTTAAATGCATTATTCAGAGCGTCCAAAATTCAGGATGAAAAAATTATCATGTCACACCATATACAGATTCCTCCTTCCATTCTCTCTGGTTGGGAAGGAGACRGTAACACAGAACAGGCAGTGGTTACCTTGCAATAGTCACTGACTGAAAATAGAGGCACCCGCTACCTGGCTATACCATAAATGCTGAAGAAAAACCGTTACTTCAAAGGTAGCTCTTAATAAATGGCAAAATGCTACGTGATTGGAAGTCTGGCATGCAGAGATCAATACAGCTAATGAGAGATCAGAAATAAATATTAACATTGTCAAATCCCTGCTTGCAGGTGTGAAAGAGGATTAGCCTACCTGGATACATGAACCATCTCCAAATACGAGCTGGTATGTTGAAAYCTAACATGGTAATCTGCTACTGATACTAATAAATGCAAATGTGGGGAAACATAGATTGCAGAGTGCCCACTACTCTGAGTTCACAGAAGAGCTGGGTAATATAAATTAGCTTCTAGAGGCTACAGATCAGACCAAACCTCTGGCTCTAGGGAAGCAATGAGCTGGCGTGGAGCAGATGAAGGCAGTGACAACGCTCTCATTTTCCTCCTTGGTTGTCCTTTCCCCAGACCTTGCTGCCCAGCCTGTTTTATYTTCTCTTCTCTCCCCTGTATGTGTAGGGATGCAATAACCCTAGAGTGGTGTGTCTGGAGCATGATCCACAGCTCCYCTGCCGCGGACACCTAGGTTGGAAAGGACCCTGGAGATCACCTAGTCCAGGCCCCCACTCAGAGGAATTCAGAGGAATTCAGGGGAATAGGGATTTTTTTTTTGCACGGGAATTCACGTGTCTTTGTATACCACTCATATCCATCATGGTTACATGACAGGATACATTTTATATATATTACAGACATATATTTGCTTACTACGCTTTACTCTCCCTTACTACTTCATTTCATGCTAGGCATAACATGTTTAGAGATGCCAGAGGATCTCAGGATTAACCACCAGGAAAGCAACTTTCTTCAGGATCATCAAATAAAAATGTTAGGCAGTTGTTAGTAAACACTGAAAAAWTTTCTAGTTTGTCTCACACAGTAAAATTTGCATTAAGTGCAGATTTCATGTCACTTCTCATCTGTGAAAAACTTCACTTTTTCTTTTTTTAACATATAGGCAAACAAGGACACAAAGGATCCACATAATTTGCCAAAGGTCAAGCAGCACAACAGTAGTAAAACCAGGCTGAGAGCCCAACTATTTGGATTCTCTCCAAAAGCTTYAGACACTGAGCTATAATGCAACATGTAACGGGTTTCCTTCAGGGACATCTGCAAATGCATAGGCAACCAAAATGTATTTTAACTTCCTTTAAAGCTTTTGAAAACTGTTCTCTCTGCTTTGACTCAGTTAATAAGGTAAAAAGGCAAAAAGGCATGCGGGTAAAAAATCGGTACGCAGGAGCAGGCACACAGCCTTCGGTCTCTGTTTCATTCATCAGCTCTCTTCCCCCCAATATTTGCCTGTTATTGCCATTTCCTTCCCTGCGTTTCGCATGAAACGGATCCATYGCACACACCCACTCCGCCTCATGGGTTCATGATCACAGGCAAACTGTTCTGCAATCATCTTTTTTTTTTAAGAAAATACTCTTCTTCTGCTCGTTTTTCCTCGCTCACGGAGAGCAGCGGACAGGTTAGCTGGTGGGACCTGGTTCCTTTCACAAATGGGGCAGTTTCTGTTCAGTTTCTGCATTTTGCACTTACCAAAACTCTGTTCTTGAACGTTTTTCTCGTATAAACTGAAAGAGCTATTTACCTGCTGGTGCAGAATGAAGATGGRATTGATCCTCTGATTAAAACTGACCCCATGCTTAAAAGGCAGATCCAAGAAATGACACAAAAATAGTCCTGCTCTAAAATATCAGTCCAAAGAAAAACGATGGCCAGCAATCGCCTAAGTAGCTATGGAAGTGACAAACGTTTTGACCTGAAAGATCCCTRGGTGCTTGCAGTTGCGCCTTGGGAAGGAACTCGGAGATCCCTGGAGCTGGGAAGCTGGACACCTGCCTCCTGCGCAAACCCCTTGGCGGGGCAGGAGTTGAGCAGAGCAGTGCGTCGAGGGCCTTAGACCCTGGGYGTGCGCCGAGCGTGCTGCAGCGCACCAGGCGCCGCGGTCGTGGGCCCTGCTCTCCCAGGAGCACTGGAGGTGGCAGGAGMAGCTGCCTATGGGAAGTCTGACATTCATCCAGAGCAGCAGGAGACCTTCTTCTGCGCTGCCTAGATGCAGCCCGACGTCTCCATTGCCCAAGCACGCCTCCAGGGTGGTGGAGCAGCTGTATCAAGTGAGGTAGCCTGCTTCACACGTCCTTACCAGCTCCAGTACCTGTTAGCGTGGCTGCTCTGCAGTTCCAGCTACGCTCTGACTCCCTCTGCAAGCGTWGTAAGTCTGCGGATGTAAACCTAGCTCTGCATTCCTCTTTAGCACACCAGTTTTTAAACTTTAGCAGTACAGGGTCGCCTTTGGAGGTGCCCAAGTTCTTTTTTATATCTAGCCCCAGGTTTTTGCCTTAATTTAGATGGAAATTTTAAGCCATTCAGCAAGTATTCATGATCTGGACTTTAGGCTTATCCTGTGTAGTAAAAAGTACATTGCCAACGCTATTTAAAAGAATTATCAGTTTAAAGGAAATTGCGGAGTTAAAATGATATGGTTACAGGAACCTTTGGTCTAGTCCTCTGAAGACTTAATTCCTACAGTTAAAAATCAGGGGCATCCCTCTCAAGTCTGACTAATAGTTTAATTTCCTTTCTTCCTTTACATCCACTGTATTTACATAATTAACAACCAGAGATACAGGTAAATTTTGTTTCTGTAACTGTCTCACTAAAATAGCAAATCCACTTAAATGAAATAGATAGTTCAGTAAATATCAAGCATAAAATACTCAGGAAAGAGTYTGAATTTTTCCCCATCTCAATATCATGTTTTAAGGTGTTTTTAGTTCCATTTAAGTATGATAATTGAAATTAAGAATATACATGAAGTCTAAATAACCTAGGATTAGAAATATGCATTACCATGACTACTTGTATTAAAGTCAATTAATCTGTTCACTGGCACAYGAGTTCATAGTTTTGGTGCCCTAAATCCTTTATATAAAATAYAAATTAAAATTGCTGAATTCATTAGTGATGAATTCCACGCTCTGTACAATAAACCACAGGTTAACTGCCAAAGAATGCATTTCTTTAGAGAGYAAAAACCATTTTTTATTCAAGATCATAACACAATCAGCAAGAGAAGCAGAGAAAAAGGTTAATGTATGTGTTACTATGTGGATTATAGTCACACCCTCACCCAGACACAAACCCTGTGCAAGCTGCAGTAAGAACAACAGGAAATGGCCGGGGGTATTTATAGCATTATTGTGTTTATCCAGAAGTGATGTTCTGCACAGATTATTATGAAGTTTTTCATGGGAGAGGATACAGCTTGTGTCAGCTGGACATTTGCATGCATTTCACCCAATACGCTCTCTGCTAAAATTGCAGAGCCCCCTCCCTCCTTCCCCTCCACCTTCCCTCTCTTTTTAAAGATTTGCTGTATAGTAGGACTCCCTGCAGCTGATGCGATGGGCCAACCCCCCCCGCAGCGCAAACAGGAACCCTGGTAACCGTGTGTTTGGCCTGTCCCTGTCGGCCTCACAAGTCCGCTACGAGATGGCACGGAAAAAACCCTCTCATGTCACTGCTCCCGAATTTCTGAAAAACGCAGCCCACGTCACACCGGGCCAAAAATTCTGTGCATTTTGGGTCCTATTAACAAASACAAAGAATCCAGGTTTCTTTCTCCAGGACAAATTTGTCCTCTCCTGGGATTCTCTTTGTTCAGAGAATCCCTTCCACGTCCTTTATTTCCAGGGGGGATAATGAAATCCCTCCCTCCGTAAGTCTGCAGAACCCCTTTCTCCTGGGCGTGCACTTAACGAAAAGTAGTTGTTTTTCGGCAAAGACCATCTGCAACTTTCTGCTGATTGGAACATAGTAAAGAAACCTTTTCTAAATCATTCCTATCTTCTAAATTTGGCCTGAAGTTCTATAGAAAAAATAAAATAAAAAAAAACACGTGAGAGATGAAATAGATAATTTAACAACTTCATATCTTTGCAGGGTAAAAAACCCTCCACCCACTCACGAAACCCGTGCCAATATATATCCATCTGTGCAGACCAGTTTATCTCAGTGAGAGATACAGAATAAGGAAAAATAAAATAATAATGATAAAAAACAGTCTAACTCAGGAAGCAAAAAACCTGTTATTACTTCATTGTCAGAATACTTTTTCTTATCTTAGTCAAATCTACTGAGGTTTATTCAGAGGCGTTCGACGGTTGCTCATTTCTTTGTTTACACCCCATGATTTCTAAAAACCTCGATTAAAAGCAATCAGAAAAATCCATCATATGACACTTAGGCCATTTACAGCCTGTGGCTGTTATTAGCAAATGTTAACCTTTCCTTTGAGAGAACAGAAGGAAATCCTGCTTTAATTTAAGCTTTCAGCCATCATCCCCTCTCTATCGCAGAGTAAATCAGAGCATCTCCACGATTCCATTGTTTGCAAATATAATAAGTCCCTTTTTTGTCTGTTTAAAAAACAAACAGCAACAGAAAAGCATCAGGAAGTCCCAGTGAATGRGAGCAATGCTGCGTTTCTGTATGTACCGCATTAATTAATGCAATTGAGCCAATATCCGAGCAAAGCTTGTTCCTATGAATACCACTGAAATCATTATCAGTTCTATTAGTGCTTCATTATGGTTGCACTGATCAAGACTAGATTTGCGGGGCTAATTTGCATCATATTCTGACAGGTGCTGGTCCAGGTGTCCTATTGTCATTCTGAAGCACGAATTAATAAACGCAGTTCAGTCCCCGCTTCCTTTTATCATTTGCGGTGATAGAAGAAATAACAGAAATGGAATGGGGCGGAAGGGGGGAAACGACCTATCTSACTTCATCTACCAGCGGGGCCTTTCCTGGGGTTTCGTCAGGTTTAATTTTAAAATTACAAGCTCACACACCACTTCCTTTTCATCATCCTACCTGCCAAATTACTTCCATAGCTTCCCCTCATTGGCTTGTAACGTAACCTTAAGGCAGGGCTGCCCGCAGGACACGTGCAACGAAGGCATTTTTACATAATCTTCATTAAAAGTCTAATTGCATTTATATCCAGATTAAAGTTTTACAGGAGATAATTTCTAGCTCTTCCCTGCAACCATAAGAAACTCACTTTTCTTAAATAAATGCTGAGATTCTTGTTTAATTACAGTGCTATTTATGGTTTCCAGACAAACACCAAGTATCACGAGAACTGGCAACGGTATTGCCATACCATCCAACATTTCTCTTTCAGTCCTTCTACACAAATAGCCSCACACTGCCCCGTTTCTGGCTTCTCTTTTGTACGCTATTAGTTCTTAAAGCTTCTTTGACCATGTGGTGTCCAGAACTAAATGCGTTCTGACATGTGYACTTGTACCATACAGAGAGTTTATTATGAGCCCAGGTTGGTGACATGAGAGTATTAAGGTAAAGGCCACTCAAAACTGCACTGGCCTTGTTTCCTGTTTTCATCTGCCTGGTTTCTCTCTTTAGCTGAAATGCTCCTTAAATTTCTCATACCTTTTCTGACAAAGATGATATGAACTTAYGCCTAATCATGGGGCTGCACTTTAAGCATCTGCATGGATGCCGAAGCTTCCCTCTCCTGGGGGTTTCTGCAGGTTTATCTCACTTGTTTCTCTGTGTCACTCAAAACATAYGGCCCTTTCCCCCTCTTCTGTTTACCCGAGATCTTTGCTATCCATCRCTCATCTAATCTACAATATAATTGTTCATCTGAAAATAAAAGTCAAAGCTTTTATATGCAAAAATCAGGCTTTCTTCATTATATTCACTAAAACAGGTTATATCAACTGAAGCTCCAGCGATTTATATTCAAGTAGATCTCTGAATTTCCTATTTTTTCTATAAATTCATTCCACCTCGAGAGCTTCCAGCTTGCTTCAACCCCCCCCCCCCCCCCAGGTGCAACTAGAGAGAGAAAACCTGGACTCCAGGGTACATTTCTCAGCTCTAGCTCTAAGATACTGTGCGACCTTGACCAAATAAGCTAAGGGACACTTGTCTAGAACAAGCTAATGATTTTGCCCAGAAGAGCACGTGAACTATCAGCTTTCCAGGAGAGTAGGCCTTCGCTGCCTCCGTTTGCCTGTCTGGCCTACCTTGTGAATCTTTTTCTTACAACAAGTAAAGAACTAGCCCCTTTAAGCAAAATGTTAGTATCTGAGATCAGGGCTTCCACTCTTGCAGCAAACCTCCAACCACATTCGAGAGTTTCATGAAACAGGGGGAGGCTCTGAGCTTGCTCAAAAGACAAAACATTTTAACTGCGTTTGCTTTGCCCCCTCCTTTGTTTTTGAAGAATCAGCTTGCAAAAAAAAATAGCACTTGCTAAATGACTAACAGGATGAAACGATGCAAGCCCCCCATTGGAAAGCACTTGTCCCTAGCAACCCCGGCGCTGTGCCCCTGCACGCAGACACTGTCAGGTGCAYGCAGAAAGACGTTCCCAGTTCTATAGAGCATTGAGAGACGAGAGCTGTTTCTTGTTGTTGCGGCCTCTAATGAAAATTTGCTTGCCACGTATCCAAGTGTGATCTGGAAGCAGATTTGCACCTGTCTCAGCAGGCCAAAATCAAACAATAACAGCGCGGGGAGAGCAAGGCAGTTGGCAGCAACGAGGGCAGAGCGAATGGGCGCAGGCTCCAGCCTCTGCTCTAACGTTGCCCCTCGGATTCTTTAAATCGGGCCATCGGGGAGGGGGGAGCATGCTTTATAGGTACATATTGCACCTTTCTGCTCAGGAAAAGCAAGCCCCATGACTTTTACGTATTTGGCTATCAGGGCTGGAAAGAGAAATGTGTCCGCAAGACCAGGTAGTACTGAACACTCGATGGCTACTGCTCCCCAGCAGGCTTCCCGAAACACAGAGGGGGGGGTACAGCTACCAGCCCTCTTGCTCATGCTGAGAGGGTGTAACTGTACGAGCTCAATATGATGCATGCATCATGAGATTTCTGTTAATGYAATTGCTTTAAGTTGTATGGCTTTCAGAGCAAAGACTGCTTTTTTTTCCTCTGTGTTTCACAAGTGACTAGAACATTTTAGATCCTATAAATAGTATGTTTCCTCTCCTAGCTGCAAATACCTGATCTCTTGCATCCAGCTGATTTGAACTTTATTTCAGAGGGGATCTTCTGTTGATGCTTTAGGCATCTACAGCACTCTTCATCCAGGGCTTACAAAGCTCTTTGTGAGCATTTGTCGCTTCTCGGCCTTAGCCCAGAAGAGTGCTACCTATTATCATTATTTCACAAATAGGAAAATCACCGCACAGAAAGCTATGATGATTTCCTCAAGGCCTGTAGGAAAGAAATGATAGAAAGAAGAATAAAGCCAAGGAGGCTCCTGTTCACTGAACAGTATTTTTCAGAAAGTCTAGCTCKCTCAGAAGGAGGAACATGTGAATGTGATTGTTATCTGCTGAGCAGAATAGATACCAAAAGAGAGATCTTTCCTCTTTATCTTTTTACTAAATAATAGATGACTGATTATGATCTGAGATGCTAAGAACACTTTGTTACAGATAATTTCAGGTCTCTGAACATTTTCTCTTGTAGAAGTATTACTTGTAGTAACCCATTAAGTTAGCTGTAATCACCAATAAGCAAATGCACGCATCCTGGACACAGCTCCTGGTGAAATACTCAGCTGCCTCCTCACAATGAGCAAACTGCAATTTGCCACTGGGCTAGCACAGGGCAAATCCATTCGGGAGGATGGTTCCCACTCCGGAGAGCTCAGGGCCTGCGTAGGCAAGATAGCAAGCAGGGAAATGATCAGTCCGCCCTGGCAGTTCAATGACTTCCTGTGGTCATACAAAAAGTCACTGGCAGAGCCAGTAAGTGAAATCAAATAACCTGGATCATAATCTCATGTTTTAAGCACCAAACAGCCTTTTCCTAGAACAGTTGTTATTGTTATAGGAAAAATATCCCCTGGAGCTTCTTTGTGGCATTCCCCCAAGCTGTGGGAGCTGGCCATCCTGCCCCCTTTCAATGCCTTACCAGCTCCAGATGGTATAACCTGCACCAAGGAAGGTATATAGCCACATGAGTCCACATTAACTGTAATACTGGGTTTAAAAATAGAAGGAAATTCAGATGAAATATTTGAGTCAAGAACCTGTCCTTCAAAATGATTTTTGAAACATTTTGTATGTCTCACACTATAGAAATCAACAGTGATAGTCATCTAGACCTGCTCATCTGCTGGCCCTAGTGAGAGTCCAGGTCCATTTTGATGGAGTCAGTGGAAGAGTAAGGGTGTAAAAGATATATATGTGTCTGCATGTGTATATATATACAATGCCTGAGACTGATCCATCTGTCAGCTGTTTGCTTAACTCCACTAGTTTAACCCCCAACATACACTGGAATAAGAGAACAGCTATAATGCTTATATCCAGTGTAGCTGATGCTACTCAAAAGCACTTTGTTTACTTAATATATTGTATATTCACTGAGCCTTGTGTCAATAAACACTGCCTGTACTGATACCATCTGCATCAAATATTGCTTCATGGACTAAACATATTTGCAGATAGAGCCTAACATTCAGCTGCAGTCCATTCCCATTGAGTACGCTGGATCCTAACCTTTTCGGGTATCACTTATAWCATTAGCCCTAGTCTAGCCAAATTTGGCATGATTTAGCAAAGGTTTTCCRCAGGCACAGCTGAAAGCCACCTCTGCCCCAAGAGACATTAAAGCAGATACCTAAGTGTCAGTATGGAGCAACATACCAATAGAGATGGAGGGACTTCAAGAAGCCACCCTGGTCTGGCAAAAAATCAACCCTCTCTATGCCACTGCTGACAGATGGGTTTTTAATCTGTTCTTAAAGACCTTAAAGCTAAACTTTTTAACAGACTTCAGTCTGTTAAAAACAAACAAACATGCTTTCTATTAAAGACACCAGTTCACAGAAGTAGAGAAGAGATAGCRTCTGTGAGCACTCGCGTGTTTGTGTATGCATGCACGTGCAAGGTAGAGGCGGCTTGGAAAGACCCACCCTGAAGCCATGATGTTTGTGGGGGAGCCCAAGGGAGGTCCTTGCTGTGTGGAGGTTCGGTCTCAAGCAGGGAGGGCCGTCTCTGCAGAGCTGGGCCCTCAGGACCTGAAAGTAGCTGGTGCTGCAGGTGTCAGGGCACTTTCCTGAAGCTGTGCTGATGCTAGCAGAGGAGCTCTGTCCACAGCAGGGAGCAGGCAGTACGTGAACAGGCTGGAGGTTGGACGTAAGAGCAAAGCCTGCGATTTGAGAGACATGGGCTCAACCCCCGTTTCACCACAAAGGAAGTCACTGTGCCTCTTGGGGGTCAAGTTTCCACTACAGTTAGCTGTGGAAAATGGCACCAGTATATTTCAAAGGAGCAAACATAACTAAGATTATGAGGCACATGGCTGGAAACCATAATAGGGGCCGTGCCAGGACTTTAAAAGTATAGGAGTACAGGAGAGAAAGCAAACTCAGGGAGAGAGAGAGAGAGAGTTAGGGAAGGGGAGAGGATCTAACCCTTGGATTTCATAGGAAAAAGAGACAGATCCTGTTCTGGAGCACCTGAAAGTAAAGAAAGACCTGGGCAGCACYGGGGAGGACAGCCTGTCAGCGCTCAGGGATTTCTTTCCTCAGCCAGGTCTCTTTCTGCTCCTTTGGATCTTGCTGCGTTGACCTCAGTTACATACATGTGACTCTCTGCTGGCGTGTGCTCACCTTCCACAATACACGTCTCCAGACACGTTTGCATGGCATGTCAGCTAAGCCCCTGCCTGTCCTTCTCCTTTTTCAGGCTGGCACAAAACAGTGCTTGATGAGAAAAGTGCTACTCACAAGACAGGGTTTCTGTGGTTTAGGGTTATTTTAATTAATTATTTTTGAGGGGAGGTAGGTCTGCAGCTGCAGGTTTTGAAACGACAAATCCTAGAGCTGCAAAAGTATGAAAGAGGGAAAGAAATTAATGGAAGAAATGGACAATCAGAGCGGGATTCTGCCTGTATAGTGGCTGCTGTTATTTTAAAACACATAAAACTTTGGCTTATGTAAGAAACCATCTGGTATTTAGGCCTAGTTGAAATCTTAGCTGTGTGTGTGCTCTGTGTATGAATCCATGGAGCAGCTTCAGAGACACATGCACGTACTCAGCTGGACTCCTTCACCAGGCAGCACAGGGCGCTCGCTGAACCACACAGATCTGGAAAATCATTTGGACTTCACACCCTTCTTACTCCTTCTGCACAGCCAGTGATGGTCTTTGATCTAAGGGAAAACACGCATACCAGCCACAGCTGCAATGCTACAAACCTGCGCTACAAATGAGTGCACGGCCCAAAAGGGTTGCTAGCTGTGCCCATCTCAGGAACACCACAGAAGGCTGCTGAACGTTTATAAACAGTATAATGGCAAGAATCATTGGGTTTCTCTCTGTTAATTATATTGCATTGTAAGATATGCCTACAATGTTACTGAGATCATCATAGCTGCTGCCCATGAATAGAACTGAAGTCAGTCTTACCTCCAAAGAGCATCTACTCCAAATCAGCCGGACAAGGTTGAAAGAAAAGAAAGCATTTGCTTACTTGTACGGATGAGAAACTGAGACGYGGAGATGAAGTGACCTGCCTAAATTCATTGGGAAATCTGTGGCAGAACTAGCTGAACCAGGTAGGGCACTGCTGAGGATAAAGACTGGAGTGAATTAAGTGTTCACAGATTTTTCTGACTCACCAGAAAAAAGAAAGAAAAGAAAAAAGAAAGAAAAAAGCCTCACAGTCCCAGAATTGCATCAGGGAGGGTTCTTCCAGTATGAAGTATTAATGCCAGACGCAAGGAAAGAGCGTGCTGCTGGTCGCTCCTGTTGAGAAGAGACGAATTCAAACTGGAACAGGTGCAGACCAGGGCTGACAGGACACCCAGGAGAAGGGTCTTATGGAAGAAATTTGAAGATTTTTGCTTATCTGGCAGAACAAAGGCTGAGAGACGGTATGGCAGTAGTCTATGGCTACACGGGTAGCATAGCATCAGGGAAGGAAAAGTGCTGTTTAAGCTAGTAGACAGTGCTGGCAAGAGAGGAAACAGGTATAAATCAGCCATGAATACATGTCAGCTCAAAATCAGAAGAACATAGTTAAACATCAGAATASGGATGTTTTATAACTCCTTTTCAATGTGGAGTAGCATTGGTGGAAAAAATAATTATCTTTCCTTTAGAGAAGGCTTGAGGAGTTTGTGAAAGGGATTACAGAGCACGGTCATGTCTGACAGAGGACTGGACTCAGCTCAAGAATTGCTTCCACTCTGGAGTTCAAATTAAGTGCCTTAACTTTTCTTCACTTCTAAGGAATTTAGGAGAAGAATCTCTTGTTACATACAGTGCTTAGCACAACAGAGACCACTCTGGTCTCAAGGCACTACTATAACACAAATAATTCATAACACTAATGATCAACCATAATTACATCCTTCCTGAAACAGAGATGACATATGAGAATACCAAAAATGAAGAGCAGAGAACTGCAAGCTTATTTCATCTGTTAATGACTGCCCCATATTCTAAGAGAGTCAGAAAATGTCTGCTTGTCGATACAGAGGTGTAAATCCAGAGGAATTCAAAAAGATTAATTGCAAGTAAGCTTGAACTTCAGTGGCAYGCTCTCTCTTTCTGAAGGTGGTAGACTCTAGCCGTTTGCTAAAACCCTTGCCTACTCCTCCACAAGTGCTGTGAAGGCATAGGATTCTTAAGACCACAGAGCTTGAGGTGCCCTGCAGACATCAGCAAGGTGGACAGAGACCAGTCTCATCTTTAATGTTGTCATGCAGCAACTGTGTGTCCCAGCAGGACTTCATTGGGACTCAAGAGTTAAAGCGGGTATAGCCTTTTCCTACCAAAAAAGTGCCACGTGATGTTGCACCTTAGGTACATTTTTTACACAGCCTTCCCTAAAGCATTACTCAAAATCCAGAGGACTCARTATCTGTGTCAAGAGGAGGACAGGATGGCAGAGTTGCTTTTCAGAAGACCAAAGACCAGACAGGACATTGGCATGACAACATCCCGATCTGTATCTTCCTCTAAAATGTCTCTGTGAGTAAAAAGTCTGGATCTGTCCTTGCTTTGTCCTTACGCAATGAAGAGGGAAGCTTACAACACAAAAACAACGTACTATAAGATTCTGAACAGACGCTCAATCTGCAGCTAGACTGTTAGGAGCTGGAGTTTGGGCCATGTGCCACTGCAATGGTAGCAGTTTCCCTTCAGCCTACTAGAGACATCTCAGGTTTCAAGTATGATCTTAGTATCACAAGGGAATTCATGATCACAAGGGCAGCTTGTTGCACACATTTACACGCTCGCTTGTCTGGTAGAAAAGGCACTAAAAGGAGATTCAGAAGAAATAAGTTCAAGTAAAACCACCCTAGATCCTGATAAAACACACAGTTTTGCTCTGTGCGTCAGTATCTCATTTAATTTAAGATCATTCTTTCTCTTGTCAGGGTGGAGCCATTACCGACAATTTTGGTAATACTTGCAGGATGATGCTGAAAATTCTTGCCTTCATCTAGCAAATCACTTCACTGCATGCTTACTTTAAAGTCTGATTGGTTTTAATGAAGTCAAATGTATTAGTTCATGGTTCTTAGAAATACCACCAAAACATAAATATTTGTGCTGCTGGAAGATATGCATGTGTATATTAGATCTAACTAAGGAAGGACATTACCACGCACATTGCATGAATTTTGCCAACAAGTTTGGGTTAGGAGTGTCATCATCAGAAAAACTATTCTTGCAGCAGCAGTTCATCTCTCAAGGACTGTGACTTGCACAGACTGTACTCTAGATTCTCAGTATGCCTCAAAGATACCCACAGCAACTGTGATAACTACCCAATATAGCTTTCAGTCCTTTGGGATCAATTTATAGATGGCAATCTATTTGACTTTTGAACTTGTGCACCTATCACTGATTTCTGTCTCTGGTGACTTTTCTTCATGCCCGCGGTAAAACTTCCTTTTCCAAGTTTGTGCAAGGGTGTTTTCGGTCCAAGAATCCCTGGGCAATTCTAATGCCAGGGATTTGTGAATGGCCACCAAGACTCAGTTTCTAGCTCTGACGCTGACTTGCCAAGTGACTGGTTTCTTCCTACATTTCATCTCCTWTTTTTTTTTTTTCCTTTGCCTGTTTAGATTACGGGCTCTTATTCCATCTACGTGCCATGCTTCATCTTGGTGGGAGCCTCTTGGGACAGCAACCATAATACAAGGAATTAATCATACGAGTCACAACTTCTGGTTCTAATCAGGAGTCCATCCTAGAGGCTGATCTGCAACATGACCCTCATGGACAAATCCTTACAATTTAATAGGGATTAAATCAATGGAGTTTTTATAGAAATTGAATTAGACTGTATAGAAATTGTTCCATAAACAGAACACAGCAGAAAAGGCTAAACTTGCTTGATTTTCCCCTGGATTTTACAGATGGGATGTAATTTTCTGTTAACTTGTAATCCAAAATTATTTGACGAAAAATGTCACTTTTCAATGTAAAGACATAGGGTTTTGTTATTATGTGAGAAAACCTCTAATCAGTGCTCTGGAACCTGCAGAAAGGCCATTCCATGGGAGAGCAATGTTGTTTGTTTCCCCCCTGGCCCAAAGCGACCCAGGTCCTGCTCCTCTGTCAGGCCTGGGCCAGCAGGGCTCCTTGGCAGCTCTGCTCTCTTGCGAGCTGGTGTGCTGTAGTAACCCGCTGCTGTTTCAGTCTGTTTTAACCACTGCCCATCCCTGGCTACCCTTTCGAGAACACGCACCACAGACATCAAGACACACACAGAAAACAGGCCAAAGCCARAAGCTTTTATCCTATTCCATGCCCTACCATTCCTGGTTTGTATAAATGAACCCCAGATCTAACCCATTCTGGAGAGGCTGAATTTGCAAACCCAGTTTGCCCCAGTTTGCAGAGGGGCAATGTGCAGCGCAGCTTTCAGATTTCCCTCCCCCCTCTCTTTTAGCCTGCTGAACTCCGGTGGTTTGGAACAAGCGGCTCCGAGAGCAGAAGCTCCCAGGCTTTCGGTTTTGAAAATTCAGCSTGGTCAGCCTCTTTCTGCCCCTTACGAACAAGCTGCTGTGCGACACTGGAGTTAACAGCTGCAGCTCCAGTGCTTTTCCTTTCAGGTCAGTGCCAAATGCCTTTCAGTTAAAAGGTCTGACCTGATAAACTCCAAACATGAGCAAATTGTACTGATTTCAGTGGAAATTTGCAGATATCCAGTATATGTTTCTCAGAATTAGGCCCATATTGASACTTATCTCTACGCTAACATATAACTCTATACCTCTGCAGCTGCCTTTAGTTGCATTCAGTAGCATGTTTATCGGCATCTACTTGATCCTGATCCAAGGTCACATTCCTCTCTATCTGAACAAGAAGACAAGTGACTAAACAGCATGACCATAAATGAGATTGGGTGTCTCTAACAACACACAAGATTTAAATCACTGGGGGCTTGCGATTCTTACGAGGAGCAGAGCATCGGAGCAGACATGCCAAGCCTGCGAGGGCGCTCAGGAAAGGAGAGCGGCTGTGAGCCGGGTGCCGTGCCGCAGCTGGGGAGAAACAGCGCTTCCTCGAGGGAGAGGCTCCCCACCGCCTGGAACGGCTTTGCTTTTACACTGATTCCTTCACACGCACTGTAGGCTCCTAACGTGGCTGAGGAGAGAGCGGACGCCGCTCGGCGCAGTCGCTCGCGATGAGAATCGCTCCTGTGGGAGCCCGAGGGGCTGCCAGGTCCAGTACGGCCGATGGCAGTGCCATCATATTTTACATATTTTAGACACTAAGTTCCAGGCCTACGTTCAAATACCAAATATCTTCACACCTACTAGACTGAAAAAAGCCTGTGCAAATCAATGAGATCTCAACAGCTGATTTTTTGCTTCCTTTGCCAGAACATTAAAAATCCCCTATCTGTACTAGAATGCAGCCTTTGGCCAAAATACTCCTTTTCTGTTTTCTTTTGGTGGTGTAGAACATGGCTGTAGCCCACTACTTTAAACGTAACTGCATTTCTACAACACGGTTCTTGCCTCTCTGYGGTTGGCAATGCAAAACTCAATGAGATATGAAGAGGGCACTGTCACTCTAGGCAGCCTGACACAGAGACYAGGCAGAAAAAATAAAAGGCAAATGTTCGATGCTAGCGTTATATGAAGTCCCAAGGAGATTTGGAACAGGAGCAGTGGAGGAGTTACAGTTTCCTTTGTTCTGTTAAAAGGAAAAAGGAAACACATCAGGAAACCAGACTGTGGAGCACAGGAAGTCTCACTTTGGCTGATAAAAAGGAACTGATGTGAGGTTGGTTCAGATGCAGTTATAAGTCAATCAAGCTTGGATCAACAAGAAGAGCTATTCAGAAGAAACCAGAGAGCCAAACTCTGCTTCTAGCTATAAATGTGGTGTTTTAACCTTTTAATCTCTTGCTTATCCACTTTTTAAAGTAAAAAACATTTACATGAGAATTTTCTCATCATACAAAAGTCAGTTTCCAGAGCTCACCACACCTTCCACTGAGACCACCACACTTCACTCCAGTTTCTTTTTTTCACTCATCAGCTAACTTTAAAAAAAAAAAAAAAAAAAAAAAAAAAAGCATATTCTTGCTGATTTATCTCCTTCCCTCAGATCAAAACCAGCATTAGTTAAGAACGGCAGTTTTTTGCTGAGTGGGAAATCAGCAAATGACTAATTAATGGCTCTCCTGCCCGTTATGTTATTTCAGTCCCTCTGCATGATTGACAAGCATGAGCCAACAGGCAAACGTTCAACTCCTGGGGCTGCAGCTTGGTCAGGTTTGGGGAGTTTTTATACTTTTTTTTTCTTTTTTTTATGTCCTTTGCTCCTTTACAGCCTTGTTCTTGCTTGAGTTCCAGGTTCATCTACACTGGAAGAACTGGATCATGATGCATGTAAATAAACCAGTAGGCTTAGCTATATCATGGTGTTTAACACTGAAGACTCTACTGAGCTGTGTTTCTGTACTGCATTTTAGAAAAAAATGGGAAAAGAAGGAATGCTTGATGCACATGAAGAACCAAGGTCCTTTTCTTTACTGTATCATGCCAAAGCTGAAGAGAAGCAAAAGCAGAGATTTTGAAAGGTGCCCATGGGATTTAGCCTTATTTCTCTCAGTTATTTCCACTGGGAGTTGTATATTCAATGCCCCTTAGCCAGCTTTGCAAATTTTAATCAACATGTTTACATACAGAGTTGAAATACTCAAATAAGCACTAGAAAGTGGCTTGGTTTTCAAAGGGAACAGATACCTTCAAAAACTAGTAACAGTTGCAGGCTGCCAGCACCTTTGCAACTCAAGCTGCTTGCCTAGTTACACAAATATGCACTTACATGCCTATTTTTAGGGCTCTGACTTCAAAAGATGGAAGCAAACCAGAAATAAATACATGAATGTGTCTCTGGTATCAAATACTGATGGTTCCTGCCAGGTCACTTTTTTCAAAGTTTTGCCTTTGGTACTATTTGTCACTAGAGAAGCAAAAAATWAATCAGGATATACCTAACTGGCTTCAACGGTAACATAGGCTAACATATATCGCTTTTGTTTGGGTCTCTGCCTTACAGCTAAAGGAAAATCTTTTTGGTGACRGGGGTGGGGGAGGAGGGAGGTAACCTTTGTGGCTTTACTACAAGAGGCAGGTTTCTAGATCAGTGTTACTAGCTGTGTAGATACACATCAGTAATTATGTGGCCTGGGTAATGAGAGGAAGAAAGAAAATAAGTAGTAGTTGCATTAACATTTTGGAGACTTTGATATTTTGAACTCAGTAGACTAGATTATGCGTTGTCCTGTAGTGTACATTGCTGTTTATACGAGCGCAATTCAGGTTAACAATAAATTATCTTGACCTGCACCCTGACCGCCCTGGTGTCTATGATGACACAGCATGCATGCAGGTTAGCAAAGACCTGGGCCCGCAATCAGACAACTTATTTCCAGAAGAAGGCAGAAAAATACATTTGCATTGTGATATTTTGGTCCATATTTTCAAAAACACCTATAAATATGCACTAACAGCCTTGCAAGAAAATGTTCACTCAGAAAGTGTTCTCAAGCATCTCCTCTGGAAGTAAAATGAGACTTCTTACAACCTGAGAAGTGTGCTCCAGATCAGTTCTTTTTACATGCCCATGCTATATATATATTGACTGTGTGCTCATGTTCATGTGTGCGTAAGAGCAACAGACACAGACACTGAAGTAGATCAATTGTTCAATTCAGAGCAAACAATCTAAAGAGATTTTTACATTTGGGGCAAAAGCTGACTTCTAACTAAGTTGTAGAACTACACTTCATGTCTTAGGCCCATCTCCTCTAGGCAAGGCCAGCCACACGTCCATGCCTGCTCTAGTACTAACACTGTGCTCCTGGAGTGCTAGGTGTCTAGCAAACCCACAAATGTCTGGAAACCTAATGGTAAGGCTCCCCTGGCTCCTTTAATTTTCCTACTTGTGCGTGTTTGCACCGAGATGGGACATACTGCCTTTCAATAAGTGGTCAGGCAAACTCAAGCAGAACGACAAACTTTCAGTTTTCAAAGGCAATCTATGGTGCTGCAGAAATACTTCATGGGCTGATGTTTTAAGAGGAAGAGAATGAAAGATACCTCATCTTATAGGGTTCTGTGTTCATATGTCTGTGGCCTCAATCTTTCAAAGACAACATGAACTGAAATCAAGAGGAAAGGCTTCTGTAAAGACAGGAATGAGAGACCCGAAGAGAGTAAATTCTGGTTTGTGCAAAAATTGCTTTAAAGGCCATTCTCACCTTAGGAGCATATCTCATCTTATCAGCATGTCATCTAAGACTTCACTTTGAAGTGTAATCTTACTCTTTGCTGCTCTTGATTTCTGTCTCTTTCTCATAATATTCCAATGAATAATCCTACTCTTACATATCAAGACTCCAGCAAAACTTTCCTTAGAATATATGCTGCAGGGAGTGATACAAGCTGGGCCTTTCCCTTCTTTTACAGTAGGAGCATCACAGAATTAAAATAAATAACTAAAACAAGAGCATGAAATCCTCAAGACATGTATGCTACTACTCAAAGTGACCACATCCTGTTAGGGTAAAATCCACAGTGGTGGAGAGAAGCTATAAAAGGCTCTCAGCACCTCTTTAAAGCCTCCGAATGAAATCCCAAGTGCCTACAATCTAAGCAGTTGTGCTTAGCCTTAGTTGTGTATTAGGTTTGTTTCAGACCACTTTTCCTTCCTATACCAGGAAAAATTCTAGCACAGAGAGGCAGAGCTGCTCAGTTCTTACATATTCTGCAAAGACTCTTTTCCCATGTTTTGCTTGTGTAGCAAATGGGAGCTTATGCTGAATACCTGGAGTCGACAGCATCCAGCTCTAAGGCATGATCATAATAAGTTCATACTATGGCAAAAGGCATTCATTTGCATATAGGTCTTTGAGGGAAAATGAAGCAGCAAAATAAGTAGCATTATGAAAATATCTCAATTACAAAATGTTCCTAACAGTTTGTGCCATTGTATATTAGAAAGCTGTTCTCCAGCATCAACAGGTGTGACACCTGCATATGGACTGAGGTGTCAAGGAACAAGGAATTTATGCATAGGAAATTTCAGATGGTTTTGTTCAAAACTGCTTTTGAGGGACAGCTACACAGAAAGACTCCAGTGAATGAACATCTATGCAATTTTTTCAGTTAAGGGTCTTGTCCTAAGAGTCAATGCCTTTTTGCCAGGAAAGGACATCTCTAAAGGCCCAAAGCCAGGGCAATTTAAAAATGGCCAAGCAGACATTCAAGCTTGCTCAAAAAAGGAAACATGTTCTTAGTTCGAGATCTTGATGACCAAGTTTCAGGACGAGAGCGAACGCCTACAGCTCACAAATGACAAGAAACAGCGATTGCAATACAAACCCTACCCCACCCTTTGCTATAGCAACACCGACATACGAGTTGTCTTCTCGTGGAGAGAAATGCACGGTTGTCACCTAACTGGGTAATGCAGAACTTCCATTGTATGTCCTTTAAATGGTCTAACTCTCTCTTATGCCCATCCATATAAGGATGAACATATTTTCACAGAATGAAAGCAATGGTTACATCCAATACATTTTTTTTTTACTATTAGCCAGGTTTTAGCAAGTGCACTTACTTTAATTATGTCTTGTCTGCATGTAAGGTGGAACTGAAACAATTAAACCAGTTTGAAGCCATAGCATGTGTTACTGCAAAGAAGTCCATGCATGGGCATCTTGTCAAAATTAGAGGTACCCTGTTTTTGATATAATTTGAAGCAATAAAAACCAAAACCGCCCAAACACAATAGGAATTAAGTCAAAGCAGGATGTTAACACAAATAAGATATGGATTGAAGTATCTGGATGCACAAAATAGGTTACAGATAATTTAAAATTAGTCCAAACACAAGCCATCCTCAGTCTCATTGGCTCCCAATCATCTTCTGCAAGGGTTGTTCACAGAATGTGAACAGAATATGGAAATGAATTAATAAAGATTTGCAGTACTTCTTTCTCCATAAAAGACCTTAGAACATTATTCCAGAGATCACTTTTCAAACCAGCCAATCCAACCCTCAAGTTAGGTATTAAACAGATTATTTGAGGAATGCAACAAAAATTGCTACTCATCACCTCAGTAATTAATTTATATTCCCTCAAGATAAATAGTTATTTGTGAAGAGAAGAAGGTGCATTCTAGTCCTGATGCTTTGGTTCAGCAATACCTCATGTGACCTAAGTCAATGCATGATAGTGAAAAATGTCTTGAAATCCTGTGCTGATCCTATAATAACTCTATTTATGCATTCCTTGAGCTCTGTGTTAAAGAACTGTGATGACAACTTCAATTTACATTTGCATGCAATATCCACAGAGGAAGAAAGTGCAGCCCAGGGCCATCCTGACCACATCTGTGCTCTGACCATGCTCCCTTTCCCCAGCATTGCAGCTACATGTGACCGTGAGCCCTTAGGACAGGGCTACAGAATTACTGCAGCCTTGTAACCCTTACCTATGAAGTTATCCTGCATTTAGGCAGGTTTACAGTTAAATTATTCCAAGTCATCAAACCCAGCCATCAGAGAGCCTGTTGTCAAAACACTTTCTGAACAGCCTAATAAGATAAAGAGGAAGGTACAAGCCCAATATTGGGAAGTGCGGGGTGAAGGGARATATTTTTATAGTAGACTGGACTCCAATTTGACTCTGCATTTTAAAGCGTATTTCCCTGCTGCATCAGGCACGTGTGTAATTAAAATTCTTTTACTCAAATTAAACAGTCAGTCTGCAGAATAATTTTGCATMGGAACTGAAAGAACAGTCACTTATGTTATTTAAAGTGCTCAAAAAGACAGAGTAGAAAACAGTTCTAAGCTTGTTCTCAAAGAAGACAGTCACCTGGAAGATGCGCCCCTCTCCCACTTCTATTCTGAGCTGCATAGCACTTCTATATAACGGCAGGTATTTTTCTGAGTTTCTGGAGGGAAGTGCTGCTCAACCATTAGTCATTTTCTCTACATTTTTTTTTCTCTCCTATCACCTCTGTGTATCTTTCTGCCCTATTATTTCCAATCCAAATGCACAACATTGAGAGAAAACAAACTTCAGGCAAACAGATCCAGGGGTAAGATTGCTTTTAAACTGCTTTCCCTCGGATAAGGGATTTGCTTTAGTATGTCCTAAAGATTTGCTTTAGTATGTCCTAGAATTTAGAAAACATACCCTGAAGTACAGGTTATAGCTCAACACATTAAAAACATTTAAGCATCTCAAGCCACATCCTCTCCCATTGCCCTTCACCTAAGACAAACCAAGCAAGGTGGCCTAACCCCTTCCTTTTTGGTGATGAACTGCAACAAAGTTTCCAGTGTATGGGGCTAAGACTTATTGGGAACCTGCTCTTTTTCTCCCCAGCAAGAAAATTTACAAGAAACCTTATATAATCCTAGGAAACTGCAGGAGAAGCTTTCAACTAGTGATCTAAATGCACATTACAGAAAAGAGTGAATTACAGAAGGAGGTGAACGGGACGGGGGGACCTGCAGCAGCTTGCTTATGATCCTGGAATTTCTCAGGAAGGGAACCCAAGATGAGAYTCCCGGGTATCTGGATCCCCCAGTCTCTTAGCTCAAACAGCAGAATTATTTCTGGGTTACAAGAGAAGTGTGCAAATACAACCAAAGGCTGCAAAGCAGCGAGTGGGCAGACCCAGGAGTCAGGGTAGTGACCTGCAATGTGGGTGAGTTCCTCCTTTTGCCACAGCCTGCCCAACGTGACTGTAGGCCTACTTGCTCTGTGTTGCAGTTCCTCATCTCCAAATAGGGGGGAAGCAGCAATAATACTTTGCAACATAGGGTGACAGGGCAGAGGAGGAGCTCCTGGTGGGCACCATGAGCTACGTGGGTCATGCGAACCCTCCAGCAGCCTTCCGAGCATGGTGCAGGGGGCTTGTGGCCTGCAAAGAAAAGCAAGTCTGGGTGTGCACTGCAGCAAATGCACAGATGGGACATTTCTGCACTTTCACTATGCAATATTTAGGGCTCCACAAATCAAAGAAGGTTGTGGTGCACGAAGCAYATCCTGAATGAGGCCTGAGTTACTTTTGCTACAGAACTGAAGAGGTGGTGGTGGGGATGTGTCTTATTCCTGCCATAACCTCCCAGATTTTGTATTTTCCACACTCCTGCTGTCTCTCTCCTTCTTTCTGACTTTCCGCCTTTCATTCCCTCTTTCTTTCCTCTTTTCATTTTTCCTTCTTGCCCATTTCCTCCCCCTGCTCTCCCCTTTTTGGAGGTCCTTCCAGACCGTGCACTTGTCACAAACTGCAATCTAAGGGAGAAAGTTTCAGTTCCTACCAGTTTGCAGCTTCTTTCTCCCGGGTCAGCAAAAAGAAAAAAAATGAGAGAGAGAAAAAAAGGAAAAAAAAAAAAAAAAAAAAGACTTTTAAGAGATCAACACCCCACCCAGGCGATAGGCATCTTTCGAAATCCTCCAACCCAAACACACCCACAGCGTCTCTCTCGCTTCAAGGCTGGTCTGTTCGGGCTGCTTCTGTGCTATAGCGCTCCCTCAAGAAGAGCCCGTAAGAGTTGCACAAGGGTCCCCAAAAGCAGGGAAACCAACCCCCTGCTGCCTAGGCTTTGAGAAACAGCATGAGCCTCCTCAAGGGGCTTGGACAAGGCTTACTTTATCCTTGTGAAGGCGTAAGGACTAGTTAATTTGACGGGGGAGAAGGAGGGGGAACCATTCTCCGAGTCACAGCAGCGTCCCCGCTTGCTCAAGGCCACCAGAGGTTGGTTATGCTCGTGGTTTTTTTGCCACACTCTTTGCTTCCCCTTCCCCCGCCTCGTCCCAAGCTAGGCTGATGTTTCTCCTCCACACCGCCCCGTCCCTCGCTCCCCCCCTCCAAAAAAAAGAGAGAGAGAGAGAGAGAGAGAGAAAGAAAGAAAGAGAGAGAGAGAGAGAGAGAGAGAGAGAGAAAGAAAGAAAGAAAGAAAGAAAGAAAGAAAGAAAGAAA
>NW_028186623.1:197258-199571 GCF_003343005.1 Rhea americana | reverse complement strand
GCCGGCCGGGGCGCCGGGACGGAGTCGGAGCCGGAGCCGCGGCGCCCCCGGCCGCGGGCTGCCGACCCCTCCTGCCCCGCTTACCTTAATAGTGCCGTCCATCTAGAAAAACTTCCAGCCGCTGCCAGCAATATTCCACACATTGACCCGGTTTAGCCTGCAACCGAAGCCTCCTGAAGTTTGTATGCTCCTCTCCCTTTCGCTTTGCTCTCTGTCCTTCCAGGGAGGTCTTACTTTTCTGCCTTTAGCCCCTCTCTCCTCTCTCTCCCTCCCTCTCTCTCTCTGCCTCTCTTTTTTTAACTTTGGTTGTTGCAGCAGAGCGAAAAAGAGACAGTTAACCGGATGAAACGTTTTTTTCTGCTAATTTTGGGAAGTGAAGTCACTCGAGGAGGAAACTTTCGTCTCTCCACTGGTCCTGCCTTCTTGATCAAAATATATATATTTTACATACAGGATATTTGCTCCATTTAGATAAGAAGGGCTGAACAATAGCTACCTCTGTCAGCTCTTGTTTGTCGCTAACGCAGCCAGTCCAGTGGAGACCTTGCCTTGCACCCCAGGCTGTATTACCGAGCTCTGTGTGTCATCCCACAGTTTAGTTTAGCGTGTTTTCTGCATTTTTTTTTTTCTTTTGGCTGGAGCAACTTTAGCCTGACTCACTGAATTTCCGTCTCTTCCCACAGATTTTTTTATTAATGCGTTTTCCAGTCACAGGCAAAATTAAGGGGAGAAAACGGTAAATACAATTCAGTGGAAGCACGCAGAGGGGGGGTGGGGGGGGAAGACGATTAAAACGTTGCATTTAAAGCATACCGCGGCCCCTCTGCTTCACGCCTTTCTCGGGCGCGGAGCGGCAGGCTGGAGCCCAGTCCTGCCCGAAAGGAGCGGTAAACGCAGTAATGCAAGACAGACAAAAAGCCAGCTCAAGTCAAAGATGTCAAGTGCTTTCTTAGGCTCGCAGATGCAGTGTTTGCTGAGTTTCCTTCCAAAGGAACCAGCCGTTCCCCGCCGTTTTCAAAGAAACATCGGGGTGGGGGGAGCGTTATTTCTGAAATACTTTTTAAGAGAAAAAAAAAAAAAGTTCAAAGGCTAGCAAGCTCGAGTAGGTAGTGGTTTTAGGAGGGAACAAAAAAACAAAACAAACGACGCTACCGAGTAAGCACACGCTGAAAATGGTGCTGCAGGAGAGTGGAGGCGCTTTTCCTTGAGGCTACTTTCATCCCCTTTCCCTTTCCCGCACTCCCGATCGTTTCAAGACGTGCGGTATCGGGGTCTGAATCAAAGGCACTGAAATCAGCGGGAGTCGATCCACTTCGCTCGAGGGGCTGGAGCACCTTCCCCAGCCTCCCCTCGCAGCGTAGTTTTCTCGCTGAGCTCTTAAAACCCCCACTGAGCCGGAAAAAGGCTTTATAAGTTGAAAAAAAATGACAAGAAAAATTACAATAATTGTCAGATCAGCTGAAATTTCAGCTCCCAGATGCTATGTCAGAGTGGGCACTGCAGTAAAACCAAACCAAAACACCAGCCCTAAAATCTCATTTTAGCCCTGGCAAGTCAGTGACATGAAATTCTCTCTTTCATTCAAACGAGAGCGATCACCAGGAAAGAAACGCGCTTTCCTTCTTGCTTTTTTCCCCTTTCTTCCTCTTTCTTTCTTTTTTTTCCCCCCGAGAAATAATAAAACTCTCCAAACGCCCCAAGGAGACACTACCCGCCCGTCCAGCTAACCCGCTCCACTTCCCCCCTCCCTTGCAAAAATAACAAGCAGCGAGCAGCGGAACACATCATGCAACGCTTTGGGCGTCCTTTATTCCCCGCTTCTGCAAACTGTTGCAGCCCCAGGAAAGTAGCAGAGGTTGTAATAAAGGGAGGGTGAAGCCAAGAAAGAAAGTGTCAAAGTAGGAGGACACTCCTGAACGTCAGATCTCTCTGTGCAGGGGATTACCTTGTCCAGTGCCAGTTGTGTCCAGTCTTTTTGTTCCCCCCCCTGCCTTTAGTCCAACCACAGGGGGGAAAAAAAATCAAAATTATATCCAAGGTTACTCTGCACCCGCCCCTTCCAAAAGGGAAATACAATAATGCCACTAGTGTTTCTACTCGGCTGCGGCAGAGATGCCTTATTAATACTTTATTTCTCCAAGACCGAAGCTGGCAGGAGAGAGCTGCAGATCCCCCTTGCCCCTCCCTCCTCCCCTCCCTCCCTCCCCCCTCCTCTGAAATTAGCCTCATCAATTCAGCTCCGATTTTCGCGTTCAGACGCAGACGCGGGGCTGAACGAGAGCAGACCCGGAGCTCCGGGCTCGCCCGCGCCCG